>NC_092162.1:18446543-18763210 GCF_045791955.1 Oncorhynchus clarkii lewisi
TTAGGTTATTGTCCTGCTGAAAGGTGAATTCCTCTCCCAGTGTCTGGTGTAAAGCAGACTGAAGCGGGTTCTCCTCTAGGATATTGCCTGTGCTTAGCTCCATCCCATTTCTTTTTATCCCAAAAACCTCCCCAGTCTTTGCCGATATCAAGAATACCCATACCACGATGCAGCCACCACCATGCTTGAAAATAAGGAGGCAGTTACTCACTGATGTGTTGGATTGGCCCCAAACATAAGGCTTTGGATTTAGGCCAAAAAGTATATTCCTTTGCCGCGCTTTTTTTTTTTAGGTATGTATTGTTGCATACATGATGCATGTTTTGGAATATTGTTTTGTTCAATACGTATTTGTGTTCTTCTTTTCTCAGTCATTTAGGTCATTATTGTGGAGTCACTACAATGTTGTTGATCCATCCTCAGTTTTCTCCCATCACAGCCATTGAACCCCGTAGCTGTTTTAAAATCACCAATGGCCCCATGGTGACATCCCTGAGCAGTTTCCTTCCTGTCCTGTAGCTCAATTCAGAAGGACGATTATCTTTTGATGTGTATGGGTGGTTTAATACATCATCCACAGCATAATTATTAACGTGACCATGCTTAAAGTGATATTCAATGTCTGATTCGTTATTGTTACCAATCTACCAATCACGGCCCTTCTTTGAGGCTTTCGAAATGCTCACTGGTCTTTGTAGTTAAATCTATGCTTTAAATTCAATACGTGACCTAGAGACCTTACAGATGAATGGGGGACAGTGGAAGGGGTAGTCATTCCAAATAATTTCAACCCCTTGTTTTACTCCTGAACTAATTTAGGCTTTCTTAAACAGAGGTGAATACTTGACCTATATTTGAGTTATTTAGTACATTTATATATTTTTCTTTTCACTTTGACATTATGGATTGTTTTGTGTAGGTCACTAACAAAATCACAATTCAATCTATTCCATTCCCACATTGTAACGCAACAAAATGTGAAAAAATCCAAGGGGGGTGAATACTTATGATACCCACTGTATTTCATATCTGTAAATGTTGATCATTTTATGTCTTTGACTCGGTGCTCTTGAATGCGAGGCAAATTCCTCAAGGGCCAATAAATGAATTGAATTGAACTCTCCCTCACAGGACCTGATCGATGAGTGGAAAGCTAAGGAGACCAAAAGAGGCAGCAACAACAAAACCATCGACCCCAGCTCGCTTAAATGGACCCCGCCCAAAGGGACATAGGCTATAGGCTCACCAGTGAGCCACTTAATAAACTTGACTTTCTTCTACCACACCTGCCGGGATAGGAGTCCTATCAATACCACAGTGATCTTTATTCTACCACACCTGCCGGGATAGGAGTCCTATCAATACCACAGTGATCTTTATTCTACCACACCTGCCGGGATAGGAGTCCTTTCAATATCACAGTGATCTTTATTCTACCACACCTGCCGGGATAGGAGTCCCATCAATACCACAGTGATCTTTATTCTACCACACCTGCCGGGATAGGAGTCCTTTCAATACCACAGTGATCTTTATTCTACCACACCTGCCGGGATAGGAGTCCTATCAATACCACAGTGATCTTTATTCTACCACACCTGCCGGGATAGGAGTCCTTTCAATATCACAGTGATCTTTATTCTACCACACCTGCCGGGATAGGAGTCCCATCAATACCACAGTGATCTTTATTCTACCACACCTGCCGGGATAGGAGTCCTTTCAATATCACAGTGATCTTTATTCTACCACACCTGCTGGGATAGGAGTCCCATCAATACCACAGTGATCTTCTATCCCTAAACCCACCCTGTAGCTGTCCCTTACTTGTTTTTTTTTGTGTCTGGGGGAACTCTCTTCCCTTTTTACATTTCGACTTGTATTTATATTTTAGTAATATGCCACCATGTAACCATTCAATCAATTCTTGGCTGAAATATTGTTAAACAATGAAGGTTACAGAATTTGAGTTGATGACTTGTTTTAAACGATCCACTTAAAGATGAGCTATGAATGTAGGTACATCTCGTCTGAGCTCTGACACTAGTGGATCACATGAGTGTTTTTGCTTCTTTGTCCACAAAAAAATATATAACTGACCGGCTGCAGCATTCCTGGCTATTTTATTTCATTCAACACAGTTGCGGTTGTTTGCAGAGACAAGTACATTTTTTGGGGGGATGGAACATTCAATAATCATCAGCATGAACTTTGATACCTTAGATATAGCATTTTGTTTCTTACAAGTATGAGATACAGTTTCGTTTTGTATGGTAGTTATTTTTGAGTCTATATCAAAATTGTATAGGTCATGAAAACAAATCTTTTTTTTTTTCTAGCTTTAGTAATATTGGAGTTGGTCCCATTCCTCTTGTGAATCTGCCAAATGAAGAAATAAAAAAATATTACACACAAGTTCAAATGTTTCGTTTGCATTTAGTCAACACGAATGCAGGTTTTACATGTATGTTTTTAAATTGCACAGTAAAACTTGTATTCCATTTTGCAAACTGTACATTACAATGTTACAAAGTGCTCTCCGGTTTTAACCGTAACATCAATGTATATGACAGACCTGGTTGTGTGTCTGATCCCTCAGCGACATCGACCGCAGTGCTTGGAGCATCTGGGATGATCCTCGTGAACGATTCTGCAGCACAAAACATTGCATTTGGTTATGACACGCGACTGCAATTGTTGACACCCGTTTTAAATTAGACTTCTCTCTGCTGTGTGTTTGTCTAAAAAAACAAATGCCTTGAGATTTCAAATGATATAAATCATGCCATTTAGCAGACACTTTTATCCAAAGTGTTTTAGTCATCCGTGTATACATTTTTATGTATTGGGGGGGTTCTGGGAATTGAACCCACGCTGCAAGAGCCATACTCCTCTACCAACTGAGCTATAGAGGATTTTATATGAAGTGTAATAATTCTTACCCCCACTTAGTGCTCTTCTTCCCATAAGTCCAACAAACATGTCCCCTTTGTTTCCTGTTGAAGACATCACCAGGAAAGGGTAATTTAAAAGGAGATGCATATTTTTTTCTCATGTTAAATGTAAAACATATTTTAAATCCATATAATGCAGAAAATGTGTTATTGTTATGATTTAGATACTGAATAATCCACAATATAGTATATGGACCAGAGTGTACTGTATACCACTATTCAAAAAAAAAAGTGTTAGTCCATTGTGCTATACTCACGTTTTCTATCCACTTTAATAGGCTGCGGCTGATCGTCTGTAATTAAAGGGACCTGATAAGCACTCAAATGTATTTGAGTTCAAAATATTAGCTTTTCTTGTCAATTAGATATAATACGTACTCAACATACAATCATCATACAATTTTGTATTCTAGTCTACCTCCTTCAAGATCCTTTTCAAGTCATTCATTCTTGTTATGGACAGGCAGAATGTTATAGTGCTTACCTGAGCGTTTGCCCATGAGCCCGTAGAACTGACGGGCTTTGGATCTCTTTATCAGACTAGCCACTTGGCTGGACAATCTCTCTTCCAGTGGCTCATCCTGGCGAAAGGATTAAAGAGTCTTTTTTCCACAACACATTTTTTCTTGATTTATTTGTGAAAAAGCCATGTTCGATTGCGACAATTATTACTCGCAAATATTTTTTTGTTCTTGGTTCAAATCAGGAATATACTAATGATATAAACTCCTCTTGATAATAGAAATCTAAAATGTTCCACTTACCTGCCAGTCTTTTGATACCCAGTGTTCCTTGTCAACACTAAACGACAATCCTTGATATGTATACACCAGTGCAAACAGGGTAACTATTACCAGCTGGAATTTCAAGATATCCATTGAATGTGATGATACTAGGCAAAGCTATATTCAAATAATATATATATATTTTTTTTTTTTTTTTTTTTGACTTAAGAAGTATATATCTTCAAGCAATAATGATAGTTGGCTGCTGAGTGAGCTCAGAAAAGGTCTGCTATCTTCTCTGATGGATTGCGGACTGAGTCTATTCCCTGTCGGTCTGATCCTGCACTGAATACAACGTCCATTTTATAACACAGTACCCCGTACAAGCTCATGTTCCCTCCCCTCTGGACGCCATCAAATCATCAAGCTCACACTATTATTATGCAACATTTAACAAATATGACGTGTTTTTCACATCATGCAGAGAGATGCAGGAAAAATGTTTTTGAATACTTGTAGTATGCAGGTCCATCGTTAAGGAAACGAAATATAGGTGAGGCGAATGCAACGAGCTGTCGTCCAGTTTGAGCACTTGGACTGATGATATATGCATAATGCCCAATATCCAATTTGCAGAAAGGGCCATTGTGCTTGTACTTTTATAATCCTTGGTTTGATTTAAAAGTTTATCCTGGTGCTCACCTCGTTCCCTTGGGTTTGATTGGGATCTGAGTGTATGTATGTGATTCACAGTTAAATATTAGCATTTAAAAAAAAAAAATTGGTTCTGTAATTTCCATGTTTATCAAACCTACAACCAGAACTCTGTATTTGCCAGAACCGTAAGTCAGCAGCCTCATGTTTGACCTTCTGATCTTTCTCTTTGATGTGAGGGCGCTTGAAAACTGCCGCCTGACATCTTTGAACACTGTCTTGTTAATAATGGCTCCTTGTAACCCAGTCAGTGTTTGCCTGTTCATTAATTGGCTCAGTGAATCATACCTAGGACAGGTCAGCCCAATAAAGACCTCGTAAATAAGGTTAAAAAAAACCTGACATAAAAACAAACCAAGTGGATGGCTAAATGGCTCATTCAATCATCTGAACTTGAAGCCGTATGTCTTGAGAAAGCGGTGTGCACTATGGTATGGTATGGTGAGTGATCGGGTTGGATACCGCTCTGTGACCGCGTCTCATGTCGGCCGAAGTGGGTTCAGCTGAGATGAACAGAGCACCAGAGAATCTGACACTCTCGTATGGGTTCTACACTTCAATAATAAGCCACATTTTAGTGACCTACTTCAGGCTTTTCTTGAGAGAGATGGCTATAGCGAGCAGATGGTTTTTCCTTACAGCACTGAGGGTAGTGCGATGTCCAGCTGAGAGCGATGCTCTCAAACCACTATGTTGTGCTGGCACAGCTGAAATGTTTTTTTTTTATATATTTATTTTCGAGACACAAATCGACTAATAATTGTTTTTAAAAAAGCCATCCATTTATCTCTAGAGGATAATTAGTGTAGCAAAGCCTTTTATATGATATTTGGTTGCTTAGTCCATAGACATTAATAACTGCTTAGTCATTCAAATGCTTGCGGTTTTACTTCAATCATATAACCTTTTCATTATTTTTTCCAGTATAATCCGGCTACAAAATGTTTTCAAGGAGCAATTACTTGTCAATCGGGTGTTCTAAGGATGTCCTCTTGAAATGTGGGCAACACACACATCAAATGCTTGGAACTCTGCACAGGTGCTCCACAAAGCAAGGAAAACAGGGCAATTTGAGCTGAAAGGCAATTACACCAGAGAACAACCCTCGTGTCATGTTCCCACAGACGCGACGGCTAACGCTGAGTGGCAAATCAAAGGGAATCGGAGGACCTTCATTTGCATGTGAAATGGCTTCCTACTTCCTGTAACGACTAGGCCCATTATGTTTCCATGTTACACAGAGTGAACCAGTGGCAGTCGAACAACCCCAGCCTTCCACTGGGGATTGATTTGGACTTGACATAGATCACTGCATTCCTTCTATTCCCGCTTTTTAAAGGAATTGTATCATTGCAATTTGGGGAAACTCAATGGGAAGTCGACATGGTAATTCACCCATTTGCTGCGTCGTCTCCGTGTCATTTGAATGTCTTCTCATCTAACGGTAAAGGTGACATTTTCCGTCAGGCGCACCGCTGCACTACTCTATGAACGTGGCCACGTCATGCTACTTCAAAGTCCAATCATGTCCCTACAATAACCATGTTCAGAATGTCCTGGGTACAGTACTATCCAACAGAAAGTCAACGGGAGGCTGCTATCTTCACCATGTCCATAGCTGCCGAACTTCTCAATGAAAAGGGAGGGATGCACTGCTATTGGACTTTGCTCCATAGAGAAATGATCCGATTTCAAGTATAATGTGTTTCCTTGGAACCTCTTGAACCCAGCTACTTAGCTGCAAAACTGTTACTTTTGCCTTGAAAGACTTTCTTGGTGGTCTGAGACTCGCCCGATGCTAGAAATATTCTGACATCTTTTACACGCCTGAAATCTGGGAGGATTCTTCAGTGCCTGTTTTGATCTGAAGTATACCTGCGCTGACAAGTACAGTAGGAACAGTCTGTACTCTCTTGGAATTGGTTCTCTTTCAAAGATTTTTGTTGTTCTTGATTGGTTGCATCCTTCACCATGTACATGGATGAAGTAATGGGACATGCCAAATTGATTTGTACCCGGTAATGGCCTCCAGAGTCCTCTGGAAGTAGGCTATTATTAAATTTGAGCCCTCTTTGCAAAAATGTGACTTGTGCGTTCCTGACTTCATTCAAACTTATAGCTTTCTTTTGATGATGTGTGGGTTGTACATTTAATGATTAATTTGAGAATTGATTTTTAACCAACCAGTGGAAAGGTCCCAGAATGGCGCAAACTGCTCAACCTGCACACTGGTCAACCCATATGGGTAGACCAAGGTATCATATACTAAACCTGTACTTATGTCACAGGTGTGACTCATTTGCAACGTTTAATCTAAACAAGTATTTTTATTGGTTCATTGCCTGGCCATGTGACTTGTGCTGCACGTATTTAAACCCACCTGTTTTGTGCTTCTTGGTGGCTGTCAACAGGAAATGATGCAGTCTGTAGGCATGGTGGAACTTTTGAGAAGAGCATGTAATGGCTTTGTTTAGTGAGAGAAGATGGCTAAAAGGGAGTATAATAAAATAGAATGTATGAAGAAATGGTTTCCTGCCTGCTGGACTGTGTCGCTTCCTCTGCCTCTTTTTGTTTGGTTTGTGCTGGTTTATTGTATTTTAAATAGCATGGTTTGTAAAGCTAAAAGAATAAGAAAATGACACGAAGTGTGGACATGGAATGTGAACTGAGAACGTGTCTGAACTTTGATTTCAACTTGTGGCGAAAACTATGCCTTCAGGAAATAAATGTTAACTTCCCTTTCTTTGTTGTCTGCCTCTGCTTCGCTCTGCTAGCTCAACCCAGACCTAGAACATGTCACTTTCCACCCAAAACAGAGGCCTCTACCAACCAACCTGTGATATACGACACCAAATGTCTGAGTTGTGGCCTGTAATCTGGTGTTGACAGGTACTGTGTGTTATCAGATGGGCAGGCTGCCACAGATCGTAAAATGTGAGTTTAGTCAGGACGCGGCCTATCCTCACCTTCCATTGGTTTGATAGAGCTGCTTTAATGGCCCCTAAGGCTCCTTGTCTTTATTCCTCATTGATTATCTAAGCACAATCTGGGGTTCATCTTAACAGGAACAAATGAGTCTGATCATGGAACTAAGTAGGGATGGCTTAGTTGGACTACTCGGGTGACAGAGGGGATTTGATTGGTCTCTGAGAAATATTAATGAATGGATTTCCACTAGTGTTAGCTATATCACACTGTTCAAATATTGTTCAATGTAATTAACTGACAATACAGACTGCATTGTGTATTGTGTATTGTGTCAAGACTACACAACTTGTTTTCTGTGCTAGCTTGTTAACAGATCAAATCATGATTAAATGACGACACCCCCTTGCCTGTTTCGTTTTCAAAATGCCGCAGGGTTAAGACTTGTCAAGCTGGCTCTTGTGGAATGTAGCCTTCTGCTCAGTAGGCCTGACATTATTCAAGTGGTCTTAGATAAAGTTCCCGTTTTAGTGGGGGGTAAATGATTAGGTTTAGGGTTTAATCAAATCAAACTTTATTTGTCACATGCGCCGAATACAACAAGTGTAGACTTTACCGTGAAATGCTTCCTTACAAGCCCTTAACCAACAGTGCAGTTCAAGAAGAGTTAAGAAAAGATTTACAGAGTAGACTAAATTAATAATGAAAAAGTAACACAGTAAGAATAACAGTAATGAGGCTATATACGGGGGTACCGGGTCAGTGTGCGGGGGTACAGGTTAGGTGAGGTAATTTGTTCATGTAGGTAGGGTTGAAGTGACTATGCATAGATAATTAACAGCAAGAAGCAGCCGTGAACAAAAGAGGGGGGGGGGGGGGGTCAATGTAAATAGTCCGATGGCGATAGTAGCTGTTGAGGAGCCTCTTGGTCCTAGACTTGGCTCTCCGATACCGCTTACCGTGCGGTAGCAGAGAAAGTCTAATTTGGGTGACTGGAGTCTGACAATTTTATGGGCTTTCCTCTGACGCGGTGTCAGAGGAAAGCCCATAAAATTGTCAGACTCCAGTCACCTATTATATAGGTCCTGGATGGCAGGAAGCTTGGTGATGTGATGTACTGGGCCGTTCGCACTACCCTCTGTAGCGCCTTACCGTCAGATGCCGAGCAGTTGCCATACCAGGCGGTGATGCAACCGGTCAGGATGCTCTCGATGGTGCAGCTGTAGAAACTTTTGAAGATCAAATCTTTTCAGTCTCCTGAGGGGGAAAATGTTTTGTCGTGCCCTCTTCATGACTGTCTTAGTATGTTTGGACCATGATAGTTTGTTGGTGATGTGGTCACCAAGGAACTTGAAACTCTCGACCCGCTCCACTACAGCCCCATTGATGTTAATGGGGGCCTGTTTGGCCCGCCTTTTCCTGTAGTCCACGATCAGCTCCTTAGTTTTGCTCACATTGAGGGAGAGGTTGTTGTCCTGGCACCACACAGCCAGTTCTCTGACCTCCTCCCTATAGGCCGTCTCATCGTTGTCGGTGATCAGGTCTACCACTGCTGTGTTGTCAGCAAACTTAATGATGGTTTAATAGTCACATGTAGAGGGTTGCAGATGTAATTATATGGTACAGTGAAATTAAGCTCAGAGTTCCAACAATGCAGGACAAAGTGAAATAATTAAACAAACAGTTAGTGAGAATGCCAAACTGACCTTGGATCAGCATAAAAACACATCTTCCATGCGCATTATAACCAAAAACATCACACAAAAACAATATGTATAAAGTCCGGCTTATATTCTCTGATATAGATATATATATATATATATATATATATTTTTTTTTTTGTGTGTAAATTTTACCCCTTTTTTCTCCCCAATTTCGTGGTATCCAATTCTTTTAGTAGCTACTATCTTGTCTCGTCGCTACAACTCCCGTACGGGCTCGGGAGAGACGAAGGTTGAAAGTCATGCGTCCTCCGATACACAACCCAACCAAGCCGCACTGCTTCTTAACACAGCGCTCATCCAACCCGGAAGCCAGCTGCACCAATGTGTCGGAGGAAACACCGTGCACCTGGCAACCTTGGTTAGCTCGCACTTTGCCCGGCCCGCCACAGGAGTTGCTGGTGCGCGATGAGACAAGGATATCCCTACCGGCCAAGCCCTCCCTAACCCGGACGACGCTAGGTCAATTGTGCGTCGCCCCACGGACCTCCCGGTCACGGCCGGTTACGACAGAGCCTGGGCGCAGCTGTGCCACCAGAGTCTCTGGTGGCACAGCTGGCGCTGCAGTACAGCGCCCTTAACCACTGCGCCACCCGGGAGGCCAGAAAATATTTTAACTTCTTAGTGCTGAGATCCCGCTAATGGGATCAAAATGACAACAGCCAGTGAAAGTGCAGGGCGCCAAATTCAAAACAACAAATCCCATAATTTAAATTCCTCAAACATAGAAGTATTTTACACTATTTTAAAGATACACTTCTTGTTAATCCCACCACAGTGGGCAATTTCAAATAGGCTTGACAGCGAAAGCACCACAAACAATTGTTCGGTCAGAGCCAAGTCACAGAAAAACACAGACATTTTTCCAGCCAAGAGAGGAGTCACAAAAATCAGAAATAGAGAGAGAGTTAATCACTAACCTTTGATGATCTTCACCGGATGACACTCTTAGGGCTTCATGTTACACAATACATGTATGTTTTGTTCAATAAAGTTCATATTTATATAAAAAAAATCTCAGTATACATTGGCGCGTTATGTTCAGTAGTTCCAAAAACATCCAGTGATTTTGCAGAGAGCCACATCAATTTACAGGAATGATCATAATAAATGTTCATGAAAATACAAGTGTTATGCATGGAACTTTAGATACACTTCTCCTTAATGCAACCGCTCTGTCAGATTTCAAAAAATCTTTACGGAAAAAGCAAACCATGCAATAATCTGAGTACGGCGCACAGAGACCTAACAAGCCAAAAACATATCTGCCATATTGTGCAGTCAACAGAAGTCAGAAATAACATTATAAATATTCACTTAGCTTTGATCTTCATCAGAATGCACTCCCAGGAATCCCAGTTCCACAATAAATGTTTGTTTTGTTCGATAATGTCCATTTATGTCCAAATAGCTACTTTTGTTAGCGCGTTTTGTAAACAAATCTAAACTCACAAAGCGCGTTCACTAGGAGCAGACGAAATGTCAAAAAGTTTCATTACAGTCCGTAGAAACATGTCAAATGATGTATAGAATCAATCTTTAGGATGTTTGTAACATAAATCTTCAATGATGTTCCAACCGGAGAATTCCTTTGTCTGTAGAAAAGCAATGGAACGCTACCTCTCACGTGAACGAGCGTCACGAGTCTGTGGCACTCTGCCAAACCACTGACTCAAAGAGCCCTTATGAGCCCCTCCTTTACAGTAGAAGCCTCAAACAAGTTTCTAAAGACTGTTGACATATAGTGGAAACCTTAGGAAGTGCAACATGACCAATATCCCACTGTATATTCAATAGGGAATGAGTTGGAAAAACGACCAACCTCAGATTTCCCACTTCCTGGTTGGATTTTTTATCAGGTTTTTGCCTGCCATATGTGCTCTGTTATACTCGCAGACATCATTCAAACAGTTTTAGAAACTTCAGAGTGTTTTCTATCCAAATATACTAACAATATGCATATATTAGCAACTGGGACTGAGTAACAGGCAGTTTACTCTGGGCACCTTTGGGCACCTTATTCATCCAAGCTACTCAGTACTGCCCCCAGCCATAAGAAGTATTAAGATAACATGTTGCAGAATTGTTGTAATTGATAGCTTGGGCAATAACTTCAAATCAACAAACATACACTATAGTTAGGCCTATGTGATGGTTAAATCTCGTTAACAGACATTGTGCATTTTCAAATCGATCTGGATTCATGAACCGTCAGGGCGCACACTGACACGAATGAACAGGACCACTGTGATTCCCTGTCATAGGCTCAATAAAAAAATCTATGTGAGATTAGTGGGGACAAAAATAGCTGGAAAGTTGAGTTGCTCTTTATTTGATTTGAAGGCTCAAAAAGGAAGCAGAGAAAGGGAATGACGTAGCTAACCTGTTAAGAGACTTAGCTACAGTATAAATGAAGTGGAAATGTATAGTTAGTGAGCTTTTGTCTTACATAGACACAAGCAACTTTTTGACATTCTCATTGATCTTTTATGTCAAAATGTTTTCCTCGTTGCCATGGGCACTAAAGGCACTTCCTGTTTTCTGTGACAGACCAAGCTTAATTCAGAATGAGGGACCTTGAACATCAGACTTCCAGCGATTTGACCAAAAACCTTAGTCAACCCCCAACCGTAGCCATCTTGACTCTACTATTGATCTCTCCAACCTGCAAGTCACATTCACTCTCTTTGTTACAGCTCCTTTCTCTATACCCTGATGCTACAGTATGTGAAATGACTAGTACAGGGACCTCTTCCTTCTCTCTGACTCGTATCTTTTAGCGACCCTGAGGTCTGCGACGAGGTCGTAAGAATTCTGACGAGCATTTCCCATCATTTTGCCCAGGCTGCTCCAGAGCCTGTGGCCCCACCAGATCAAAGGCCCCTGTGACTGGCCCTGAGTGATCTGGCTGTCACCATGGTGAAGGCAGTGGTGGAGAACCTCTAACAGGTCTGAAGGCCCCTCCTGCACCTCAGGTCTTTTACTCCCGTTCCACTGGTGTCAGGATGGGTCCACTCACTCAACCATAAGATCCAGCGCCTAGGCAGCCCAGAGGCCCTGAAGAGGACTCTTTTCATCCAAAGTCTCTCTCTGATCAGCACTGACATTGACGCTGTGACCACTAAAGTCCAAAGACTGTTTGAAGCTCCCGCTGATTATATTTCATTCAGCTCTATCCATGGTTGGTTATCCGAGGCCAAAGCAGTGGGCGATTGGAACGAGGTTCCTCCAAAGTGCCCTGACCAGCTGGTGATCCCATCAGAGATCCTGAGGACCAGCTTTGGTCTGACAACCATCCTAATCTATGGTGGGACACTGGAGAAAGGCATCATCAACCTTCATGACCGGCCCCTCACAGATGCCATCATCAACCAGCTTTTGCTGTGTGGGGGGTCAGTTATGAAGAAGAAGCGGAAAGCCAACTGGCATCTGGGCTGGGACCAACATCCATACCGACCTTCACTATGGTGGCACAGAGAAGATCTTAAAGTTTGCCACAACTTACAGCGCCACCATGCTAACGAGGCACATGGTTCACCTTGTGGTTGAAGAAATAAAGAAGGCCAAGGACTCTTCGAACAACAGACAAGTTGGTAATGATGAATACCATGGAGGTGTGCTTGGTCATGAACACTGTATGTATGCCCGGCACTGCGCCCTCCACCAGGCTTTGCCCCCGGCACAGGCTGTTCTGAAGCAAATTGTCGTCCGATTCCTGGAGAGGCTCTCTCCTCCTGCACCAAACGGCAAAGTGTCAACGTCCTTCCCTTTTGGCCAAGCAGTTCTGCATGCTGGTTCAGACAGTCGTTGACGGATCCCACAGCGTGTTCACTGAGGAACTGGAGAAGTGTACTGACTCTGACAGTAAGAGCTACTGGGAGTACCTGAAGTGTGTTAACTATCACCCCAGTGGTCTGGGGATTGAAGCCTTCTCAGGGGATGAGAAGAGATGTTTAAATGTGGCCAACATGATGGTCGAGAAACGTCTGGCTGACGTCGAGCCCCAGCTGTGACACTTCGATCTGAACCCGTCCAGTAAGGGACAGAAGGAGAGCAAGGTGATTACTCCGATTGAATCGAACGCCAGCTCCAAAGACCATTGAGGTAAGCAACACAACTTTTTTGAGTTCTCAAACTTTTATAGAAATGATCACTATTAGTAAATTGGTTGTAAAAAATGGCATTCTGTCTTTTCTGCTTTCAGTCTGTTGTGCGCGTGAATACTCCTGTGTCAACTAACCTGCTGACAACAGATGTGGTCAAGCTGAAGAAGAGCAGAGCCAATCGTTTCCTCCGTAGACTTCTGTGCTGCTGCATCTAGTAAAAGATGTCGTGAACCTGACCTTCTCTTCACCTGCTTTTCACATGCCTTGCTTGCCCCCCCCTCATCTCAGTTTAGATGGGATTTGTTTGTGGGTTTTAGAATTTGACTGATTACTGTAGCGCCACCTAGGGGCCAATCAATGCCACCTTTGGCATGCCAGTTACTCTTTCAGGGTTCCACCGTCATGCCAAATGTTACAACCTTTTACTAATTGGTTGTTGAGTTATTGTCTGAAAATAAAGAAATTACTGAATAATCGGAACACTAACAAAAAAGAGGACTTCATGCGCTTTTGCTGCTAGGAGCCTTAAAAGAAAAACTATGTTTAGATAAGATTGAATACATTAAATACATAGCAGTGTTTTCATTAGTTAAAAAAAATATATACAGTATTGATAAATCGATTGATTAATAATTGTACATTTAAGTGACGGACAATTCATCGTCCATCAACACTTTGAATGTGTGTTTTAGATTGAGCTTGTTGGCCAGTCTTTCCATGAATTTGTAGTTCTTCAGTTCTCCAGAAGAGGGCAGTCTTGTCTAACATTTAAACCTATGAAATACTACGACCTGACATTTGAATTCATATTTCTAAAACAGCCCTGTTTGTCTTGACAGTAGTTGTTTAAGTAGGTCTTAGCCTGTGTGGCTTTCATTCATTGTCATGTATTCTTAAAAATTGAACACAACATTATTCCCAAGCAGTCTACAAAAACTTTCTTCTGTATGTGGCTAAACTTTGAATAGGACGGAGAGATGAGTAAGAATGAGGCATGTTTTTAATTATTACTTTTGTTTGTTTGTGGTTGTGACCCTTTTTGGAGATCTCTGAAACATCATACTCTCGGCATATTTCCATCTCTTCTTATATCTCTTCTTATAATCGGCCTCTTATTTCAGAGCTTTACAAAACAGACATTTCTCAAGTTCAAACACTATGGCTACTATCATGATTTAACTTGAATTGAACTGTTTTCTTGCTTTTCCAATCACTTAATGACTGTTGCATTATGACAACACAAACCACATATATATATATTTAATATTTACTATGCCCTCAATTAAAGGTTTGCATTACCTCTGATGCTTCCACTACATATTCATTGCTTTGTTGTTGTCTAACAATCCGACACAGACTGACATTTTCAAGAAAAACTCTCATCCTTCACAATGGTAGTCTGCTTTCTGACTATAAATTATCATCTTAGTTTTCACTGTTGGAGTTGGCCTAAATGCCTCACTCGGCTCTCTTGTTCCTCAAGTTGTTTTTCTCGTTTGGTGCCCTGTGGCACTTCTGTGTGGTTCCTCTAGAGAGCCATAAATTTGGACTTTGAGGCTCTCTGTGTCAGGGTGAAGCCCAACTGTCTGACACTGCAGGCTGGGCCAATTTGGTTCTTTGTGAGGGCTCCTGCTCCCATGTTGCATAGGAGACATGAACTGCTCTGGGAAGCTGTGGTTCTAGGTACAGAACTAGGATCAGTTTACCCACCCCAAAGCCATTAGGATAGAAAGTTCCAAACTGGCCTGAGGTCAGTGTCTATTGTGTACGACTTCATTCTACCCTGTACCACTAGACACTTGACCGCTGCCGGCGTACTGCTCTTACAGAAAGTTTAGTGCTATCCGGGATCCTTGTGACGACCCTGCTGTAAACCCTAAGCCTAACCTTAACCCTTAGCCTAACCATAGCTCTTACCTAACCCTAACCTTTATCTTAACCCTTACCTTTACCAGTTTACATTTCAATGGGGGTAGAGAAGTCCCAAGGATTCCAGGTAGCAAGGACCCTTACAGAAAGGGCTACAGAACCGTTGGTAAAACCTTCTGGAATGGCTGTGTTGGTGTATGCTAGAGAGAGTATTATTTTCACAAGTTTATTACAACATGTTACAGATGTAGTATCTTAAGTTGATCACCGTGTTGCAGGAGAAATGTGCATTGTGTAGCGTATTTGAGGTTTAAAAACACTTCTGAAGTTTTTAATTTCCACTTTGAAATTCCAGATTTGATAATCAACCCCTATAAAAATGTCAGTTGGTTATAATCCACATAATAATTCACATTTCCTGTTTCTGCAGGATTATTTTTCGGCTGTAGCAAATTGGCTCAAATTAAGATCCTACATCTGTACATACTTTTGTTGGCCTTACTTTGCTCTGTTGACATCTCAGACACCCTGGACCCATTCCAATTTGCATACCGCCCCAACAGATCCCCAGATGACGCAATCTCTATTGCACTCCACACTTCCCACTTCCACTTGGACAAGAGGAACACTTACTCTATGTGAGAATGCTGTTTGTTGACTACAGCTCAGCGTTCAACACCGTAGCGCCCTCAAAGCTCATCACTAAGCTAAGGACCCTAGGACTAAACACCTTTCTCTGCAACTGGATCCTGGTCTTCCTGATGGGCCGCCCCCAGGTGGGAAGGGTAGGAAACTACACATTCACCGTGCTGACCCTCAACATGGGTGCCCCTCAGGCGTGAGTACTTAGTCCCCTCCTGTACTCCCTGTTCACCGACAACTCTGTGGCCGCACAGGACTCCAACACCATCATCAGATTCGCTGATGACACAAAGGTGGTAGGCCTAATCACCGACGACGATTAGAGAGCCTATAGGGAGGAGGTCAGTGAGCGACAACAACCTCTCCCTCAACGTAAGCAAGACAAAGGAGCTGATTGTGGTCTACAGGAAACGGACGGCCGCGCACGCCACCCTACACATCGACGGGGCTGTAGTGGAGCGGGTATAGAACGTCAAGTTCCTAGGTGACCACATCACTAAGGAATTAACGTGTTCCACACACACCAACACAACTGTGAAGAGGGCACGACAATGGCTCCTCCCCCTTAGGAGGCTGGAAAGATTTGGAATTGTCCCTTAGATCCTCAAAAAGTTCTACAGCTCCACCATTGAGTGCATCTTGACTGACTGGATCACGTTTGGTATGGCAACTGATTGGCATTCGGGTAGTGTGTACGGCCCTGTACATCACTGGGGCCGAGCTCCCAGCCATCCAGGAACTCAATACCAAGTAGTGTCAGAGGAAGGCCTAAAAAATGGTCAAAAACTCCAGCCACCCAAGTCATAGACTGTTGGGTTAACTATTTGGTTCACTATTTAACTATCTGCATTGACTCTTTTTGCGCTAACGTTTTTTTTTTACTCATCTCATATGCTGCTGCTACTGTTTATTACCTATCCTGTTGTCATATGTACATATCTAAGTCAATTACCTTGTACCCCTGCACATCGACTCGGTTCTGATACCCCGTGTACAGTATATAAGCATTTCACTGTCAGTCTACACTTGTTGTTTAATAACATTTGGTTGATTTGATTCTCTTGGGGAGATACAGGTGTTTTCGCTATGCTTTTACGGTCCTATTTCGCACAACTAAGACAATTAGCAGCTTCCAAACCAGTCAAACTGAAAGCGCCTGTCATCGCCAAGCAGTAGACGGTGAAGGTGACCCCTGGCAACACACTCAGACAGGAGCTGGTCGTGTGGACGCCTTATCTCCTCCGTTACGCTGTATGGCAGTGCGTGCAGCTCCATTGGAGCGACACAAACACAACAAACCCTAACACAACAGTATCCTCAGTGACTGATTTGGAGCGCTCTGTCGGAGGCCAGCGAAGTATAGATGACCTACAGGCTTTGAAGTTGTCCAGACGCCTTCAGGCCTACTTGTTTGTCTCCCTGAATGCCCATAGGCCTACATAACGCTGTCACGGGAGTGAGAGTTTAAGAGGCAGCCAACAAAACAGTTGCTTGGAAATGCCTGTTTATTTATTTTTAAACTTGAGGTAATATCAATGTGGAGCCCTTCAGTGCATGAAACGGTTCTACTCATGAACTTGAACCTAGATTCAGAATAGTTCAGTCAGGTCAATTTCATATTAGCAGCTGTGAGCTAGTTATTTCACCGGCTGTTTGAGTCATCCGCGTGCGTGTTCTTTTTGCCTGATTTAAGAAGTGTGTCTAATTGCTTGGTAAGAACCACTTGGTCCCCAGGGCCTGTAATCATTACGTACACCTGTCACTATCATTACGCGCAGCAGGGCTCACTGGACTCACCTGGACTCCTTCCCGTTGTTGATTGCCCCGTCTATAACTGTCTGTTCCTCCGTTGGTTCCCCGTGTCGCCGTTATTGTCATGTCGTTTCCCCTGTCCACACGCTGTCCGTATTCTGTTCCTGTCTGTGCTATATTAAATGTTCACTCCCTGTACCTGCTTCTCGTCTCCAGCGTCTGTCCTTACATTGCTAGGTCATAATTGGACCAGTCAGAGATGTGCTTGTTGCCAAATCTCGTGGCGTTGTCCTCTCGCAGGCAGCGGATGGCTCAGCTTCATTTGGTCAAAATGTGCTCGTCTCTGACCCAATTACTCACTCATTCATTCGTTCATTCATTCAGAAACCCTAAGGAGTTGAAAAGCCAAGTGCATGATTACGCCTTAAATCAATCTGCACGTTTAGTGCTCTTCAAGCAGCAATCAATTCACCATCTACTGTAGGCATTTAGAGTCCCGGAAAGTTCTGTATCTTAGGGAAAATTGCTGTCTAACTGGAACAGATACCGAATGTGATAGAGATTCAAGTCACATGAATTCTACATTGGAGGATCAGTGCGATCTATTCAATTTCCTCAACCTTTTATGGGTATCATCCTTGTGTCTTTGTGGTTGTGATGGGGTCTAGGGCCACACAGACAGTGTCCTAGTGTCTCTTCATTTTACCATTGTGTGGGTGGGTGTATGAGACTTAACCGACGACAGTCAGCCGCTGCATGTCTGTTTGAGAGAGAAACAGGAGACAGGCAGTGTGGTTGGGGCAGTGTCACTTAAAAACAGACAGCTCTCGTCTCTCTCCTCTCTGCTCTCACCTTAATAACAGACAGCTCTCGTCTCTCTCCTCTCTGCTCTCACCTTAATAACAGACAGCTCTCGTCTCTCTCCTCTCTGCTCTCACCTTAACAGACAGCTCTCGTCTCTCTCCTCTCTGCTCTCACCTTAATAACAGACAGCTCTCGTCTCTCTGCTCTCACCTTAATAACAGACAGCTCTCGTCTCTCTCCTCTCTGCATTCACCTTAATAACATATAGCTCTTGTTTCTCTCCTCTCTGCTCTAACCTTAATAACAGACAGCTCTCGTCTCTCTGCTCTCACCTTAATAACAGACAGCTCTAGTCTCTCTCCTCTCTGCACTCACCTTAATAACAGACAGCTCTCGTCTTTCTGCTCTCACCGTAACAAGACAGCTCTCGTCTCTCTGCTCTCACCTTAATAACAGACAGCTCTTGTCTCTCTCCTCTCTGCTCTCACCTTAATAACAGACAGCTCTCATCTTTCAGCTCTCACCTTAACAGACAGCTCTCGTCTCTCTCCTCTCTGCACTCACCTTAATAACAGACAGCTCTCGTCTCTCTGCTCTCACCTTAATAACAGACAGCTCTCGTCTCTCTCCTTTCTGCTCTCACCTTAATAACAGACAGCTCTCGTCTCTCTCCTCTCTGCTCTCACCTTAATAACAGACAGCTCTTGTCTCTCTCCTCTCTGCTATCACCTTAATAACAGACAGCTCTCGTCTCTCTCCTCTCTGCACTCACCTTAATAACAGACAGCTCTCGTCTCTCTCCTCTCTGCTCTAATCTTAATAACAGACAGCTCTCGTCTCTCTCCTCTCTCCTCTCACCTTAATAACAGACAGCTCTCGTCTCTCTCCTCTCACCTTAATAACAGACAGTTCTCATCTCTCTCCTCTCTGCTCTCACCTTAATAACAGACAGCTCTCGTCTCTCTCCTCTCTGCTCTCACCTTAATAACAGACAGCTCTCGTCTCTCTCCTCTCTGCTCTAACCTTAATAACAGACAGCTCTCGTCTTTCTGCTCTCACCTTAATAACAAACAGCTCTCTCCTCTCACCTCTCACCCTAATAACAGACAGCTCTCGTCTCTCTCCTCTCACCTTAATAACAGACAGCTCTCTCCTCTCACCTCTCACCTTAATAACAGACAGCTTCTATCCACACACGTTGATGCCCTTGGCTTTACAAACCTTGCTTTAATACACATCGTCTCTCTCTTTCTCTCCCTCCTTCCCCCTCCTTTCCCTGCTATATTTGCAGGCAGCTTCAGCGCCAGACACCCTGAGGCAGCAGTAGCGCCAGTGAGTCTTCCCACCTCTGTTTTTGTGGTAGGAGATGACATGTGGAAGCTTTGAAGGGCAGGAGGAGGGCGGGAGAGCGGAGGAACACATCACTCTGCAGCAGAGGGACTGTAATGTCATGTGGCCTGCAGTCCGCCCAGATTCCCTGGCTGTCTATGTGGGCAGTGAGGAATGGCGACAGGAAGAACCACCCCCCCACCTCATCCTCCTTCCCTCGTTCTCTCACTCCTTCTCCGGTCTCCCCCCTTTTCTCTCCCACCATACTCTCGGTCTCTCCTCTCTCTCCCGCTCAGATTTGGGCCACATTTTAACTGTGTGTGAAATTTTAGACAAATAGTTGTAAAAGTCGTTTCCCCCCCCCCCCTCCCCCCCTCTGTTTTCTCCTGGGCGTGACGACCTGTCACTCATAGCTCAATGGTGTGTGAATGGGCAGGTGTGAATGAGCAGAACAGACCGAACATGTTGAATGCAGATCCTCAGGCATTACACACCCCTGAAGAAGAGTGAGGAAGTCAACAGTACTTTTCCAAACGTGGGGCAGGTTTGTGTTTGTAGTCATGTACGGAGCTGGACACACCACCTGACACCTAAGGCCATTGTTGAACGAATGATCAAAAACAAATGTCTGCCAGAAAAAAAGCTCGCTATTGACATTTTTTGGGGGGGGGGGGGGGGAGACCCAAGCTTGTCAAAATGTATGTAAAACCGTATTAGGCTTCATCTCTGTGTTGGGCCTAAAAAAACAGCAGGGATTACAGAGGAGGCAGACAGACCCTCCAGACAATTGCTCCTCTCCTCTGTTAGCATCATGGGGGCTTGAACAGTTTACACACTATAAAGGTAGTAGAAACACCTTGATATCTCCCGGCCGTGGAGATAAAAGGGTGAAAGGGAGATGAAAGTCTGTTGAGGGTTTGGTCTACTTTTGATTGCCGCCTCTGATGGAACAGTAGTTGTTTCATGTTACTTCTCCAGCCTTACCTGGATGTTTTTACTATGGGTTATGTCATGTTTTGCCCTGGGGGGTCACTCTACAAACCGTCGTTGGAAAGTAACATCCAGAACATCACTACCCATTGTTATTAGGTGAATGTCAGTTGGCGGAGTGACTAAAAGAGAGATCTTAACAGGACCCCGACTGTCTGTGTTGATGCATTGCAATTAGTATGTGAATGAGTGCGAGTGTGTGTCGGTTTGCCTGTCTTTTACTAAAACCTTCTCCGGGGAAAACATCCAACAAGGTCGATTCCCACGCCGCCATCAAAGGGTAGCTTCGAGAGGAACCTAGGAGCCTGTCTTTCTAAGAATGCATCAAACCAGTTATTGACCGAAGTGGCTGTCCCGAAATGGCTGTCCACACTCTCCACCCATCTCATGCCTACAGTGGGGTTTGTTGCGTCACTGATACCATCGTAGCCTGGTTTGATATGATAGCCGTTACCACAGACACATTGGGGAGAGATTACAGGGCAAAGCAGTCATGAAACAAACCATTAGTGCGACAAGGTGTTATTATGCAGTAGTCGTCAGGTGAGATGTCAGACCCGTTTTGTGTCACTCCCGGGCTTTCCAAGACCAGCGCTCTCATCACAGAGTGTTCTCGGACTGAATTCTCATGGGAATTCACAATGGCGTTTCATGTTAGACTGTCAGAATATGGCTATTCATGGTACTTTCTCACCAGGTGTAATGGTTAATGTTACACTTACAGCCGACGCACGCAGCGCCGATAGTTCGCTACGTGCAGAGGAACCCAGCGCTTGTTTTGCAACATGAAACAATATTGAATTGTCTAAAAAATAATGTTGAAATAATGTTTGTTTTTTTGTTTCACTTTTCTATGTCAAAGCCCTTAGCAACTCTTCCCTAAAGCGTGTTAAAAGCATCAGGAAAATGCTCACTGCAACAAACGTGAATAAGAACATAAATTACAACCCCCCTCCCCCTCCTCATCTAGTTGCATCTACATTTTCCGCGGCCGGCCTCCCAACTGCTGAGAGTGCTGTTCCTTGAAGCCGCAGTGTATTTTGAAACAAGCTTCAGAGATCCAGCGGCTCCAAAAGCAGGCACAAGGCTGCCAGTGTTCCAGTGTTCAGCCTGGGGCTTGGCACTCACCCTGACCAGAGGGGTCCAGCCAATGGTGGCACTCGCTGTTTGTGTGTGCGGGAAAGAAAGAATGAGAGTTTGAAGAGAGGTGCGTATGTATTTGTGTGTGCATGTGCTGATGGAGAAACACCCTTTTCCAAGTAGAGCTCTTCCTCAGCCTAGGTGAGTCAGAGAGTCTCATGTTTGGTAGTTTGCGGTTTTGTCCGTTTCTTTGGTAATAAGCTCTCTCCCCCTCCTCCAACCCCATGGTGGAGTCTGCTTGTTACTGAGCTGGAGGCGGGCCAAGATGTGCACCGCAGGAATTGGACCAATCCACACAGTAGAAGACAGGGGGAGCATTGCTAAATTGGTTCCATACCTTGGCTGACAGTGGTTAGGTCTTTTGAGCTCTGAGAAGAATGGCCTACACTGGTGATAGATAGTGAGCTGGTGACAATGACACCGCCGTCCCCAAATTCCATAGCTGCTATTTGTCTGTCATTATAGTTTCAACGCAACGTTCCCGCTGGGCACCTACATCAGTTCAACGTCTAGTTTTGACGTTTAGTTGTCAACTAACATGTCTTCAACGTGAAATCAACAAGAAAATTCACCATGTCATTGGATTTAAGTTCAAAGTTTGGTGAAAAAAAGACGAAATGCCTTTACGTGGGGATAACTTTTTTTTCAAAACAATCATTTTCCCACGATGATTCAACGTCATCACATGATTGATTTTTTTTGTTGTTGCGGGTTTGGTTGAAATGGCGTGGAAACAACGTTTATTTAACCAGTTTGAGCCCAGTGGGATGTAATGAACTGTAATTGATGTCGGGCCTACATCGGGTCGGTAGAGGGGGACGACACATAAAACCCTGAGTCGCACTGTTTACACACATGGATATGACATTAGTTCGGAAAGCTCTATGAGTATGTCAGTCAGGGTGTTCATCTGTCTTCGTCCTCTGTCGGAATATCCTCTCGGGGTCTGGAAGTCTAGAACGCAAAACACGCAAAACCGCCAAATCTAAATAAACGGCTGTATTTCTTCTTCTTCTGTCTGGTCAGGATACTCTGCTGTGGCGTTGCCAAGTTGAGCATCTACATTTGGGTTTGGCTGTTCCCTCCTCCCGTCTGCTCGGTCGCCCCAGAAACCACAGGAAAGGGAAGCCGGAACCCTCCGAAAGCTCCGAAAATATTGTCCTGGGTAAAAATGGCCACTTGAATGGCAACATTCAGCCCCCATCCACTACAAACAAAAGGACTTTGACAGAGCGAGAAAGATGTGCAGTTTCCTTTTTGTTTCTGCTTTTCTAGCTACAGTTACACTTCCGTTTTCTCTTTCATTTGACAGTTTACTGTGAATACAGTTTATGAATCATATACTGTATCTACTGCAAATACACTTTTTTTTATACATTGTTTGTTTACTTGTGTTTGTATTCCATCGTCACTTGTCTGCTGGTCGTTGCATTTGTGGATTTATAAGGAAAGAGAAACTTCATTCATCATGAGGTCAGGTCTGTCACGCTCTAGCTGTACTAGTAATGCCTAGCCTTGAAAGTGACTTGAAATGTGGTGGAACTTCAGTCAGTCTCCGCATTGCCATCTTTTTCCATCCCACGACTATGGAACTTTATCTCCAACAAACACATATACAGACGCAGGATCTTCATTGGAGCCAGTTTGGAAAATAATCCTGCACAAACAGGAAATGTGAATTATTATGTGGATTTGAATTAATGGATATGTTTGTAAGGGTTGATATTTTTTTGGGGGGGGTAAAGGAAAATCAAGTCTGAAATTTCAAAGTGGAAATTACAAATTTCAGAAGCCTTTTTAAACCTAAAATACACTAAAATGTCCTGCCTGCATTGCAGGAAAGTTCTCCTACAACAGGGTGATCAAATTAAGATCTTACATCTGTGATCACACACTCACATAAAACCTCCAAATGCCACCCAACACACACACACACACATCCTGGCAATCAAATGCAAACACTCACACACATACAAACAAACACACAAACACCCCCCCCCCACACACACATTATTCTGGTGTCTTTGATGGAAGCTAAGGTGTGGTCTATATGGGTGGTGTGTGTTTTATAGTTGTGTGTGCATCAGTGTCGGTGTCCTCCCTAAGTGAGGAGGGCCATCTGGTCACCCCGCCATTGCTGTCCGTGGTCCCTGTGAAGTCCTGTCAGCGTAGCCGCTGCGGTCGACTGTGGCGACTGACTGCTTGCTGCACAGCAACATCCAGGCTGGGCTCTCACCTCAGAAAATGAGATTTGGGTTTTCTCAAATGGAGGGGTTGCTCCTGAGCTATTTACAGAGCCCAGTACCGGTCCAGTGCCACCCACAATATTCCATATGAGAACCAGTGTGTGTTGTGTGGTGGGAAGGGGGTTTGAGGTTGAGGGGGGGGCGGAGTGTGTGTGTGTGTGTGTGTGTGCGTGCATGCACTTGTGTGCACAATCTGAGTGCATAATGTAAATGTTTGAAATAAAATGAATGGACGTTCCATAAAATGACCTATTATCTTATTATCATGTCATTCATTATCATCACCACTTCGCTTCTTCCTTGTCGACCATTTTAATTGAAAACAATCACAGTACGGTACTTATTTGTAACCCAGAGATGATTTGATATTGAGATAAAAACGGCTGCATTGGGTCTTTAAGATTTAATTGAGAATGTTTTTGGGAAAGCCTTTCCGTCTCTATCAGAAAGTTATCATTGGCATCCTTGCTGACGGCTACAGAAGGTGTAGACTGCGTGCGCACCGCACACATGCACAGACAGGGAGGGGGTATTCCTGTGCAGTTCCAGAAAGCTAGCTGATGCATTTTGTTCGTGTCTTGTGATTAACTCGGGCAAATTCATGAATTACCTAATAAGTTCAGCACATTTAGTTGATTTCCCACTAAGTTCAACACATTTTATTTTTATTTTGTTGAATTACGTTTTAATGTCCCGATTCCGTGATTCTATCCGCGTTCTCGGCAACAGATTTTATATGGACCTAGGTATGGGGTAAATTGAGCCGCTTTGGGGTACATTTCTGTACTGAATGAAATATTACCACCACCTTTTTAAAAACATGTATATCTTTATTTCACAAACACAATTCAACACAATCCCTTTTCCCCCCCTGCTACTCTATCGTAGCCTCTCTTTTGTTCATTTCATTTTCTTTTTTGTCAATCCACCTCTTCAGTGTCTTGATTTATTTATTTGTTCATCCCTTGCTGCTGCTCAAATGAACTTCTTCCCTTCTCTCACTTCCTTGGCTGCTCTTTCAAGAACCTCAAAGGGGGGCCCCAACTGATGTATAGAACAATCTTTAAATTATTTACTTTGGTTTAAATACACGCATCATGAAACCTCTAACACAATAAATTCATTTGACTTGGTGAAAATACATTTTTTGGATCGAACTTCCTTACAACTTTATCCAACTGGTTTCTTCCTTCACATACTCTGTGAAATGAGGACCTCATCCTAAATATTTGGTCAATCAGTCACTTAAGAGATTTTTTTTTCTGCCAAATTTACATTTACTGTAAATTAACTACTGCAAATCAAATATAATTTGACTCATCTACAGTACTCTAGCTGAAATAATACCTCCTTCCCTGAATGCCTATCCAAGACGAAAGCAACCAAATAAACTCCCAACCGCCTACACGTTAAACACGCAAACCACCCAAGTGGGGACGACCTCCAGCAACTCCAAAGGAGTCTCTCCGGGTTGTGAATATTAGGTTAAGGTTATTTTCGGCAACCCCTGCCTTGCTCCAGGAGAAAATTACAGCACAGAGACGAGAAAAGAAAAAGAAAATCGGAAGTGGGCCGTTCCACCGTATAATTTTCCTGTTTCTATTTTCAAAGGATGAGGTATTCCTCGAGGAAGCTCTGTTCAATTTATGAGCCCTCTGGTCAAGATAGTTGACCTCAAATCAATGGGATGGGGCTCGTGCCGCTCCTCTCAAAGGGCTGTCCCTGGAGCTTCTCGGTCTATGGTCTGAAAGAGCAGTAACCCTTACAGGACAAGACTAACTGCTCAGCTTTATCGCCCCGGTTGATCTCAGGGGCGTTATCAAACAGAACAGGTATCAAAACAATATTAGTACACTGAGGCTATTAAAATCCCATGAGATTTTGTTTTCAGGGGGCCTTGAATAAACATAAAACTAAAGCAATGTCAACATTTTAAACTAAACTGGCAATGAATCAAATAAAGCTTTCTTGCTACCTGCTTCGTTGAATGAATGTTATACACTGAGTGTAAAAAACATTAAGGACAACTTCCTAATATTGGGTTGCCCCCCCCCCCCCCCCCATTTCCCTCAGAAAAACCTCAATTCGTCAGGGCATGGACTCTACAAGGTGTCAAGTGTTCCACAGGGATGCTGGCCCATGTGAACTCCATTTGTGTCAAGTTGGCTGGATGTCCTTTGGGTGGTGGACCATTCTTGATACACACAGGAAACTGTTGAGTGTAAAAAACCCAGCAGCGTTGCATTTCTTTCTTTTTTTTTTTTTTTTTGAATTTTACCCCTTTTTCTCCCCAATTTCGTGGTATCCAATTGTTGTAGTAGCTACTATCTTGTCTCATCGCTACAACTCCCGTACGGGCTCGGGAGAGACGAAGGTTGAAAGTCATGCGTCCTCCGATACACAACCAACCAAGCCGCTGCTTCTTTAACACAGCGCACATCCAACCCGGAAGCCAGCCGCACCAATGCGCCGGAGGAAACACTGTGCACCTGGCCACCTTGGCTAGCGTGCACTGCGCCCAGCCCGCCACAGGAGTCGCTGGTGCGCGATGAGACAAGGATATCCCTACCGACCAAGCCCTCCCTAACCCGGGCGACGTTAGGCCAATTGTGCGTCGCCCCACGGACCTCCCGGTCGCGGCCGGTTACGACAGAGCCTGGGCGCGAACCCAGGACTCTGATGGCACAGCTGGCGCTGCAGTACAGCGCCCTTAACCACTGAGCGTTGCATTTCTTGACGCAAACTGATGCGCCTGGCACCTACTACCACATTTTTTTTTTTAAACAATGTAATCTATCTCCTCCTTCATCTACACCAGGTATTCCCAAACTGGGGCACACATACCCATACGCGCAGTGCCGTCGGGGGTATGCCAGATAAAAATGTGATTCACATAAAAATATATATATTATATTTCTTATTGTGGAGGACTTCATTCTTCCTGCTGCCACTGATATGGCTGGGACAATGCTGGGGAAAAAGACCAAAAAACTGTACAGACAATGTCTTCATCAAACAACACTGTTTCACGATGCATCAGTGACATGGCAGGAGATGTTTTGAAACAATTACTTCGCATACAGGTCAGTGAATTATATGCGTTACAGCTGGATGAGTCAACAGATGTGGCGGGCCTGGCACAGCTCCTGGTACAGTGGGGCAAAAAAATATTTAGTCAGTCACCAATTGTGCAAGTTCTCCCACTTAAAAAGATGAGAGAGGCCTGTAATTTTCATCATAGGTACACTTCAACTATGACAGACAAAATGAGGGGAAAAAATCCAGAAAATCACATTGTAGGATTTTTAATGAATTTATTTGCAAATTATGGTGGAAAATAAGTATTAAGTAGTGACGACAACACTCATTCTTATGTTTAATAAATGTATCGTATGGCGTGTGTGTGTGTGGCAGGCTTACAATGATGGCAAAAACAACTTTTGAGAGTGCGCTGACCATGGTGCTAGAGGGGGTACGCAGCTGGAGGTTGAATGTTTGAAGGGGTACGCAACAATAAAAAGTTTGGGAACCACGGCCTTAAAAGAATGATGATGATCACTGCTTACTCCTGCTGTGTTTACAGCATCAGACGTCTGCTGCTGTGCCATAATTATGCCAGTGGTGGAGAATCAAAGGTAAACCTGCCATTACTTTTGATACACACAGACAAGCGCCTGTACCTCTTCACAGACAGACACACACACATGTACATACACATGCACACATGCAGTCTTGTACAGCTAACCTTGTAGGGGGGGACACAATTCCACACACACACACACACACACACACTTTCCTCTCCCATCCATGCTTGTGAGTTCATAAAGTCCCTCAGAAAACCGTTTTGTTTTATACTGCCTTTGATCTCGACCCAAAAAGCACCACTCGCTATAATTATACCTAATGTCACGTGCTAAAATACGACCCGGCAATTCATTACACTTGAAAGTAGCAGACGTGGTGTGTTGACATACGATGCTGCTGATGCGTAGGCTTATACCACTCCCCACATATTCATCATCAATACAGTTGAATGTTAATACAAATCATGCATCATGTTCCCTGGAGGCATATCAACGATGTGGTATATCAGCGATTGCGATCTCATGAACAGTGGGCCACGCTCTTTCCTTCTTTCCGCTTCCCGTCCCGAAGGCCCTTGCCCGCAGAATAGGGAGAGGAGGAAGAGGGGATTGGAGCTGTGCTCTCTTTGCAGTACTGTGCTGGTTAATTATGGGTCTAAGTCGGTAGCTGTAGTTTTGCTCTGCTGGCCTGGCTGGGCGGGTAGTTGGAGCCAGTGGGTCTGGCACAGGGAGGTCTGGCCACAGACCCCGGCGGTGACGGCATAAAGTCTGGGACGAGTCAGAACACCAACTCCAAGGGTTTGGAGCATTCCTCAAATTCCCCTCCCTCCCTCCTACCATGGCTTCCTGCCTCCTCACTAGGCTAGAGTCTCCCCTGCATAGGCAAAACGAGAGAGCAATGGCTTCCCTGTGTGCGTGTGTGCGTTTGTCACATGCTTCGTAAGCAACAGGTGTAGATTGACAGAAAAATGGTTACTTACGGCCCTTCCCAACAATGCATATAGAAAGATAATAAGACAAGGAATAAATACACAATGAGTAATGATAACTTGGCTATATACACAGGGTACCAGTACTGAGTCGATGTGCAGGGGTACGAGGTAATTGAGGTATATATGTACATGTAAGTAGGGATAAAGTGACAAGTCAACAAGATAAATAATAAGTAGTAGCAGCAGTGTATGTGATGTGTCAAAATGGGGTCAATTCAGATAGTCCTGGTTGCTATTTGGTTAACTATTTAGCAGTCTTATGGCTCGGGGGTAGAAGCTGTTCAGGGTCCTGTTGGTTCCAGACTTGGTGCGTTGGTACCGGTTGTCGTGCGGTAACTGAGAGAACAGTCTATGACTTGGGTGGCTGGAGTTTAGAATTTTTTAAGGGCCTTCCTGACACCGCCTGGCATAAAGGTCCTAGATGGAAGAGAGCTTGACCCCAGTGATGTTCTGGGCCATATGCTCTAACCGCTACAGCGCCTTGCAGTCAGATGCCAAACCGTTGCCATACCAAGCAGTGATGCAGCCAGTCAAGATGCTCTCAATGTGTGTGTGAATGCGTGTGTGTGTGTGAGAGAGACTCAGAGTGTGTGTTAATGAGCATGTGGTTGGGTAATGCAAATGATGTACAGTAAGGCTTAGATGCAGGACAGTATCTATCCAGCTTACAGTTTTTTCCAACTGCTTACACAAGTTTTCAAAACTGTCTCCTTTTTTTCAAAACTCTACACACAATTCCCAAAACTGCACACACAAAATGCAAAATGCCTCACATCTCCTTCAAAATGTAACACTGCATCCAAAATTCCATAAACACATGTCAGAATGAAGCATTTGCATCAAATGGCAAACACTGCTTTCATAATAGTACATTTCTGGATATACCATGTAAACACTGTTGTTCTAAACCTAAAGCTCTTTGGTCTTTCATAGGCTTATATCTACATTTCAATACAATGTTCTACAGTGAAATTAATCGGCTGAGAGGGGTAACAAGTACACTGTAAACACCAATACAATGTTCTACAGTGAAAGTAATCTGCTGAGAGGGGTAACAAGTACACTGTAAACACCAATACAATGTTCTACAGTGAAAGTAATCTGCTGAGAGGGGTAACAAGTACACTGTAAACACCAATACAATGTTCTACAGTGAAAGTAATCGGCTGAGAGGGGTAACAAGTACACTGTAAACACCAATACAATGTTCTACAGTGAAAGTAATCTGCTGAGAGGGGTAACAAGTACACTGTAAACACCAATACAATGTTCTACAGTGAAAGTAATCTGCTGAGAGGGGTAACAAGTACACTGTAAACACCAATACAATGTTCTACAGTGAAAGTAATCTGCTGAGAGGGGTAACAAGTACACTGTAAACACCAATGCAATGTAGAAACAGAAAATATTTATTAGGCCAAACATTACTGTTGTATACAGCAGCATACAACAAAACCATAAACATATGTAAACCAAAAGTATATTCTTTAGAATACAGTAAAGAACACAATTGTGTGTGTGGCGTCCCAAGGGGGCAGTACAGGAATTGGTGGGGAGGGGGGCAGTCGCCAGTGCTAAGCTACGCTTCATCTCTTCTCCGGCCTGAGTCTGGCCACGATACTTCGTCCACATCACAAGATAGGTTTTCTCTTGCCAAACATCAAGGGAAGAATCTCCTAGCATGGTGTATCCAACCTTGGACAGAGGCAACCTCTATGTCCCCACATAGACCATATTTATAATTGCAGTCTCTTGTACATCTGTAAACAAGCGTCCTCGTCCTCCATGATGTCTTTGCCTTTCCACTCTGTACAGAATTCAAACACAGTATGTGTTCAGCATAGGAACTGTAAACAATGTACAAAAAAATGTAGTACAGCATGATAACCAACCTCATTCATTCAATGCAGTGCAGTAAATGGATGGCTTAGAGTTACAAATGTTTATGCAATACTATTCAGTCATACGTATTTTACAGTACATTACTGTAATGCTAAAATAGTCATTAGATAGTTGCATACCTGTTCTCATTTCTGAAGGTTCGAATTATGGACGCCACTGTAAATCGACTCAAGTTGGGCTGGACTCTCAGTCCAGCCTCTCTCATGGTCAAACCGTGGTTGATCACATGATCAACAAATTTTGCCCTAATCTCATTAGAGATGCCTCTCCTTCCTTCTCTTCTTTGCCCTCGTCCTCTTCCTCTCCTTCCTACTCCTCTTTCTCTCTGTCCATTGTTGGCATCCATTGTTCAAAACAGGTAATCTGATCGTTGACCTATTTATAGGCCTATACTACAGTAAAGCAGTGATTGGTTAGTGATCAGTTAAGCTATTAGTGTTTGCACATGTGAGGAGTGTGTGTGTGACCTGGTGAATAAGTGTAGCATTTTGATTGGTTGTGTTTGGAAAAGGAAAGCAAGTCACTTCCTGTTAGATTTTTGTGTTTTAGGTTGAGAATTGTGTGTAGTATTTTGAAAAAAGTGTTTTATGCAATTGACAACTGAGTCAAAGGCTGAGAAATAGCTTATGGTTTTTCACATTTGGTGTGTAGTTTTGCACTTTGAGTGAGAAGTTTCAAAAATCGTGTGACATGAAAAGATTTTGTGTGTAAGCAGTTGGAAAAAAACTGTAATCAAAACATACTGGGTCCCTGGTTGATATGCAAGCGGTCTGTTGGCCAAGATTTCCCTCAGGGAGTGTGTTTGATGGTGTGTAGGATAGCTGAGTGTTTGCCGAATGAAAAAGAGGCGCCGCGTGTCAATAAGAAAATATTTCCCATGACAAGTTTCCCATGGAATGTTTACCCTCTAATGACTAATGTACTTGCTATCTAGGGCCAAATCCTATGGAGATACACACATGAATTTCTTGAATAGTCCGTCATGGTAAGTTCTACAAACGAAGGTAAGGAATGTCAAGACAAAGTGACATATGTTGATATGAGGTGTCTTGATATGTGGCTGATTTGCTCAAATGGCACAGTGTGCGTTTCCCTAGCAGGTGCCCTGTAGGGTGAATGTCGTGTGTGTGTGTGTTTTCGAGGCGAGACATGCTGCAGACACTGACAGGTGTGTAGGCTGTGGGGAACTAGAGGCGTGGTTACTGTGGACACGGTAATAACACAGATCAAAGCAGGTTGTGCGTCAAATGGCTCCAGTGTGTACGCAGCCCAGGGTCATCTTTACAAACCTCTATCACCATGACAAAACAATAAGGCATTTTCCACTGTCATTATGGAGACTAAAACATGGAATACATGTTAGCATAAAAGAGTTGAACAGAGTAGCATGATAGTGTGACATGGGGGACCATGATAGTGTGACATGGGGGACCATGATAGTGTGACATGGGGGACCATGATAGTGTGACATGGGGGACCTTTCAGATTTCCACCACGATGGGGCACTTTAAGTTAAATCAAATCATTACCTGCTATCACTGTTAAAAGGCAACTGCAATCAGGCATGTTGAGAAACTACTATGGGGCCTACAGCAGGTGGCCATGTCAGTTTGGTTTCCATTGTTTGAAAGCATAATTTCATTTCAAATTAGTAATAATATTGAAATAGTTTGTTTTGAATATATTCATCATGTAAATGTTATTGCGGCGCACGTTGGTAGATATGGAATCCAGGATGGATTCCCTGGACCACCCATACGTAAAATGTATGTGCGCATGTAACTTTGGATCGAAGGTGCTAAATGGCATATTATTTATTATATTATAAAAGAGTAGAATTGCTTTTAGTTGTTTGTTTTGCTAGTTTGTTGGAGGACCTCCATCTTTTTTTACTTCTCTTAACCGAATGTCAATACTCAAATGGCTGAAGACCTTCACCAATTCACTGCATTATACCATATTTAAAGCTACGCTGTTTCAGGATTTTGGTAGAACCCGGCCCGAAATAGGCACCAAAGTGGAGGAGAGGGTATTTCTTCTCTCCATGCATAAACTTCACTTTGACCAGGATGGGAGTAGTGGGTATTTATATCGAGCTGTGTGCTGTGGCTTCGCCACAATTACAGACTGTGGCTCCCTAGACTCAGAGGTGTGCTGGAGGTTTTTAAGAGAGGGGGGACCGAGTGGGGACCAACCCTCTAGCAACTAACAACCTGACAGGCATGCCTCTAACCAAATATTCATACGCACCGCCATATCATACAGTCATAGACACCCCAGGGGGGAAAGATTGTGTGAACATGCAAAGGGATGTTTAGTTTTGGAATGATGAATTACACATTTATGAGGAGATGATGGCAGAAATATTGCAGTTGTGTCTTGCCCATGGGCCTATTAGTTTTTGGCTCATTTGGTTGAGTTCTGTGTGTTTTGATGTATATTCCTTTTGTAGACATAGCGTTGGCATTCAAGGTCGTCTTCGTGGATCTATATTGACGTTAGGATATAAACAAGGAGTTTCTAAGCCCTTCGTACACAACCACTGTGAGCCACGTAGAACAGAACAGTGGGAGTTTATGTTTGTTTCTTGGATATTCTGTTGACTCTGGCACTGGTCGCAGAGGCGAGTTGAGGGGGGAACCCGGGGTTTGTGGTTATGTGGGGCTGCTTGGAAGTCAGTCAGGGGCGGTGGCTGAACCACCTTCCCTCCACAACCCAACATCCACCCCACCCTTAACACACATACCACCCTATTCGTTCTCCCAACTACACCCCGCTATACACTTGCACACTTGCACACACACCCTGATCCAGCTCAACTTCTCCCCTGCAGCCAGAATGGTATAGTATATCAGGACTTACAGGATGGTGTCGTGCCGAGCAACAGGAAATACTAGACAGCCTTGTTTATGAGGACAGCGTGTGATGCAATTCCACCCTTACCAGAAAGACCGGTGCCACAAGCCTAGAATTCATTAAACAACTCGCTGACAATGTCCAAAAACACAAGGCACACTGCTAAACTACCAGGCATACTGTGGCATTCTGCGACACCAGTGAAGTTTACCTGCATTTAGACATAGAAAATTATATTTAAGACTAGATATTGCTACATTACATAAAACATTTCTCCAGTATTGACTTGGAAACGTATAGCTTGTGTCTTATGAGGTGTGAACGTGCCGTGAGGTTGTTGTTGTAACTGGCTGTCTGACAGATGGCTGACAATTGAAAACAAAAAAATAAAGGTTGTTGATGGAACTTCACATACTTCCCCTGAGGATGAAGAGTCTGGCATAGCTTCTGTGGTGAAAACCTGTGTTGGCACTGGTACTACTACAGTGCTACAGGACATCTTTTGTAATTGCAACCCCTTTTTCCTCATTACTTCACCCACGACTGTACTTGCCCATGTGTCCTAGGTATCCCCTCTCACTCCGTCACCATAGCTGCATAACAAATAGTAGCCGGTATGCACTCCAAAAACAGGTCTGAATAAAAAGGACAAGCAACCGCAAAAATGCCTCTTCCGGCCGTACGGGAGTAAATTAAGATAGTTGCTTGTTGAACATCTCATTCCAAAAGCTTGGGCATTAATATGGAGTTGGTCCGCCCTTTGTTGCTATAGCAGCCTTCACTCTTCTGGGAAGGCTTTCCACTAGATGTTCGGACATTGCTGCAGGGATTTGCTTCAGCCACAAGAGCATTAGTGAGGTCGTCACTAGTGAGGTCGCCATTAGGCGTGTCTCGCAGTCTGTGTTGCAATTCATCCCAAAGGTGTTTGATGGGGTTGAGGTCAGAGCTCTATGCAGGCTAGTCAAGTTCTTCCACACCGATCTCAACAAACCATTTTTGTATGGACCTTGCTTTGTGTACGGGGGTATTGTCATGCTGAAACAGGAAAGGGCCTTCCCCAAACTGTTGCCACAAAGTTGGAAGCACAGAATCGTCTAGAATGTCATTGTATGCTGTAGCGTTAAGATTTCCCTTCACTGGAACTAAGAGGCATAGCCCGAAATTATGAAAAACAGCCCCAGACCATTATTCTTCATCCACCAAACTTTACAGTTGGCACTATGCATTCAGGCAGGTAGTGTTCTCCTGGCATCCGCCAAACCCAGATTTGTCCGTTGGACTGCCAGATGGTGAAGCGTGATTCATCACTCCAAAGAAAGCGTTTCCAATGCTCCAAAGTCCAATGGCGGTGAGCTTTACACTACTCCAGCCGACGCTTGGCATTGGGGATGGCTGGTGCTCGGCCATGGAAACCCATTTTATGAAGCTCCCGCCGAACAGTTCTTGTGCTGAAGTTGCTTCCAGAGACAATAGTGAGTGTTGAAACCGAGGACAGATGATATTTACGAGCTAGGCACTTCAGCACTCGGCAGTCCCATTCTGTGAGCTTGTGTTGCCTACCACCTCGCAGCGGAGCCGTTCTTGTTCCTAGACGTTTCCACTTCACAATAACAGCACTTACAGTTGCCCGGGGCAGCTCTAACAGGGCTTGTTGGAAAGGTGGCATCCTATAACGGTGCCACTTTGAAAGTCACTGAGCTCTTCAGTAAGGCCATTCAACTGCCAATGTCTATGGAGATCCCATGGTTGTGTGCTTGATTTTCTACTCCTGTGTGTCTGAAATAGCCGAATCCACTAATTTGAAGACATGTCCCCCCCATGTAGTGTATTTTGAAATTATAATGCTTGCAGAGCTGTCTAATGGGAGTTTGAATCTGAGATTCCTGGGGGTTAGAGAAGAGACACGTCATACTCATCGTCGACATCTCTAACGCACAGATACTGTCGCGTACTCTTCTCTGCCCACTGCTAAGGTACCAGGATTTGTTCGATAACGGGCTTTGTCAGAGCCGGTCGCGACCGGGAGACCCATGAGGCGACGCACAATTTCACCCAGCGTCGTTTGGGTTAGGGGAGGGTTTGGCCGCCCTAGGATGTCCTTGTCCCATCTCGCTCTGGCGACTCCTGTGGCGGGCTGGGAGCATGCACGTTGACACGGTCACCAGGTGTACGGTGTTTCCCCCAACATATTGGTGTGGCTGGCTTCCGGGTTAAGTGAGCAGTGTGTCAAGAAGCATTGCGGTTTGGCGGTGTTGTGTTTCAGAGGATGCATGGTTCTCGACCTTCGCCTCTCCCGAGTCCATACGGGAGTTGCAGAGATGGGACAAGACTGTAACTACCAATTGGATACCACAAAATTGGGGAGAAAATATATATATTTTTTAAATACAAGGTTCCAGGGTTTCAGACTGGTTGACACAGTCATGTGCATTGTAATGGACACAATATGGTTTTGAAAAGAAAAAACAGCTGAAATACGTGGCAGTAATTTGTGCCGATGTCAGTGCCAATGTTGCAACCATACACAACTTACAACTAAGAAAAGCTATGATGGTGGTCAACCTTTACGCTACTTTTTTACACACAATGTCATGTCCAGAATTATTATTTATTGCCTAGGTATCTACTGTAAAGCAATATTTCACTCCTACTAATCCTTTTAAGCCAGGCCTGTCACCTGTGACATAAATCTGCATGGCAGATTTTTCTTCCTGCTCTCTCTGCACTCTTTTTCAGATCAAATAACTGCTGCTCCAGTCACCTGCCAGTGGAATGCTCCTGCTCTCTCCATCCATCAGCCACTCTTCTCCCACAGCAGGCATGGCTGAGGCCGGGGCAGCACAACACAACAAAGGGCCTCACTGCCTGGTGGTGTGACTCCTACTAGCAGAGGTGTGTTTGTGTGTCTGCGCGCGCATTCATGCTCGTTCGTTAGGTTCCAATCAAGTGATGCCACCAACCACGTGACCCAACAAGTCTCGCTTTGCTCCGGATCGGTCGGCATGTTTGTCTGATGTCTGCGGTGGAGACAGGGCGTTTCTCCGTGTCTCACTGTGTTCAGGAGAATCCAACCTGACTGCAGCAGAGAAAGAAAGAGAGGGATTTGGCATGTTTCAACAGGCATACCTGTAACCCGGGAGCTCTCTCATCCAGGCACCTAGTGATTTTCTCATGATTTTCATGGCCAGACGCAGACGACAGGCCTTGCAAAAGTATACTCCTCAGCAGAACTGGGGTGGCTTAGTATGGCGTCAGCCAGAAACACTATCACATTAGGAGATGCTTATAGTGTGCAGTTGGTGTTGGGGGAGCGATGTGTAAGTCAGAATGACTGTTTTTGTTGTGGCCACTGCGGGACGGTGGTGGCATGGCGGTGAGATGTTTGTGTGTGTTCTCATCCTACCCATGAGAACCAAAGCAGACGTCAGGGAAATAAGATAGACTGAGGGCTTAGGACTGGCCCCAAAAACAAACACTTTACTGTGTCTGTGCTTCGACTGCTGTGTACTGAAAAACAAGAGCTTTGGTGCATGGTATTTCTCATTGTTTTGGCTCCTTTTCTCCTCATATGTTGTTTATACCCCCATTAAGTGGCTTTCTTCCACTCCCTTAGAAGACTATACTTGAACTTGTGTTTCTTTTGGGTTTTATTCATGTTGAAATGTTTCTATATCATTCAAAATCCTCTTTCTCTCCCATTACACTTTTTTTTTTCTTCTTTTCACTAGCTATCTAGTGGCCTAAATTCAAGGTTGGGTACTTGAAGGTATTATTTATCACGGTCTCCGTGACAACACCGAGACAAAAGGAGGGTTTGGTTGTGTAAAAGTACAGGGGTCGTAACGTTGAACCTTGGCGTTGCGTGACAAACAATGGTCATGATTGTCGTCGGCTGTCAAGAGACAGAACATGAAAGGTTGCTCAAGATCGATGAAGACAGAGCCAGAGAGTTGACTCCTACCTACACCCACATTTTTAGCAACACACCTTAACAGCCACTGTGTGGCTGACTGTCTGCTGTTTATTTGTCATTACTGTTGCACTGACTGGGGTTACAACAGAGAGATCCTTACATTCCTTACTATCAAAAGGCGCCAATCAGATAGCCCACAGAGGGAAATAGAACTAGGAAGAAAGTGTGTTTGTTTGTGTGTGTGTGTGTGTGTGTGTGTGTGGTAAGGGTTACAGGTTGCATATTCATTGGCCTCATAATAGCAGTCATTACCTTGTAATTACCTGTATTTCACTTGTCAATAATTTACATTAGCCGCCCCATAGAGGCATGGTCTAAGGCTATTCAGCTAATTGAGGTGAGATGATATGATCATTAAGATAAGCTGGTGGTAGCTCCTACACCCTGGGGTGACTACTACTGCTAACATAGCGGTGTTGTGTAATAATAGCAGGCTCTTTCAGGACTCACTGCAGATAGCAACGGAATCTCTAATTGCCCTCAATTATCAACGACAGGAGACCTGCTTCATTACATTCCACTGGGTGGTTAGCAGAGTGCGTTAGCTAATGCTAATGGTTTTGAGTATTATGATGTTTAATATGGCATTAGCTAGTTATTAGCAACCGCGGCTAAGCTAATAACAGATATTCCCAACTCCAACCAAGCCCTCTCACAGATCGTGAACCAGGTCATGTGATTTTTTGTAAGATGTAGCTTTTTTTGATTGACAACTTTCTATTTAAAGCAAAGGCAAATGTTCTTATATCCCCAAGCCACTGCTAAATAGCTAACTAGATAGCTAACAAAATGGCTTCATGGACTGTCTGTGCTGACCCTTGTATTTTATATAATTTTTGCACGGTCTCTATGCACACTCACAGGCCCCTACACACTTATGCACACTAACACTCCAACACACACACAAACACTGAATTCATAATTTGCTCACACGCACACATAATATGCACATACATTTATACGGACTCTACACACACGCACGCCCACTCACATTCAATCATCACATACGCTGCTGCTACTCTGTTTATCATATATTCTGATGCCTAGTCACCATAGCACTATATATGTCTACCTCTATAACTCCAGTATCCCTGCACATTGCAAACATGGTAATGGAACTGACAGAGTTTTAGTATTACATTGTTATTCATTACTGCATTGTTGGGTTTAGAGCTTGCAAGAAAGGCATTGCCCTGTACTTGTGCACCTGACATTAAACCTTAAAACTGAAACTGAATCAAGCAGATTGTTTACAATATGCGCTTACACAAATATAGCTGATGCATGATCAGACTTGCAAAGGCGTTTCTGTGGTCTGAGCCGGTGTGACATTTATGTCATGAGTCTTGACCTGGAGGCAGAACTGAGCGATTTCCCCTTGGATAAGCCAGCTGCAAAGTCAAATTGTCTATATTGTAAAAAAAAAATATGAAAACAACATTTTGGTTTTTGGTCTTAATTTAGGGTTAGGCATTAGGGTTATCAGTGTGGTTAGGGTTAATGCTTGGCTTATAATAGTTTAAAACATATTGTTTGACTTTGTGGCTGTGCCAGCTAGTGCCCGCTCTGCAGAGCTGCCTCCAGAACAAGATTCATGACAAAAAATGATATCCTGCGTCATAGACCAGTAGGAAGAGGCCTCACTTGCCATGTTGCCAATAATTGAATGGATGGGAACATACTGTACTATTTGCCTGTCCTTAGAGTTACTCTGAATCTTTGAGTTCTCATTAAGGGTTCTTCTCTTGTTTGGTGTTTTAGGCTAGAGTTTTGTGTGTTGTATTGCCAAGTCATTACCAAACATTTTCTTAACGTAACTGGTTCAACCACCTGGTTAAATCAAATTTGTGAAAGACCACTATTGCACGCACGCATTCCGTCACACATGTAACAGGGTTGGTTATGTTTCCACTTGCCACTGCAGGAATAAGTATTTTGATGTTTTCGATCGGTTGGTTCAATCTAGACGTCAATAAAGTGTATTGTCATTGGTTACGCTTGCAGATTGTGGACGTCTATTCTTCCCTGATATATACATGCAAGAGACGAATGTCGAATCCCTAGCCTTGTAATATATATATATATTAGCATATCTAATGTGCTTCTTGTGTCTATTGAGCAGGATAAACACCAATCACCTGGCAACGCTGGCTGGACATTCATTTTTGGTAAACACAACGCAAGGGAGTTACGAAGTACTTGTTATGCACACACACACAAACACACACCTAGGACATTCCCCTCCGGCGCTTTTCTTGACGATTTAGCTACTACGTAGAGTAGGGAGGGCCAGGACACAGACGGCTAATGCTAGGGCTAAGCCTTAGCCTCTCGTGACAAGAGGATGTGTCGTCCTGGAATTAGTCATTGCTCTGAGGTGCCGCTGGGACATCTATTATTCATCAGTAGCTCCCCAGTCCTGTCACGTCAGGTCCCCTGATCTCTGCCAGGAACAACGATTTATTCACCAGCAGATAGTCTAGCTGCGGGACGCTAGGAGACACGCACACACACACGGCTTAATTAAGGAAATAGAGACAAAATGCGCATGGAAGCAAATTGACTCGTTGACCCCGCTTACTGACTGACACCCGCACATTACACAACTCCTACAGTGCTTTCTATCACCTTTGTTCTTTGATCACTTTGCATCTATTTACTGTACTTTGAGCTTTGTTTGGAGGACTATGTCATTGACTCGATCGGCTATCCCCTATCTATGGGGCTAGGTTAGCAATACTAGCTATAAGCTAGCCCCATTTCTCTACCATGTAGAGGGAAACACAGTTAATAACTTGCGGGGTAGAGTAGTAGGGCCTAAGCATACTCCCTCCAGGTTGCAATGGAACATCCCATGGTGTCCTACAGAGTGTATTTCTCTTCCAGTGAGTTAATCTTGTCAACCTAACACAACACAGCCACACTCCCTCAGGCATCAACTCTCCCAGCCATATGTTTTTCAGTGTTTTAACACTTGGTGGGAGTGTTGAGCCAGTAAGGACCTACAGTATGTATAGGATGTATCGATAGATCCGAGTAATGCAAAGTACAAGGAAAGGAGAGGAATATGCCTATGTGGATGATGTATCTAGCCCAAACATAATTGGGCCATCACATATTTGAACAAAGAAACATAAACAATATTTTTTTTCTCTCCAGACAATCTCAAAGCACTACATGGTAGTGGTAGACATTACGTTTTTCCAAAAGAGGATGCCGCTGGGCTCAAAATGTATTCTTAACCCAATAACCACCTGCATCTTAGGTGTAAATGCGCTCAAAGAATACAGAATACCTCCCCCCGGGTCGTACCACCTTGCCCCCTATTATACCTGAGTGACCCCATTGTTCCCTAAGTGCCCAGCACCCACAGAGACTAGAGGCATTGTCCCCTGACCAGTGACCAGCTGTGCTGTGGCCAGGGGATTCACCTGTCTGTCACCATCCCAGGGAAATGAAGCCACTTCTCCTCTTTGTCAGTGGTGAAGGCGATGGGGGACACTCTCAAGCCAACCGAGTGGAAGCCTGTTTGAACGGTCAGATGGTCATTGAATGACCCAGTCTGGATTCACTGGTGTCGATGGTCGACATCATCATGTCTCTGATGGGCAGTCCTAGTGGTTAGAAGTAGTGTCTGTGACTGAAGAATAGAGCAACCTTTTGTTATTGCCATTCATAAGTACTGTATGAGAGTGAATGAGTCATAATATGCTGATAATGAATGCTTGACGCATATATACTCATTTACACAACTTGTCTACTAAAACAATTTTAATTCAGGTCACTTGGTTAATGTCCATTCATAGTTTTTTTTTTAAAGTCAGAGCCCTCTGAAGTGGACAGTGAACACTTCCTGTAAACTTCTATCAGTCGGCTGCAGCCTGCAGTGGTGACATGCCATCTCCTTCCTTAATGGCCCTTTGTTCCACCTGCTGGCTCTAGAGGTCAGGGGTCAACTACACCTGAGGCCGGTTCCCACAGACAAGGTCCTGTGTGTGTCATGGCACCGGGCCACCACTTGACTGCTACGTCCACACACCCGGCAGGCATGCAGAGTGAACGGAGGAACACAAAGACCGGTCCATTCATCCAGCACAGTCTGACACCTCCGCTGAATTTAGTCTCCTTGTTTGGCTGAATATTTCCATCGGACTGTAAGATACAGGAGGATGCTTTCAAGCAATGTATGTGCATCATGCAAAACCGAAGTTATTTATGTTTTCATCATATACTATGTTCATTATCACATTACTATGTACTATGTGGAAGGACAACCTTTTTTAATATACAGATCTTCATTTGATCACCCTGTTGCAGGAGAACATTCCTTCAATGCAGGAAATGTAAAACATGTAGTGTATTTGAGGTTTAAAAGGGCTTCAGAAGTTTGTAATTTCCACTGTGAAATTTCAGACTTGATTTTCCCTTACAAAAAATGTGTCAAACCCTACAAAAATGTATATTATTTATAATCACATAATAATTCATATTTCCTGTTACTGCATGATTATTTTCCTGCTGTAGCAAACTGGCTCAAATCTAGATCCTACATCTGTAGGAAAATCAATAAATACTCAGACACGGGCAAAGGTACAGTGTCGCCACTCGCCCCACTGAAATGAATGTAAAAGTATGTACAAATCCACACAGTGGGTGTAGAGAGAGAGAGACCATGAACTGTGAATATATCTGTATTCTGTACTAAATGCATTCCCTGTATTTCTTCCAGCACTTCCCAGCTCCTTTGGCAGCTAGTCAAGGCCGGGCAGATGGGAACCTTTAAGTCTGCCATCATGTTCCTGTGTGTGAGGAGACGTTGGCCCCTGTATAGCTGAAAGAGTACTGGTGTGTGTGTGTGTGGTTGTGTGTGTGTGTGTGTGTGTAGGTGGGCAGCTACCTGTCCAGACATGAGTGAAACAGGTGAGCCCCACTGTCCCTGTGGCCCGACAGGGCTTGGAGCCAGACTCGTTCCCCCTGGCTGCACACTCCCCTTGGTCTCCCCATGCTGTCCCCCACCACACCCACTGCCAACCCTCCTCCACCTGTCACTACTGGGTTGGGAACCAGATGGGTCTCTCTTTCTCGCCCACTTTCCCTCCACAGCCTTCAGTTTGATAATACCCCTTCTGCCTCCCTATTTTAAACTCTAAATCTATTCCTTATCCAGGAAGAATCTGAGTGGAATGAGACTTTTAATTCACCTTATTGACCTCTATCAGATAGAAAAATATATAGTCTATGCAGGGAATTAAGTTTTGTTGATACATCTCTCGGCACACATTTATTACAGCCTATACTGACTTCTCACTTCTCCTTTAAACAAGATGGCCGACTCTAATTTGGTCCAGGACTCCAATTCCCAGGTGATTAACTTCCTTCCTTAGGCCCATTTCTCTGCACGGAGCCTAGGCTACTGAGGACTGTTCTCCATGGCACCCTGTTGTGGTCGTTAAAGACAACATGCAGTATATGAGTCGCCAGTGTCCAGTGTGGCAGTGTGGCGGTTATACCCAGCAGTGACGATGATGGTGTGAGGCACTCCCATGCTGTTTAGCCTAACTGACTGACTGACTGACTGACTGACAACCATTGAACTGCACTGAGAATCCGTTGCTGTAAGTGACAAGAGGGTGAGGCAATTTTGAACCACACATGGGAACTGTCATACTCAAAGTTTTACACAATGGGATTTATGTGTGAAACATCACACCGCGGCAGCCCAAAAGCTTACCAGTGAACTCTGGTGTTGAACTGGGCTGCCCATCATTGCAATCCACCAAGTTGTATATCTACCTTTAGGTTGGGCTGTTTTACATGGCTTTTTACCAGTTCTCCGCTGTTGAAATGGGTTAGCTCCCTGCACACAGTCTGCTGCTATTTCCCTTAGGCAGGACAGAAACCTTTTGAATATGTACTCACACTCCCTATCTAGTCACGCAACCTCATCAGAGCAGGCATGCGGACACACACACGTGTGCACGGACACACACACACACATGTGCACGGACACACACACACACACACACACACACACACACACACACAGAGACACATACATAATATATGAGTCAGAGGAGGTTCTGGATAAACTGTGTTGTGTAATATGATATCATCATGTTGTCGGGTGATGTTTATACTGCAGTTTCATGTATGTTCTATGTTGGTTAGCCTCTAGATATTGCAGTTGGATCTATCTTCTCTAGTCTCTATTCAATCATAAGTCAAATCCTTTAAAGTCTGCAGAGTGAAACAACACACCTCTGCACTCAAGAAGCCTGAGTTTGAATTCCAAATTCATATCAATGTCATCACAATGTTCTTCAAATGTTGAAACGATAGAAACTCCCAGATACTAAATGATTGAATAGAGCCACACCAGTTACTCTGGGCGGGAGCTAGGGAGTGGAGATAGGAGGGTCTGGGTAGAAAGGGCCGCATACACACACACACACAGGCAGCCAGCCCCAGTCAGTCTGACCCAGTCAGTCTGACAGGCTGGGAACAGGCTGCAGGGCATTGCTGACTGACTGATAGGAGAGGCGTTAACCTTTTCAACAGTGCCGCGGTGACACACATACTTATGCGCACACAAATGCCACATGCGTTACACACACAAACATTATGCATAAACACACCCAGGCATGGAGGCACACACACACACACACACACACACGCACACACCTTTTGCCTGTTGTAACCCTTTCAACCGATCTACAAATATTGATTTACAGAGCATTCCCAAGTTTCACTCCTAAGTCTGTCTCGGGTTCGTTTTGAGACAGATATTGCTGTGAACATTCAGCTCAATAGTTCCCATCCCAATAGGTCCATGTAAACGTTCCCATGAAAATAAACACATCCACAACAATTCAGGTTAATCACTTGGAGACAAAAGTGGTTTTCTTTAGCTCTCATCGCCCATCCCCCCCAACAGTCACACAACAGGCACACAACAGGCCTGCCATTTGCCAACTGCCAACGCCAGCCTGTGTGGTATGGGGCGTGGCAATGGTGATGGACTGCCTTTGTTGTTCCTGGCATGGAGTCAACGTAAGTCAGCGTGTCATGTCAGCTCCGTGTTCTTCCTTGGCCTTTGGCAGGCACCTCGATAACAGTGACTAAACCGGGATTGTGTCTGGGGGTGAGGGACACGGTCTGTTCATTTAACCCCAAAAGGCCTTGGCTCTAGCCCCCATTTCATCTGCCAGGTGTGGGGTAGTCTCCCCGAGCGGTTCCTACCCTGCGTAAGTGCTCTCATATGCTTGTGGCAATTTGGGTAGTGCCATTGGTCTTGGACATCCTGTGTGGGGCAGTGTGTCTGTGTGTCAGTGTGTATTCTTGGTGGGGGTCAGCTGAAAACTCCAATCCTTTGTGAGGCAACAAGACTTTTGTAACTTTAACAGAATTTTTCAATTATAAAGCCACAACAAGCCAGCTATGGTGGGAACCAGTCCCATAGGGCATGATAGATACACATTACTCTAAGCTCTCATAAGTCACTACAAGCTGGTTTATTGTAAGTCATTGTCCTCCTTGCCAGCCAAAGAAAGCTTCTTTGGATTTATATACATACTACACATGCAATTATTCATTAATTGTATACAGGTGGACTATAATTACAATGAAGCTGAATTAAATCTCTCAACAAGCCCAAGCCCAGATGGAGAACCATCAGAGCACTATTTAGATACAGCCACACCTTCTGTCGTCATCATGATCCCACTGAGTTCCCCTCTTACCATCCTCATATGGGGGCAGTATAGTGAGATTCTAAGATGGCCGCCCCTCCTCCTTCCTCTCCCCCCCACGGCATAATGCTGCAGTTCATGTACAGTGTGTGGGAAGTGATTAACAGTAAGAGATGAAAAGCGGTGGACAGGATAAACATTCCTCGCCCCCCCCCCCCCTGGGTCTGTGTCGGCCTCCTCCAGGCTACAGCAGCCCTCCCTCCCTCTCTTCTTCCACTTCCTCCACTTCCTCCTTTTACAGACTTCCACCACAGCACAGCAACACATTGTCCCCACATGAGGCACTACCGACCAATGGGCACTGACAATTCAGTGTGGGGGTGTTGGGGGGATGTGTGTGTGTGTGTGTGTGTGTGTGTGTGTTTGTGTGTTTGCACGTGTGCGTGCGTGCTCTGATCTGTTAGTGGAGTCAAAAAGTATGGGATGGCATCAGGAGTCAACTCTTGACACATTATGCGTGGACTGTCCCTGTCTCTCCAAATACAGTGGATTTGTGAGGCAGAGGAGCCCATGCTAATGCAGGGTTTCATGGTTGACAGTATATACTTCAGACATAAATCCATCTGTTTGTTTGGGACTTCTACATCTTGTTACAGGGTGTTACAGTGTGCTGATGTCAGTAGGTTTAAAGTACCTTGGCTAATTCTCTGATTGGTGGTGCAGCCCACAGCTGGCGGGTTAACTGACTCTCGTTGGTAGTCGATTATCTGTCCAGTTGCAGGTGTGGAGGAGGATGGGGAGAGGAAATGTAGGAAGGGAACCCTCTCTTCTCTAGCTCTCTAACGTCAACCAGGCTGGATGGAAATTTTTAACACAAGCCATTCCCACTGTGTGTGTGTGTGTGTGTGTGTGTGTGTGTGTGTGTGTGTGTGTGTGTGTGTGTGTGTGTGTGTGTGTGTGTGTGTGTGTGTGTGTGTGTGTGTGTGTGTGTGTGTGTGTGACAAGAGCATATATAGCATACTATCGTTTGAACTTCAATGACGTGAAATATGCTACGATCTGAATGAGCTGAACTCTGTTGAACCCGCTGATGTTGGACTGTCAGTCAGTCATGAAACTCCCAACTCTAAACTCTCTAGTTTAACCTTGACCTCTGACATTAGATCAACATATTGACATGACTAAATCAAGTTGAAATTGACAGCGTTTAATCTTTACTGTATTTGTGTCTTTATTAATCTAACACTATCCAACCCTGCTCCCCAAACAGACTTGTTGCCTCCTTCAGGTTCAATGGATGGGAGATCACAGCGCCCTAGGATCTAAAAGAGACAATTATCCTCAATTGGGGCATGCCAGGAAGAACAAACGTTTAATAAGTGGCATGGGGGTCTACTTGTCTTCAGAGAGTCAATGGACAGGGTCCACACACGGGGGCGAGTGAGTGAACATGTCACCCCATGCCCAGGATGCAGGTTCCCCCTGTAACCTCCTGTAACCCTCAGCCCCTTCCCAGAGTAATTGGGCTATGCCTGGGTGACCATAGGTAAGATTGGTGGTGTGTGTGTGCCTGTTGTGTGTGAGTGTGTGTGTGTGTGTGTGTGGGGGGGGGGCTGAGCTTTTTGTAATTAAGACACACAATTATCTCTACTTGCTGAGTAGATAGTCCTAACAATACCAGACTGGCAAGAAGGTATCTAGTTTTAGTTCATCCAGGACTATAAATACAGAACTTGACCTTGGTGCTCCTTTGAAGCCTCAGCTAGCCTCAGCTACATGAAAACCTCTTTGTGTTGGGTTGGATGAGGGCTCCAACGGCCTTTGCTGTGGCCTGCGCCAAGCTCTCCAAGTTGAGTTGAAAATAGCAATGCATTTTGATATGTGGTTTTGCTCTTGCTAGTTCTTCTGGAGGCCTGAGGTCAGAACATATTGCTCATAATCCGCTTCATGTGCCACATGACATTATATAATTTATTGTCTTTTAGGTTACGGGGGAATTCACGTGGTAAATGAACAATTCTGTTACATGCTCTGATTCCATTGTGGTCAGGCAACACTGACCATATGAAATATAACATTTGGTTCCTGGACCAACAAACAACACTTCCTCATTCCTCAACACTTCCTCAAACACGTTTCCTCATGTTGGCCCTGCTTCGCCGGAGCTTAACCCTCCATTCAAAGATTGGCTACAAATGAATCTCATAGTGATCAGAAAAATGCACATATGGCTTTCTTTCCAGCAAGGCCCACATTTGGTCCCTGCCATTAAATAACATTTCATCTGATAGAATCATTTGTCTTTGTGTCTGGGCCAGGCAAGTCCAAGGGCAGCGTTGAGTCCCATGATTGGCCGACGGATACATTGACATCCCCAGAGGTGAGAGGTCAATCTAGGACAACCTTGCACGATTTTTGGTGCCACGTTCTGTACTGAGAGTTGCCAGGTGTGAAAGGATCTCCTTGTTGTTCTTGGGCTTATTTGAACATCTGTGCCGGACCACTGGCCAGCTCAGTGGAATAGATTCAAGATGAATTTGGCTGCAAATTCCAGCCAGACAAGGAGGGTAATTTAGCAAAAGTACACTTTTTGGGGTGGGGCTGGGGATTGGGGAATTGAATGTCTCAGAGTTATAAGGTTCCTAATGCAACCTTACTATATGAAAAATGTCAAATTTTCCTTCTGTGTTTTTCATACAACTTAATATGCTGTTGGAGATACACCAAAAAGTTCAGGAAACACATTTCTTATTTGGAGGATGATATTTCATGGCAAACAACCAAGGCACCTACTGTATGTTCCTTCCCAGCCAACTGCAAAGGCCTCCTGCAAACTCTGAAGGTTCCAGCAATGCACCTTGAGGTAAATTATTTCCAAGTATACTACCCCCACTGGGCAAAAAATGTCAACCCAAAAAATCAATGTGATGACGTTGAATCAACGTGGAAAACTGATTGGATTTGAAAAAAGTCATCAACATAAGGGATTTTTATTTTACTCTTAATCTGTATTTTTTATTTGATTTCACGTTAGTTGACAACTCAACCAAATGTAAATCAAAACCAGACGTTGAACTGACGTCTGTGCCCAGTGGGACGTTTCAATCTTTAGATATGAATAGAAACTTGCGATAGCTTTCCTTACTATGCCTTGACCCCTAGCGTAAACACAACATGGATCCATTCCCCTGCGACTGGGTCCTAGTTGGGGGCAGGTGGTCCACACGGACACCTCTATGGGGCTCTTACCCAAAGGTCAAAGGTCGGACCCCTAAAATCACAGGCTTCCTCGCCGCCCCCTAATTGCCTGTTTATTTTTAGTCCAAACAGGGCAATGTGGAGCTATTAAAAGAAACATGAACATGAGGACTGTCTTCTAATTACCACTGGCCAGGCAGACCCCTCTCACTTCTTTCCCTCGGATTGTTACCACATGCTACCAATGAGAGTCTCCCCTGTCTCCCCTGTCACCTCCACTGTCTTCCACTTACTTCATGTGGACTCGACTCACTATCTTGGGTGGCTCTTGGGAGAGACGTTTATATTATTATGCACTTCTGCTATCAATTTTATCAGTTTGCTGACAAAAGATATTACCTTTGGGAATGTGTTCTAACACAGAAAACACTTTGAAACAGGTGATTTGAAATTCATTTTCAGTCATTGTCTGGAATTTGAAACATATCTATTTAAGAAAATATATGGCCTATGGGAGAACGAGGGTGAGCTCTGACGATTTTCATAAACGTCCCAAAATCCAAAACGAAACGTCCAAACGCTGATAACAAACATTTTATTCAAAATGAATTGAAATCTCTGCAGATCACATGTAGATGTGGCTGCACAGGAAGAGAAGAGAGAAGAGATAAACAAACAAAACAAACAAATGTCCATTGCTGGGGAGTATCAGTGAATTTAGTTAGAGCGCTTAAGGAAGCAGTAAGTAATTGGGCCTATTTGTGGTCAGAGAAGGTGGAGGAGTTTGAAATAAAGCAGTGAGTTGGTGGCGGCCATGTTTGCCTGATTTACAGAGGTTTGATTGGAGTAGGAAGCCACTTGAGGATTAACGAATGGGGTCTGCATTGAACGTATGCACGGCTCTGTTTAGTCTTAGAGTGTTAGCCGTGCTATGGACATTTGATCGGGACAATTAGAGATCTCCCACTCACTGGGCCAATTTCCAATCAGGACACTGGAGAATCTATGGTGCTTGGGTGTCCATCCTTCATTTGCATACTATTGATCACCCTTTTCTGGCTGTTAAAGTACATCTTGCTGGATTGCCCCCATAGATACAATATTTTGCTTTAGTTTCTGCGTAGATCTATATTAGTCATTTTTTTCCTCTTTGAATTTTCTCATATTTGTGGAACCCCTTAGATAATGTGATCTTTTTCCATTTATTTTTCAAGCTATTACTCAAACCAGATCTGTCTAATGCTTGTTTTTTTCGTATGCCTCCTGTGTGCTCTCTCCTATCTTGTGTTGTTGGTGACACGTTTGTGTCAGTAGAGAAGCCACGGCTTCTGTCAGGCAGGCTTCTGGTAATCGTCAGGCACCTCGAGCCCACCCGCCTAGCTAGCAGCTAATACTGACCTGATGGATTGGGTTTCCACCCTCCCTACCTAAAGATCTTAATTTGGATCACCCTGTTGCAGGAACACTTTCCTGCAATGCAGGAATGTTTAACTTGTAGTGTATTTGAGGTTTAAAAAGTCTTCAGAAGTTTGTAATCACTTTGAAAAATCTATCAACCCATACAAAAATGTCCATTAACTATTATCCACATAGAAATTCACATTTCCTGTTGCTGCAGGATTTTTCTCCTGCTGTAGAAAACTGCCTCAAATTAAGATCCTACATCTGTAGCAGAGCAGCAACCAATCTACAGCTTCCTTCCTAGTCCCTACAACTTCAAGAATAACTAGCTTTGGAGAAAATAGACAATAGGCAATCACATTAAAGTGATGATTTGATGCTGTTTAGGCAACAGATGAATGCACAAACTGTAAGTCGCTCAGGATAAGAGTGTCTGCTTTATGACCAGAATAGAAATAGAAATGCAACGAGGCAGGTCATAAAATATGCAGCTGCATTCAATCTTGTCATCACTTTTGGTCAGGGTTTTTGTTTTCCCAATATGCAACATAAAAACTGGAGATTTACAGTTCTGCCAAAATGATTTTGACACTCTTGTTCATAATAAATCATGTCTTTATGAGGGTGGTCACAGTGGCTTGGATCCTGCCACCTCCCAAAACATTCCATAAATATGTTTCTCATGAGGCAGTTTCGTTTACTTATTTTAAAGAGACACTGGAAAAACATACTATGCATTAACAATGTTTCCTTAATATTTATTCAAAGGATGTACTGAGTTATTCTATAACCATTGTATGCATATTTACCAGAGGAGGCTGGTGGTGGAGCTATAGGAGGACTGGCTCATTTGGTACTTTTTTATTTAACTGGGCAAGTCAGTTAAGAACAAATCCTTATTTACAATGACAGCCTAGGGACAGTGGGTTCACTGCCTTGTTCAGGGGCAGAACAACCGATTTTTACCTTGTCAGCTCGGGGATTCGATCTAGCAACCTTTCGGTTACTAGCACAACACTCTAACCACTAGGCTACCTGCCGCCCCGTACCATTCCATCCATTACAATGAGCCCGTCCTCCTATATCTCATCCCACCAGCCTCCACTGATATAAACATACAGTGCCTTGCGAAAGTATTCGGCCCCCTTGAACTTTGCGACCTTTTGCCACATTTCAGGCTTCAAACATAAAGATATAAAACTGTATTTTTTTGTGAAGAATCAACAACAAGTGGGACACAATCATGAAGTGGAACGACATTTATTGGATATTTCAAACTTTTTTAACAAATCAAAAACTGAAAAATTGGGCGTGCAAAATTATTCAGCCCCTTTACTTTCAGTGCAGCAAACTCTCTCCAGAAGTTCATTGAGGATCTCTGAATGATCCAATGTTGACCTAAATGACTAATGATGATAAATAAAATCCACCTGTGTGTAATCAAGTCTCCGTATAAATGCACCTGCACTGTGATAGTCTCAGAGGTCCGTCAAAAGCGCAGAGAGCATCATGAAGAACAAGGAACACACCAGGCAGGTCCGAGATACTGTTGTGAAGAAGTTTAAAGCCGGATTTGGATACAAAAAGATTTCCCAAGCTTTAAACATCCCAATGAGCACTGTGCAAGCGATAATATTGAAATGGAAGGAGTATCAGACCACTGCAAATCTACCAAGACCTGGCCGTCCCTCTAAACTTTCAGCTCATACAAGGAGAAGACTGATCAGAGATGCAGCCAAGAGGCCCATGATCAGTCTGGATGAACTGCAGAGATCTACAGCTGAGGTGGGAGACTCTGTCCATAGGACAACAATCAGTCGTATATTGCACAAATCTGGCCTTTATGGAAGAGTGGCAAGAAGAAAGCCATTTCTTAAAGATATCCATAAAAAGTGTCGTTTAAAGTTTGCCACAAGCCACCTGGGAGACACACCAAACATGTGGAAGAAGGTGCTCTGGTCAGATGAAACCAAAATTGAACTTTTTGGCAACAATGCAAAACGTTATGTTTGGCGTAAAAGCAACACAGCTCATCACCCTGAACACACCATGCCCACTGTCAAACATGGTGGTGGCAGCATCATGGTTTGGGCCTGCTTTTCTTCAGCAGGGACAGGGAAGATGGTTAAAATTGATGGGAAGATGGATGGAGCCAAATACAGGACCATTCTGGAAGAAAACCTGATGGAGTCTGCAAAAGACCTGAGACTGGGACGGAGATTTGTCTTCCAACAAGACAATGATCCAAAACATAAAGCAAAATCTACAATGGAATGGTTCAAAAATAAACATATCCAGGTGTTAGAATGGCCAAGTCAAAGTCCAGACCTGAATCCAATCGAGAATCTGTGGAAAGAACTGAAAACTGCTGTTCACAAATGCTCTCCATCCAACCTCACTGAGCTCGAGCTGTTTTGCAAGGAGGAATGGGAAAAAAATTCAGTCTCTCGATGTGCAAAACTGATAGAGACATACCCCAAGCGACTTACAGCTGTAATCGCAGCAAAAGGTGGCGCTACAAAGTATTAACTTAAGGGGGCTGAATAATTTTGCACGCCCAATTTTTCAGTTTTTGATTTGTTAAAAAAGTTTGAAATATCCAATAAATGTCGTTCCACTTCACGATTGTGTCCCACTTGTTGTTGATTCTTCACAAAAAAATACAGTTTTATATCTTTATGTTTGAAGCCTGAAATGTGGCAAAAGGTCGCAAAGTTCAAGGGGGCCGAATACTTTCGCAAGGCACTGTAGCTACCACACCACAGGAAAATGCCCCTCTCCATACACCTTGAAATCCAGATCCCTATCCACAGTGTCATGTTGTCTATGTACTGCTGTAGGTCATGTGTAAGGAGAGATGCTGTTTGGCCTGTTTAAATACTTAGTTAATTATTACAGTAGTGGTTCATGAGCACGGCTCTCCAGTGGACAAGCGACTAAATACCCCGGCAAAGTCTTTCTTGTCCACATGAATAATTCAAGTGTTTTTACACGGGATTGTGGCATTGACTGGTAACTGTCAGTTAAAACTACAGGAATCCTATTGTTTGGAGCATTTTAATATCGACATTGGTCAATCTTCTAAATTCAGTCTTAGATGATGCACCCTTTCTTCATTGGCGGTAGAAGAGAAGAATCTATCACTATCCCCCTCTCAAGCTTGGTTGATTGGGAAAAACAACTTTTTATTCAAACCCGTCCCTTGTTCATTCATTAGTCCTCTTTCCTGACGGATTGAGACATGGGGCCTCTGGATGCCTTGCTGTGATTTGGGGAGTTTTGAGTGATGGAGGGGTGAAGGACCGGGGGGCTTTAGGCCAGTTATTACCCTGTTATTACTCTGTTATTCCCCTGCCCCGGGCCCCCACCCAACTGTCACTCAGCTTGATACAAACAAGATCCCCCGATCGGTCAGTCACATGTGGCCCCCATTCAACTGTGAGTGACCAGCATCTCCCACAGGAAGAGCATAGATGGTCATTACCCTGTCTTTACTTGAGTTGTTTAAACCTTTTCACCACTGTCAGTTTGCTGTATGCATTTGCAAAAAAAGGGGAAGGGTCGGAAGAAAGGCCCTCATGCAAAGTCTCGAGCAATACAGTGTGATTGTCATGTTGACTATCCATTTGTTAGGCATGTAAACAAAGGGAGGTACAGTCGTTTCTCCTCTAGGCAGATAGAGAGCCTCGTCCACATTGCCAGTCTGTTTACAATCGAAATAGAGTGAACTGGGATCAGAGATTACTCGTCTCAAATATTGAACTAGAGCAACACAAGGTTAAATGAGAGTCTAGGAATACCCCACCAGCAAAATGCGTAGTATCCAAAATAGTTGGAATTTTAATTCAAATATTAAACGTATGAGATAATAAGGCCAAAATCAGTTATCCAAAATAGGTTGGGTTTAATATTGATTTTCTTGGCCATTGAAGGCAATGGAGCATGGGGTAGATAAGCTGAAAATAAAGTGCAAAGATACGATAACCTCTCTCAGTGACCGTGCTATTGAAGCATCTGGTAACATTTTAGAATAATGGCTGTTCACCCTGGTTATCAGGAGTGTGTTTTCCATATATTCCTCTTTTATCTTTGGCTTGGAATTTGAAACTTTCTGCCATTGAAAACCCTTAATTGCGTAAAATGTTAAGTTTTTCGTTTGGTTTCGGTCTGGCCTGTCGGAGTTACACCCAAACGCTGCACATGCAGACTGTTTCATTTCCTGCGTGTTTGTGCGGCTGGCATTCTTTGTTGTCACTTTGGTTGTTCTTTTTTGTTTTTCCCTTTGTGACGTGGTTTTTAGACTGGTAAGTGTAATTCTTAGAATATGTTGTGTTCTGCACCTGGAGGCATTTGTGGATCATTTGGTAGAGCATGGCGCTTGTAACACCAAGATCATGGGTTCGATTCCCGGGACCTGTCTAATGAATGACTGCAAGTTGCTTTTGATACAAGCGTCTGCTAAATATTAAATTACCTACATTATGGTGGACTGCCGCACTTGTTTGTAGCACAGAGACTTTCGTTTGCAAAGACGGTGTGTCTCATGATCGTGTCTTATGTTCTCCTAAGATTAATTTGTTCATATTTCTAATATACTAATGCTTTTATTGGATATTAACAAACCCATCAAAACACGTACCATTCATAATCACATCTTCCATCAATACAGTGGAAGAAATGTCTTGGCAACAGTATTCAAGAAAGGATTTCAAATCAAATCAAATTGTATTTGTCACACGCACCGTGAAATGCTAAGTATTTACTAAATAAACTAAATAAAAAAATAAAATACAAAAGTTACACAATAAAACCGGTGCAAGGGTACAGGTTAGTCAAGCTAATTTGTACATGTAGGTAGGGGTGCTCAGACCTTATTTCTATTGGTGTCGGTCTTTGTCATACCAACAGTTGATTCTCCCTAGCTCACTGTCACTCTGTGGGCCAATAAAATGTTGATCATCTTCTTAATTGGTGATGTCACCAGCTGGTGGGCCACTGTTACCACCCATACAGTTGTTAGGGATTGGTAGCGTGTCTGGCTGGCACTTAATCATGATCAACACACCTGATGGCACTCCCTGGGTAGAGCTATGGTCCAATGCCACTGGGACAGACACAGGTGAGTGGCATACTGGTTCTGGGCATCACTCAAATAACAACTTATGGAAATCAACTGGAAGAGAAGGGAGTCCCGAAGCACAACTTATAAAGTCACCAATCACATATGACATGTTTGCTGATGGTCTGGAGTTGACGTGTAGTACAGACTTGCTTTATAGGCCTCAATCTGTGTTCAGTTTTTGAGACGTATCCCCCAGTAATATGAAACTGCTGTCACGTCGTCTGTTTTTTTTACGTTTGAATAATAGCTAGACCAATGAGAAGTTAAAGCACTACAAAGTTTTTGCAATGCGGCATGAAATTCTAGACGAGCCTCCCTCAAACCAAGCATCTGGTCTTTCTGTCTTGACGTCTCACTGGAATCTTTTCATACGGGGTTGGGAGGGAGCTACGGATAGCAGCTTGGGACACTCCCCCTATTCCAACTGATAATCTTCCCGAGAAATCTAAGGTGGGACACTGGTGGGGGGGAAAGGTCACTATCCCCTCAGTGTCCCTGAGCATTCCGGAGTCTGCAGGGGGCCAAGGGTTGGGCCGAGATGGAGGGCAGGGTGAAGCATTGAGGTGAGCCAGTAGCATTGTCTGCTGAGTGGAGACCACTCAATTGGGCTGGGCCCATTCCTTTTGTTGATGTGTTTTGTTGTAATTGTCAAATGGGCTTTATACACATTCCATTCTGGCGTGTACACTGTAAGGTACACTGGAGCTAGGTAGCTGCAAGGGGGTTGGCAGGGTGGTGGGGTGGTAGGGGAAGGAGAAGGAGAAGGAGTTGGGTTGGTAAATCTCTGAAGCTTTGAGGGAGACAATAGAGGGTGGCCACCTGAGCCATATGGGCCCTTAGAGGCCCTTAGGGCCCCGAGCTGAGCAGTGCATGACAATGAGCCAGTTCCAAGATAGGCAGAGTAGACGGAGTAGCCTCTGTGTGTCACTGAAAGATTCATTTGACTTGAAGTTTATCCTTCAAGTCTTGAAATGTATTATGACAGCGCAGACAATGATGGAACAATCATTTGCATAAAAAGAGAAAACAAGTCTGAGCTGTTGTTATGGCACGAATATGTACAGCTGCAATGCATCATATTCAAGTGTCGACCTCAGTCCTAGCTTACGATGTCAATAGGAGAATCAGTGTTTTTACCAAGTCGTTGTGACCATAACTTTCTAGAAACAAGTCCCTTGGTGGCACGTTATAATAACTCCACACTATAAAGCATTTATAATGGATTACTAAATTGTTTATTCATAATTTGTTAATCATTACTCCCTTGTTGATAAATGTTAGTAACCTAGTTATTCACACATTTGTAAACAACTTTTAAAGTATTTAACAATGATCATAAGATCATTCATAAGATGTTTAACATAAGTAATTTTCAACCATTTACTAATCATTATAGTTAAGTATTTTTGTGCAGATTCCTCTAAAGTGTGAGCTATTTATACTTTATTAATACTTTATAAATGTTTTGATTGACCAGTGTAATTGCTCACAAAAAGATGGACATGACATTGGTAGACATTCCAGCAGTACCTAGACGTCCAATTCTCATTGCTTTTAGCCGTACCCTTATCCTACTCCTCCTGTAACGGTTTTCTTCATCTGAAGGAGAGGCGGACCAAAATGCAGCGTGGTGGTTATTCATGTTTTAATTTATGAAGACACTATACATGAATAAACTAAGAAAACAATAAACGTGAGAAAACCTAAAACAGTCCTATCTGGTGCAAACACAGAGACAGGAACAACCACCCACAAACACACAGTGAAACACAGGCTACCTATGTGAAACCCAGGTGAAACCCAGGCTACTTATTCTTAATCAGAGACAACTAATGACACCTGCCTCTGATTGAGAACCATACTAGGCCGAAACATAGAAATACCCAAAATCATAGAAAATCAAACATAGACTGCCCACCCAACTCACGCCCTGACCATACTAAATAAATACAAAACAAAGGAAATAAAGGTCAGAACGTGACACCTCCTCTGTTCCACTGGCGATGTAGAGGTGAATCCAGGCCCTGCAGTGCCTAGCTCCACTCCTATTCCCCAGGCACTCTCTTTTGATGACTTCTGTAACCGTAAAAGCCTTGGTGTCATGCATGTTAACATTAGAAGCCTCCTCCCTAAGTTTGTTTTATTCACTGCTTTAGCACACTCTGCCAACCCGGATGTCTTAGCCGTGTCTGAATCCTGGTTTAGGAAGACCACAAATAACTCTGAAATCTCCATCCCTAACTACAACATTTTCAGACAAGATAGAACGGCCAAAGGAGAAAGGTTTTGCAATCGTGCAGAGATAGCCTGCAGAGTGCTGTCCTACTATCCAGGACTGTACCCAAATAATTTGAGCTTCTACTTTAAAAAATCCACCTCTCTAAAAACAAGTCTCTCACTGTTGCTGCCTGCTATAGACCACCCTCTGCCCCCAGCTGTGCTCTGGATACCATATGTGAACTGATTGCCCCCCCCCCCCCATTTATCTTCAGAGCTCGTGCTGCTAGGTGACCTAAACTGTGACATGCTTAACACCCCGGCCATCCTACAATCTAAGCTTGATGCCCTCAATCTCACACAAATGATCACAAATTGAACCTACCAGGTACAACCCCAAAGCTGTAAACACGGGCACCCTCATAGATATAATCCTAACCAACTTGCCCTCTAAATACATTTGCTGTTTTCAACCAAGATCTCAGCGATCATTGCCTCATTGCCTGCATCCGTAATGGGTTAGCGGTCAAACAACCTCCACTCATCACTATCAAACGCTCCCTGAAACACTTCAACGAGCAGGCCTTTCTAATCGACCTGGCCCGGGTATCCTGGAAGGATGTTAACGTCATCCCATCATTAGAGGATGCCTTGTTATTTTTTTTAAATGCCTTCCTCACCATCTTCAAATAAGCATACCACTTTCAAGAAATGTAGAACCAGGAACAGATATAGCCCTTGGTTCTCTCCAGACCTGACTGCCCTTAACCAACACAAAAACATCCTGTGGCGTTCTGCAAATAGCTTCGAACAGCCCCCGTGAAATGCAACGTTTCAGGGAAGTTAGAAACCAATATACACAGGCAGTTAGAAAAACCAAGGCTAGCTTTTTCAAGCAGAAATTTGCTTCCTGCAACACAAACTCAAAAAAGTTCTGGGACATTGTAAAGTCCATGGAGAATAAGAACACCTCCTCCCAGCTGTCCACTGCACTGAGGCTAGGAAACTCTGCCACCACAGATAAATCCACTATAATTAAGATTTTCAATAAGCATTTTTCTACGACTGGCCATGCTTTCCACCTGGCCACCCCTACCCCGGTCAACAGCACTGCACCCCCACAGCAAATTGCCCAAGCCTTCCCCATTTCTCCTTCTCCCAAATCCAGTCAGCTGATATTCTGAACCCCCACAAATCAGCCGGGCTAGACAATCTGGACCCTTTCTTTCTAAACTTGTCTGCCGAAAATTGTTGCAACCACTATTACTATATTACTAGCCTGTTTAACCTCTCTTTCGTGTTGTCTGAGATTCCCAAAGATTGGAAAGCAGCTGCGGTCATCCCCCTCTTCAAAGGTGGACACACTCTAGACCCAAACTGCTACAGACCTATATCTATACTACCCTGCCTTTCTAAGGTCTTCGAAAGCCAAGTTAACAAACAGATCACCGACCAGTTTGAATCCTACCATACCTTCTCCGCTATGCAATCTGGTTTCAGAGCTGGTCATGGGTGCACCTCAAGGTCCTAAATGATATCTTAACTGCCATCGATAAGAAACAATACTGTGCAACCGTATTCATTGACCTGGCCAAGGCTTTCGACTGTCAATCACCACATCCTCATGGGCAGACTAAACAGCCTTGGTTTCTCAAATGATTGCCTCGCCTGGTTCACCAACTACTTCTCCGACAGAGTTCATTGTGTCAAATCTGAGGGCCTGTTGTCCAGGCCTCTGGCAGTCTCTATGGGGGTGCCACAGGGTTCAATTCATGGGCAGACTCTCTTCTCTGTATACATTAATGATGTCGCTCTTGCTGCCTAGGTGTCTGGTTAGACTGTAAACTCTCCTTCCAGACTCACATATAACATCTCCAATCCAAAGTTAAATCTAGAATCGGCTTCCTATTTCGCAAAAAAGCATCCTTCACTCATGCTGCCAAACATACCCTCGTAAAACTGACCATCTTACCGATCCTCGACTTTGGCGATGCCATTTACAAAATAGCCTCCAACACCCTATTAAACAATATTCTCTGGTCTGATGAAACGAAGATTAAACTCTTTGGCCTGAATGCCAAGCGTCACGTCTGGAGGAAACCTGGCACCATCCCTACGGTGAAGCATGGTGGTGGCAGCATCATGCTTTGGAGATGTTTTTCAGAGGCAGGGACTGGGAGATTAGTCTGGATTGAGGGAAAGATGAACGGAGCAAAGTACAGAGAGATCCTAGATGAAAACCTGCTGCAGAGCGCTCAGGACCTCGGACTGGGGCGAAGGTTCACCTTCCAACAGGACAACGACCCTAATTACACAGCCAAGACAATGCAGGAGTGGCTTCGGTACATGTCTCTGAAAATCCTTGAGTGGCCCAGCCAGAGCCTGGACTTGAACCCGATTGAACATCTCTGGAGAGATAGCTGTGCAGTGACGCTCCCCTTCCAACCTGACAGATCTTGAGAGGATCTGCAGAGAAGAATGGGATAAACTACACAAATACAGGTGTGCCAAGCCTGTATCTTCTTACCCAAGAAGAGTTGAGTCTGTACTCACTGCCAAAGGTGTTTCAACCAAGCACTCAGTAAAACGTCTGAATACTTATGTAAAGGATGATGTACAGGAAGATGTACAGGAAGAAACCCAGCCCAGTCACGGACCAGGATGTCTTGCTCCCAGGCAGACTAAATAACTTTTTTGCCCGCTTTGAGGACAATACAGTGCCACTGACACGGCCTGCAACGAAAACATGCGGTCTCTCCTTCACTGCAGCCGAGGTGAGTAAGACATTTAAACGTGTTAACCCTCGCAAGGCTGCAGGCCCAGATGGCATCCCCAGCCGCGCCCTCAGAGCATGCGCAGACCAGCTGGCCGGTGTGTTTACGGACATATTCAATCAATCCCTATACCAGTCTGCTGTTCCCACATGCTTCAAGAGGGCCACCATTGTTCCTGTTCCCAAGAAAGCTAAGGTAACTGAGCTAAATGACTACCGCCCCGTAGCACTCACATCCGTCATCATGAAGTGCTTTGAGAGACTAGTCAAGGACCATATCACCTCCACCCTACCTGACACCCTAGACCCACTCCAATTTGCTTACCGCCCAAATAGGTCCACAGACGATGCAATCTCAACCACACTGCACACTGCCCTAACCCATCTGGACAAGAGGAATACCTATGTGAGAATGCTGTTCATCGACTACAGCTCGGCATTCAACACCATAGTACCCTCCAAGCTCGTCATCAAGCTCGAGACCCTGGGTCTCGACCCCGCCCTGTGCAACTGGGTACTGGACTTCCTGACGGGCCGCCCCCAGGTGGTGAGGGTAGGCAACAACATCTCCTCCCCGCTGATCCTCAACACTGGGGCCCCACAAGGTTGCGTTCTGAGCCCTCTCCTGTACTCCCTGTTCACCCACGACTGCGTGGCCACGCACGCCTCCAACTCAATCATCAAGTTTGCGGACGACACAACAGTGGTAGGCTTGATTACCAACAACGATGAGACGGCCTACAGGGAGGAGGTGAGGGCCCTCGGAGTGTGGTGTCAGGAAAACAACCTCACACTCAACGTCAACAAAACTAAGGAGATGATTGTGGACTTCAGGAAACAGCAGAGGGAACACCCCCCTATCCACATCGATGGAACAGTAGTGGAGAGGGTAGCAAGTTTTAAGTTCCTCGGCATACACATCACAGACAAACTGAATTGGTCCACTCACACAGACAGCATCGTGAAGAAGGCGCAGCAGCGCCTCTTCAACCTCAGGAGGCTGAAGAAATTCGGCTTGTCACCAAAAGCACTCACAAACTTCTACAGATGCACAATCGAGAGCATCCTGGCGGGCTGTATCACCGCCTGGTATGGCAACTGCACCGCCCTCAACCGTAAGGCTCTCCAGAGGGTAGTGAGGTCTGCACAACGCATCACCGGGGGCAAACTACCTGCCCTCCAGGACACCTACACCACCCGATGTCACAGGAAGGCCATAAAGATCATCAAGGACATCAACCACCCGAGCCACTGCCTGTTCACCCCGCTATCATCCAGAAGGCGAGGTCAGTACAGGTGCATCAAAGCTGGGACCGAGAGACTGAAAAACAGCTTCTATCTCAAGGCCATCAGACTGTTAAACAGCCATCACTAACACTGAGTGGCTGCTGCCAACACACTGACACTGACTCAACTCCAGCCACTTTAATAATGGGAATTGATGGGAAATGATGTAAATATATCACTAGCCACTTTAAACAATGCTACCTTATATAAATGTTACTTACCCTACATTATTCATCTCATACGCATACGTATATACTGTACTCTATATCATCGACGGTATCCTTATGTAATACATGTATCACTAGCCACTTTATACTATACTATGCCACTTTGTTTACATACTCATCTCATTTGTACATACTGTACCCGATACCATCTACTGTATCTTGCCTATGCTGCTCTGTACCATCACTCATTCATATATCCTTATGTACATATTCTTTATCCCCTTACACTGTGTACAAGACAGTAGTTTTGGAATTGTTAGTTAGATTACTTGTTATTACTGCATTGTCGGAACTAGAAGCACAAGCATTTCGCTACACTCGCATTAACATCTGCTAACCATGTGTATGTGACAAATAAAATTTGATTTGATTTGATTTGATTTGATTTGAATGTAATATTTCAGTCTTTTTTTCCCTTTTTTTTCTCTTCGTGTTTTTGCTTTGTTATCATGGGTTATTGTGTGTAGATTGATGAAGGAAAAAACAATTAAATCATTTTTAGAATAAGGCTGTAACAAAATGTCAAATAAGACAAGGGGTCTGAATACTATGTGCACTGTATGTGCCAGACCACGCCCTGTGAATGTTTATTGGTCAATAACGGCTATGTTGTTTTAGGTACAAGTCTGGAAAATATTGTGTTGAGACCTTTGTCATAGATGCCACATATCAAATTTTGTGCAGATCGGTAAAAATTCATCATGGTGTCCCTGAGGCAAATTTGTAAACTTGTCAGGAGCGGGACCTATGTACTGACTTTATGTCACATGGGGTAACTTTACATTTTCAAACTCTTGTTATATAATTTTGTAAATGCCGGATCTCTATGGCAAGATGCGTCATTCACCCAAGTTTCGTCACAATCGGGCCTGTGCTGTCTGAGATATCGCGTGTGATTAAGGTACAAACGAACTAAAGTTGTCACGTATGCTCCCGCTCTCACTCTCTGGCGCTTGAGGGCGCCAGACTGCCTTCATTACACACATCACGCGCAGCAGTGTATCATTGGACTCACCTGGACTCCTTTAATTTGTTGATTGCCTGCCCTATTTCTGTCTGTTGCCCTGTGTATTCCTTGTATCAGCATTGTTGTTGTTTCCCCTGTCCAGACACTGTCTGTATTCTGTTCCTGTTCTGTTTCATGTCCATTATTCATTAATTGTTCATTCCCTTTACCCGCTTCTCGTCCCCGGCATCTGTCCTTACAAAGTACTAACATACTAACGGACAGAGACAGATCCACAATCCCCTCCCCAATTTCATCATGGGCGACAATAAGCACACAATACAGAGGATGTTTAAGAAAGTATATTGAAAATTGTATTCCAAAACAGTCACACTGTTATAATAGTGTGATGTGTAACTTCAGACACACTCTATGCTGAGTAAAATAGTCTGACAAAATGCTAACATAGCGTTCCTTGGCAGTGACTTTTCTACCAAAACGAAAGTGTGGATTGTAGTCACTCCTAATCTCGGTTAAGCCAAAACTAAAATCGTGCCTAATTTGGTCAGCAGCGTGATTACAGTGCCTTGCGAAAGTATTCGGCCCCCTTGAACTTTGCGACCTTTTGCCACATTTCAGGCTTCAAACATAAAGATATAAAACTGTATTTTTTTGTGAAGAATCAACAACAAGTGGGACACAATCGTGAAGTGGAACGACATTTATTGGATATTTCAAACTTTTTTAACAAATCAAAAACTGAAAAATTGGGCGTGCAAAATTATTCAGCCCCCTTAAGTTAATACTTTGTAGCGCCACCTTTTGCTGCGATTACAGCTGTAAGTCGCTTGGGGTATGTCTCTATCAGTTTTGCACATCGAGAGACTGAAATTTTTTCCCATTCCTCCTTGCAAAACAGCTCGAGCTCAGTGAGGTTGGATGGAGAGCATTTGTGAACAGCAGTTTTCAGTTCTTTCCACAGATTCTCGATTGGATTCAGGTCTGGACTTTGACTTGGCCATTCTAACACCTGGATATGTTTATTTTTGAACCATTCCATTGTAGATTTTGCTTTATGTTTTGGATCATTGTCTTGTTGGAAGACAAATCTCCGTCCCAGTCTCAGGTCTTTTGCAGACTCCATCAGGTTTTCTTCCAGAATGGTCCTGTATTTGGCTCCATCCATCTTCCCATCAATTTTAACCATCTTCCCTGTCCCTGCTGAAGAAAAGCAGGCCCAAACCATGATGCTGCCACCACCATGTTTGACAGTGGGGATGGTGTGTTCAGCTGTGTTGCTTTTACGCCAAACATAACGTTTTGCATTGTTGCCAAAAAGTTCAATTTTGGTTTCATCTGACCAGAGCACCTGCTTCAACATGTTTGGTGTGTCTCCCAGGTGGCTTGTGGCAAACTTTAAACGACACTTGTTATGGATATCTTTAAGAAATGGCTTTCTTCTTGCCACTCTTCCATAAAGGCCAGATTTGTGCAATATACGACTGATTGTTGTCCTATGGACAGAGTCTCCCACCTCAGCTGTAGATCTCTGCAGTTCTTTCAGAGTGATCATGGGCCTCTTGGCTGCATCTCTGATCAGTCTTCTCCTTGTATGAGCTGAAAGTTTAGAGGGACGGCCAGGTCTTGGTAGATTTGCAGTGGTCTGATACTCCTTCCATTTCAATATTATCGCTTGCACAGTGCTCCTTGGGATGTTTAAAGCTTGGGAAATCTTTTTGTATCCAAATCCGGCTTTAAATTTCTTCACAACAGTATCTCGGACCTGCCTGGTGTGTTCCTTGTTCTTCATGATGCTCTCTGCGCTTTTAACGGACCTCTGAGACTATCACAGTGCAGGTGCATTTATACGGAGACTTGATTACACACAGGTGGATTGTATTTATCATCATTAGTCATTTAGGTCAACATTGGATCATTCAGAGATCCTCACTGAACTTCTGGAGAGAGTTTGCTGCACTGAAAGTAAAGGGGCTGAATAATTTTGCACGCCCAATTTTTCAGTTTTTGATTTGTTAAAAAAGTTTGAAATATCCAATAAATGTCGTTCCACTTCATGATTGTGTCCCACTTGTTGTTGATTCTTCACAAAAAAATACAGTTTTATATCTTTATGTTTGAAGCCTGAAATGTGGCAAAAGGTCGCAAAGTTCAAGGGGGCCGAATACTTTCGCAAGGCACTGTATCTTTGATTTAACATCCTGTGATGTGTGTTTTATTCTTTAACCATTGATATATTGTTGCCTATTTTGAGACCTTAAGGAGCATCAGGTACTGCTGGAATGTCTACAAATGGCATGTCCATCTTTTTGTGAAAAAGTAGAGGAAGGCCCAAAAAATTGTCAATGACTCCAGCCACCCAAGTCGTAGACTGTTCTCTCTGCTACCACACGGCAAGCGGTACCGGAGTGCCAAGTCTTGGTCCAAAAGGTTCCTTAACAGCTTCTACCCCCAAGCCATCAGACTGCTGAACAATGAATCAAATGGCCACCCAGATTATTTGCATTGACAACCTCTGGTCAATGAACACCTATGGTTTACCTATTTATCGTTGTTCTGTCTTTTCTTCTCAGTCACTGGCATGGTCTCCCCTGCTAGCTACCTGATTATTCCAGACCACTTCCTCATACTTCAAATCTTCCCTGTGTCCTCTTGTGCTCCCAGGCTTTTAGCAGATTACAGGTAGGGAAGAGTGGGATAAATTGAGCCACGGGACAGGGTAAGTTAAGCTGCCTACAAAAGGAAATATTACCTCTACCTTTTGAAAGCCATGTTTATCTTTATTTCCAAAACACAATTGAACACAATCGCAATTACTTTTCTGTCTTGAATAATTTTAAGCATCTTCTAACACAGTGAAAGGATGCGCTCTCATGCTAGGTTTAGGACTATATTGAAACTTAGAGACCCCAAATAATGTATAAAAACATCTTTAAATGATCTATTTTGGTTTAGATACAATCATCATTGGAACGTCGAACACAATAAATTATTTGGACTTGGTGAAAATTAGTTTTTGCAACTTAACTTGCTTATTACCATTTTTCCCATGTGGTTTCTTCCTTCACAGACTCCATGAAATGATGACCTCTTCCTAAATATTTGGTCAAATTATTAATTTACCCCACTCTCCACTAAATGGGTTGTACCTCCCCTGGAGCCTCTGTCACTGAAATATGGATGTCGTTTGAAACACTGTAGCTGGCCCCAACACAGCCGACACAGAGGTAACATGTTCGGGGTATGAGGGAGATCAGTCAGTCTGCTAGGGTTATCAACCCAGTCCATCATGTCTGCCAAACCTCTGCTCCGACTCAGTTGCCCTAGATTGCTATCCTCAGGTCATTACTTGCCTTTTGCTGTCTTTCCTTGTCTTGAAAATGCTGATGCATAACTGATGCACTGGTGCATTAGCAAATGAATACGCTAATAGTATAGTAATAGTTATATGTGTAGTCATTCATACATACAATAAACACACACACACACACACACACACACACACACAATGCCACAGACGTTAATAATGACTTGGGTGATGTACTGCACATACAGTAGTGTTGTAATACCATCTGAGGGAGCCACTGACTTCAGTCTACATTATTTGTTAACGCCACAGATTTAAGAAGCTATTTCTGACACCGTACACTCAACTTCGCAAGAGTGACTTTCTTTTCCGGCCCAGCAGTCAGCGAGGGGAACTGCCAAAAGCTCAGTCAGTCAATCAGATAAAATGTTCTCTTTTCTCCCTTCAGGTCATGCACGTAGTGAGCTTTTCATTCGGCACTACTTTGCAGTTGCCAGGCAGGGTTTTTCAAGCCCGGCCCTGGGGACTCGATGATGACTAATGGGGGCATGTTAAAGTGACCAGAAGAGGCAGCTGGCGAGGATGAGAAGTAGTCAGGCCCTACACATTATCAGGCAATCTCTCCTGAGCCAGACTAGGCGGGGGTGACTGGAAGGGACAAACCCACAGGAAATACATCATCATTGACTGACCCCCGTGGTCACGTCCACGACAATGGCTCCCGCCTTATATGGACATGTTGGAGACGTGATAGGGATTGGTGAATAAATGGCGGTGTAAAATAGATTTTTACAATGTATTTTGATTGTTATGTTCACTGAATTTCTATGCAAGACTTCAATGTAGTTTCAATGTAGTAAAAATGAAAACCTGTGACGTCAAAATGGACTCCAAGTCTCTATTTCCATAAGCATTACTGTTGATTTCAACATGCTATTGGGGATTTAGAGCCTCCAGATTGAATAGAGAGGCAGGGGTTTTCATTTGCCACAATTGATGTTGCTAGGTAGAGCACACCTGCCTCCACGTTTTATTTACAATGTTTAATATACAGCCAGCCACTTTTCCAGCTGTGGCTCTGTCCCCCTGTGTGCTGATTTTGTTTTCCCCTCCTGCTTGCCTTATTGAACCCCCTGTTGTCATAGCTGACAGGCAGATCTAAGTCATTAGTAATTGTTTTGTGGTTCCCTCTGCCGATTATTATGCTTCCCTGACAATAATTTCTGTGAGTGATTTCAACACTTGCTCCCACTAGGTAAGCCATCAAGGCTAATTGCAACTTGGGGAGCCTGGTTGCTCTCCCTCTCTTAGGACTTACCTGGTGGTTTCCTATGGGTTTGGTGTTGTGGCTTTGTGGGATGTTTCATTAAGGGCATTACCATGGTATCTACCCTTTTGTAATAATTGTTCTGATGGACATATTTATAAACTATATATACAAAAGTATGTGGACACCCCTTGACATTAGTGGATTCGGTTATTTCAGCCACATCCTTTGGGATGAATTGGAACCGAGCCACGTCTAATCGTTCAACATCAGTGCCCGACCTCACTACTGCTCTTATGGCTGAACGGAAGCAAGTCCCTGCAGCAATGTTCCAACATCTAGTGGAAAGCCTTTCCAGAAGAGTGGAGGCTGTTATAGCAGCAAAGAGGGGACCAAACTCTATATTAATGCCCATGATTTTGGAATGAGATGTTTGACGAGTAGGTGTCCACATACTTTTGGTCATGTAGTTTATCTTTATATATTCACATACAACTTGTGAGAGAAAGAATGTGTATTTTCATATTTTAAAATCAAAACATTTACTAAAGAGGAAAAGCTTCTCAATCTGAATACAGAAGTCCCTTCAACAGCTCAACCGTGTTATGTCTTGATTTAAAATAAACTACCATGTTTGATTTTGTTCACATGAAAAACAGGCCCAGTCCCACACTCACAGCCTTTACCTGCCTTCCTCCCCAGCGGAAGTCACATACATTCATAGTGACTTGGTGAGAACGGCAGGTGTGGGAATCATTTAGATTTTTAGAAACCCTCCCAGTTTGCCTGAGCCCTTATTCAACATTAGTCTGCCCAAGCTGTTACCCATTGTGCCCTCCCTCGTGGCGGACAGGGGAGCAGAGGAGCATGGGAGCAGGGTGATTATAGCATTAAAAACCGGTGACTGAGCAGAACATAAGTTCCAGCTGGTGAGAAAGACAGGGCTGGATAGAAGGAAGGGGGAACCAGAGGCTGTTCTGTTCCCACAGGAAAAAGCAATCCAGTACAGAGAGACCTGTCAGACCACACTGTGGCTCCCATCTGTTCCTCATCTCCTCCCTTCACAACTTCTCTGTCACTCCTCCTATGGGATATAGTTGTCTGTTGGGAGGCTTTCTCAGTGCCTCTGTGTTTTGGGGTTTGGGGGATGACCTTGGCGCTAGCCAGTTATTTCTGATGCAGGTTAACTTTCATGGCATGGAAAAGAACAGGAAATGCACTACTGTTACTGGAAGCTTAGAAAATGTTGATGTCATGTCAAAGGCTCCACTGAACTCACGACAGGTCTACACTAGGAACGATTGTTGAAAATCTGCCATGTGCTTCATACTATAATATTGTTTTGCTTAATACATTCCTGACATTCCAAAGTGCTACACTCTGCCCCCCCCCCCCCCCCTTTAGTTCCACTGTCCAGGTGTACGGCTCTTTGCGTCTACCTGGGTCAATGCCACATACTCCAAACCTGGCCACTCTAAGATCAAAGCTCAGGGGGTGTTCCCACTCAGGGTTGGGTATCATGGGAGAATGACCCTGAGGACAGCGTGGATCCACCTGACAGAATAGGAGTGATCAGTCAGTGCATTCTACAGTCCAGTCCCCACTGTACAGACTGACCACAGTGGACGGGACTGGACAGACCGTGTCTGACGGCTCGACTCCCAGTCACATCTGAGCTGCAGACCGTAGCTGGGTCTCTGGGTCGGCATAGTGGGGGGCTCCAACGGGTGGAGGTAGCATGCCATGTAAATGACTCAGTTGTCATATTTTATATGAATGTATAGGGGAAGTTGGCAATATAGTAGTTTGCATTATTTCTGTTTAACACAGTGCATCATTTTTGCTAATTTTTGCTATTGCTAATGACGCTCATTACATCACCACTGACAATATTTCTGGTGGTGTGGATCGTTTTTCTCAAAGTTGTTACTAACAACTCTGCCATCACAAGTGTGCAAAACACTATTGGAGAACTGGTCCATCTCTCTGGAAGCTGAAATGTCTTCGGAGGGGTCAGCGTGTCTGCCTTGCCCTCTGCTCTGTCCAGTTGCATACAGTACCTAAACTGAAGGTGCAGGCAATAAAGTGGAAACTCCTTTGATGTGATGCCCCACCCAGGGGCTTCTTCTCCCTCTCAGCAGACAATACATTCATTCATTACTGGACCCTGTCTGTCCCTTCTCTTCTACGCAGTAGCAGGCACTAGACTCTGCATGGGAAACTCTAATCTCAGGTCCTAGACAGACCTTTAAACTCCCACTCACCCCCTGGGGTGCTGAGGTGGTGGTTTGGATAGTCCAAATGAGTCACAGTAGCCTGCACATAGCCCTGCCTCCTCAGTGCCTGGAGCACCACGCCTGTCCCCTTCAGGTGAGTGGGTGGTTGGATTGTTGCGCCTTGGCTTGTCTGCATTCCTCTGCCCACCTCCTGCCACGGGAAAGGTGGATTTTGGGGGAATGTTCTGGGCATTAGTGTGAAATTGTTCATCATCTGTGTTGGTATTTGCTGTTGGTATTATCAATTCAGAAAATGTGTGATCATGCCCCTATTCTAATATATCTTACAAATGTAACTAAATGCAAAAAGGTATATTAAACATATGTAAATATAAACCATCACTGGATGTATTTATCAACTATTCGGAGAAGGTGTAACTAAACTAAAATGACCACTATCATGGGTCATAAAACCCCAAACTTGCAACCAATCATTGGGATTGTATTCAAAGCAGTTTATCATCAGACACTAGGGCTTTGTTGTTTCTTTATATAATCCCTTGTTTAGGCCTGAAGTGGAAAGAAAGGGCTGGTTGGGAGCAAAAGAGCCTGTTGACCCACTTGACTAGTGGTAGGTGAGTGAGGTTAAGGGACTTCTTAGCAGAGGTGTTCATTAAGATATCCTTGTATGCACAGTTTATTCACAACACGTTCCAGACTGTTTTTTTGGCTTGTCACTTGTCCCACTAACTGGGATTATTTTCAAAAGTCAAAATAATCAGAAAGTGTATTTGCATTCTTTCTCTGTGTTAAATGTATTCACTGTGGTACATGCAGAGGCGTAAAAAGACTTTGATCTCTTTATCAATTCACTGATGTAGTTCTGTCCTCGAGCTGTTCTTGTCTATCAATGTTCTGTACTATGTCATTGTTCATGTTTTGTGTGGACCCTAAGGAAGAGTAGCTGCTGCTTTTGCAACAGCTAATGAGGATCCTAATAAAATACCAAATACCACTTACAATAGAAATGAGAGATATGCTCTTATATCATGTGATATCTTGTAGAATTGCTCAAGCCCTGGGGATAGAAAGACCTAGAAAGATTTAAAGTCCCCGAAAGACCTTCACATTTCAACGTCTTCTCATCTTTCCCACTCTTTCTCTGCCACCAGGCCTGTTTACCCACCACTTGCCAAGTCTGATGTCAGACCCACTGCACACACAGAGTCCCTGTGCGAGTGTACAGTTTCTGTTTTGACACCCACCCCTAATTACAGATGTAAATGATTGATCACCTGGATTTGGCTGCAGAGGATGGTTGCGTAGCCTTTATACCTGTCACATGACAGTTGTGTCCAAGTTCACGTAGCCAAGCAGGGGGGAGAAAACAGATACCTACAAGACCCGAGAGCTGATGGAGATGAAGTTCTCACCACCTGCCAATTGGACCAAAGGCTCTCGCCTATTAGCGATCTTCCAAACCCTAGCCTCACGGGTGTCGAGGGATATCTGTGGCTCTTTGTTAGGCCTAATCCCGCGCCATTCTTCGACCGAAGCCCACGGCCTCCAGGTCTAAGCCAGGGTCTTTCACACCCGAAGAAGCAGGCTAGTGGAAGGTGAACTCAATGTGCTTTTGTGAAATGAGATTTGGCTAATTGAGTTTGGAGTGGCTGGTCTGAGTGCCCGGGGAGAGGCTCAGATGGATTGCGATGGAAGGTGGTGGTGGTGGGGAACCACTGCTTTCTCTCAAAGGGCAATACAGGTGGTAAATCCAGCCCTGGTCTGAATCTCCAGGTGTTTTCCCTTCTCAGCTCCAATTAAGATGTTTATTGAGGGGCCTGGTCACGAATACATCTTGATTAATACAAAACACAGGCGTCTTTGCTCGAATGGTTAAGAAAACAAATACAGCTGCGGTGCCCTTCCCCCCAATCTGGGGGGAGGGGGGGGGGTAACCCCAATCTTCTCCTCTGCTCTGTCTGCCTGGACCTGGCACATATGTGGTTGTGCAGCTGCAGAATGAGCCTCCATTGATCGTGGCTGGCTGGCTGGAGGGAGATAGATTGAAGGGGAAATGGCTTAATTTCCCTCACTCTCACTGCTGGAATGCGAATAGCCCTTTACTACTACTACAGGAGAGCCCCATACCAAAGAACCTGAAATTCCCTATTTGTTGTGCTACAATAGGAATCTTGGTGTCAAAGTTGTGGTGTATGAGGTGGCCTCCTGTCCTATTATCCTACGGTCTGTCTTGTCTCTACATTGAATGGAGTATAGAACCTGCAAATGTGATTTGAATTCTCAACATATAAGGTTGCTGTTTATACCCCTGTACATCAAACGCTGCGATGGCATTTTAACCCACAGGTGCCTTTCTCCTCTGTTCGTCAACCGATGGTCAATCAGATCAACAGCGAAGGGTTGTGACTCAACATAGATGGGCTGAGATGAAAGAGTTAAACGACGAGGCCTACTTTGATCTCTCCCTCAGGTAACTCTTTCATACCCATCAATCTAGACTGGGAGTTGATGGCTGGGCTGCTCTGTCAGAAAAGGCTTGTTCAGACCTAGAACACCCCCCCCCCACACACACACACACACACACTTCCCTCTTTGAAGGAACAGTGAGGTGAGGTGATACGTTCTGAATCCTCTGAACTAGCACGTTTCATTTGATTTGTATTTATTTATTTATTTAACCTTTTATTTAACAACAAATGGTGTTGATCCCAAGTACATAGAATGATAATCAGAGCTGTTAGTCATGCTTTTCGTGGGAGAGAATGTTTTAGACAGCTCTGGCTCTCACAAACCCAAAAATGGGTTTGTGAGAGCTTGTTCAAAAGACAAAGTACACACTTTGCTTCAAGCCCACTATGTCAATTAAGAACGTAGTACGGGCCTACCATAGTGAACATCATGAAAGAAAAACAACAACTGACGTAGGTCAAGAATGCAGGAAGGGAAAACGAGAGGGCGTGTTTTTGAGGTTCAAAGATGGTATAAGTGAATGACTGAGCCTTTGATGTCTTCTGGCAACTAGACCTCAGACAGACCGACGTAGACAATCTGAGCACCACAGCCCTTTTAAACCTCTCTATCGTCCTGGCCCCAGTAGTCTCTCCCCCTCCAGTGACAAGCACTTTAATATGACAAGGTTAAACACCTGAAGCAGTTCAGCAAAATGGCTGCTGCGGAGCAAGGGTTAGAGGTCAGGAGGGCAGCTTTTAACACTGTGCTCCTTGGCATTTCATTATGGCCGTTATGGACCTTTTATGGTCATGGGTCTAAGTGGTTTCACTTTTCATCTATGTGGGGAATATTTGATATTATAAAGTACACAAACACATATGCGCATATAATATTGAGCCATAACAACTATCAGAATTTCTCTGTAGTAGATAATTAAGATGATGAGAACATTTTTGTAGTGCTTTTCTGATAGTTGCAAGACAGCAGATATCATTCCACCTGTTATTATAATTGTATTTACCATGGTTATATTAACACAGTAGACACGATTGTATCGTGGTTTATCGTTTATGTTGACCAAAGTGACATTTGGTTCTTGAGTTCACAGTAACTTACCTTCCTGTTGCTTATCACACATACCATATAAGTGACAATGACATGACTACCATGCAGAAACCCTTTGGATATCAGTTTGACACGTTTCCTTGTCTCCTCGGCGGGCAACGATGAGTGTTATTCAATAGGCAGTAAGGACAGGCCGTGTGCTGTGGGGACTATTGTGTGGAACTTAACACTTGACGTAGCTGGGACTTCTTGTCAGCAGCGGAACTTGATCCTGTTGGTTTGTTCCCAGTGAAGAGCTAAAATTAAGCAATAAGGCCCGAGGAGGTGTGGTATATGGCCAATATACCACAGCTATGGGCTGTTCTTGGATACAGCCCTAAACCGTGGTACACTATATATACAAAACTATGTGGACACCTCTTCAAATTAGTGGATTCAGCTATTTCAGCCATACCCGTTGCTGACAGTTGTATAAAATAGAGCACACCGCCATGCAATCTCCATAGACAAACATTGGCAGTAGAATGGCCTTGCTGAAGAGCTCTGTGACTTTCAATGTGGTACCGTCATAGGATGCCACCTTTCCAACAAGTCAGTTCGTCAAATTCTGTCCTGCTTTAGCTGCCCCGGTCAACTGTAAGTGCTGCTATTGTGAAGTGGAAATGTCTAGGAGCAACAACGGCTCAGCCGCGATGTGATAGGCTACACAAGCTCACAGAACGGGACCGGCGAGTGCTGAAGCGCGTCTGACCTCAGTTGCAACACGCACTACCGAGTTCCAAACTGCCTCTGGAAGCAACGTCAGCACAAGAACTGTTCTTTGGGAGCTTCATGAAATGGGTTTCCATGGCCGAGCAGCCGCACACAAGCCATGCGCAATGCCAAGCGTTGGCTGGAGTAGTGTAAAGCTATTGGACTCTGGAGCAAATGCCAGGAGAACGCTACCTGTCCGAATGCATAGTGCCAACTGTAAAGTTTGGTGGAGGAGGAATAATGGACTGGGGCTGTTTTTCATGGTTTGGGCTAGGCCCCTTATTTCTAGTGAAGGGAAATCTTAACGCTACACCATACAATGACATTCTAGACAATTCTGTGCTTCCAACAGTTTGGGGAAGGCCTTTTCCTATTTCAGCATGAAAATGCCCCTGTGCACAAAGCGAGGTCCATACAGAAATGGTTTGTCGAGATCGGTGTGGAAGAACTTGACTGGCCTCAACTCCATCGAACACCTATGGGATGAATTGGAAAGCCGAATGTGAGCCAGGCCTAATCGCCCAACATCAGTGCCTGACCTCACTACTGTTCTTATGGCTGGATTTCAAGCAAGTCCCTGCAGCAATGTTCCAACATCTAGTGGAAAGCCTTCCCAGAAGAGTGGAGGCTGTTATAGCAGCAAAGGGGGGACCAACTCCATATTAATGCCCCATGACTCTGGAATGAAATGTTCGACGAGCAGGTGTCCATATACTTTATGTCATTTTGTGGATATTGGCCATATACCACAAACCCCTGAGGTGTCTTATTGCTAGAAACTTGTTACAAATGTAATTAGAACAGTAAACATACATTTTTTGTCATACCCATGGTATACGGTCTGATATACCACAGCTTTCAGCCAATCAGCACTCAGGGTTCGTACCACCCAGTTAATAAAGAGAGGGATTTGACCCTGGGGCAGGCAGTTAGTCTTCATATCACATTGACTCTAAACACACAGATTGTAATACTGCATATAGCTACAGTAAGAAAGATTAGAACATGTAGAAGATCTTAAAGAGTTGTCTTGCTAGGCCACTGCATACATCGGTCTTAAACACAGGAAGTGGGAATTTCCAACGTAACTTGATTTAGCATAATTTCACATACTATAGTTCTGGATGGCTTGATAGAACTTCATGTATTTGAGGAACATACATTTTTTTTCTGGTGCTATCATCCATCGCCATAGCCAGCAGTCCTTGAGGTGAGACAGGTTGACTTGTCCTGTCCTTGTCATCCAGACAGATGTCTTCCTCCATCTTCAAAGACCCCATCACCACAGACGCTTAAACCAACGCTTATGGAACCCCTACTGTGCCCTGTGGACCACAAAGGGGGGACGGTCACATTACCAGTAGCTAGCTAGGTAACCTCAGAAGGATAATCCGTGGACCTGGTAAACCGGTCTTAACAGAGCCTACTGTCTTTACCTGGCAACCTCAAGCCGCGCGGTATTGTCTGTTGATTGGGTCTGCACGTGTTCCCTCAGTCCAAGTCCCCTGGGCCATTCATCGTTCTCCAGCTGGAGTGTGTTCATCTCCGTCTGTTGTCTCAACTGCTCTGTAACGAGGATACAAACAAGGGAGAATGAAAAATGGGGAAAGTTATGAAAGACTGAGTGTTTTAGTGTACAGTATGCTCTGCTTGTGCTACCTAATAACAGTAGCTAAATACTGATATACTGATATAAACCGCTATAATGATATATAACGATCAGTTAAAAACGGTCTGTTGTCCTCTTTGTTTGCCTTCTCATTGTCCTGGAGGACTGGGATTCTTCACATGTATCTTGTAGGCTGCGTAGATGCCTCCTCAATGTCTGTAAACAAACAGTTAACAGACATGCCACCCTTTCTGCTGGCGTGACCTCAGCTGAACCACTTTGCAACCTCAGAGTCACAGAGCCTGGATTGATTCTCAGTTTCTCAGACAGACACCCCACTGATCCAAGCCAGACACCCAGGCCACCACCTCTCCTCCTTATATTAAAACCTACCAGCCGCCACTGGCACGGGGCTGGATTTAAGATTTACAGTGGAAAAAGTGTTGAGCTGGTGTGTCTGGAATGTGTGTTGGATCTGGAGTTTTGCGAGGAGTGTGAGAAAACAACAGAGTGTTGTAAATACTGAGGGTAGTCCCAGCCCCAGATGTGATGCAGGCATCGAGAGAGATGGCTGCTGCAACCCAATCCAGTGCTAATGGTATCTCAATGGCAGTCCATCACCGCTCTCTCTCACTTTCCAGCTCTTCCTCCTCTCTGTTTGGATTTACCGAGACAGACTTCTGACGCTCTGATTTATTACTTCTGATTCATAACTTGTCTTGATTTCACCTTTCTTTTGTATTTGTGGGGTTTATAAAGGCCCTATGATAACATGAAACAAATGACGTATTCGGAAAAATTCCAATTAATTTGCAATTCTCTGTAGCCTTATTTTACATAATTTAGGGTATTATCTCCCGGAAACCAGAGTATCTGTAGTGTGGCTATTCTATAATGCAATTAGTTATTTCATTATGGCTATTCAGTAGATTATAGATTTATTAGATTATGTGCATGCGTTTGTATATGTGCTTGTGTATTGTAGATGTTTGGCCTCTGCATGCCATTGTGCCTAACAGAATCCAGAAGGATATTTGGGTAGGCTATATGCTGCGGGCCTTTACGCAGCCAATCAATTACAAATGTAAGTCCGTCAGTGGGGAGGTGCGTTGCTTAAGCGCTCTCCTCCCTCTGTTTTCTGGCAACAATTACTCCAATGATGAATTCAAAGGTTTGGCCAAAAACCAGACGCACATGTTTTTTTCCCAGTCACGTAGAGCGGTATTCAGCCACTCGTCAGTCAGTTAGGTTTGTAGGCTAATTATAGGTCTATTTCCCCCTCTTTCTCTCGATGCAGGTGCTTGGTCGGGGGTCCTGCTGTTGGTAGCGAGCTCCGAACCGAATCCGTCATGTTGCTGTGCGTATAATCATGCTATTTGGTCCAGGCCGCAGGAGTTAGTCGTTCATGAACAATGGAAGGTTGATTTATTCGACTTCAACAGGTTACATTATTCCGTTTGGTCATAAATCTCAATAATGTAAAGTTTGAATCATTTAATTAATTAATTCTAATATTCATTAATTTATTTTATTAATAATAGCTGGGTACGACTCCCTGATAAAATAAGACTACATCTTTTTAGATTTAGCCTTATATATATATATATATATATATACAAATACATAAATTTAATATAGCATATTTCTGAAAGCTAAAATTAGCCTTTGCGTGTTCTGTGTATTTGTTTCTGTCTGGTTATGACTTTGTTTCTTTTTGAGATTATTTTCTGCATTTATTATTTTATCTAATGTTTCGTGTTGTATAAATGTAGATTTGTATATTATGCCTACAAAATAAAAACGCTGTATCAAATTAAGGGGGCAATAATTGCACTACTGGAACTACAATAAATCCTGAAATTATGTTTACATGTCTTTTCATTTGAACAGACATTTTACCTTAGTTTTGAGTGCACAAAAACTATATGAATATGTGCTTGCGTTCATAATACACAAGTTCTACTGGTTATTACACAAGTTATAGGCTACTATCCCACTGGGCACAGAAGTCAATTCAAAGTCTATTCCACGTTGGTTCAACATTTCATTGAAATTCCGTGGAAACAACGTTGATTCAACCAGTGTGTACCCAGTGGGATGCATACTTTAAAGGAATAGTTTTTATTAGTTGACCAATGTTTTCTTAAAATCATATATTTTCTAAAATAAATAAAAAGATTGTTTCCCATAGGCTTGGGCCACTTTTTCTTATTAGCCAAATAATAGTCCTTTCAATTGATGTGTCCAATGAGTCATACTGTAGGTTGTAGTAACATGATATGAGTATGTTAAGTGTTACTTATAAATGGCTTAGGACTTTGAATGGCTCTGTAAGAGAGAAAGAACAATGCACACCAAAGAGATTCATTGTTCACAGCCCTCAAACAGCCTCAGAGGAAAGACCTTAGAGATAGATAGAGGATTCTAAGGCCCAAAAGCCAGTTTTTGCATGGGCAGCGCCATTGGAGACTTTCACCATTTTGAAGTAGTTAACTTGGTGTGACTTCCTATGGGTTAAGGAAGGATGACATAATAATTTTTAAAAAAATGTATTTTCACACACACTCGAAAGGCGTAGTGAAATGTGTTGTTTTTGTGCCTTGCTCAAGGACACATCAACACATTTTTCACCATGTCGGCTCACGTATTCAAACCAGTGACATTTCGCTTACTGGCCCAATGCTCTAAATGCTAGGCTACCTGCCAACCAAACAGGTAATCAGGAGGGATCAGCCAATGAAAACATTCCACAACTGCAGGTGGCAGTAAATCGCCAACCTTGGCTTTATAACTGTTCAGACAACACACTATAGGTAGCAGTATGCACCCTTTCAGTTTGTTTATTAACTCATTGACGTAGTAGAAGAAGAAAATGGACTACTTAAAAAATGGAGATGGTCTTAATGGCGCTGCCCATGCTCTCAGAGACACCATAATGGGACATATACATACAAATGTCTATGGGAAGGACCCGTCAGAAACAACATGGCTGCACTGCTGGAATGACAGTGATGGGCTAAGCACACAGACATTAGTGTTGTTCCCAGTCAAGTGGTGCCAGAAGGAGAGATCATGGCGTTCATCCTCTGCGGCATAAACTCTTCTTCTGTTTTGTTTTCTTTCCTTGGGCGAGAACATGAATGGAAAATAGCAAATCCACCTGTCTACAGTGGTATGTGCACTGTAACATGTACTGTACAGTATGTCAAATAGTCCAGTTCTGTGATAGACGTTCTGATATCCCTGCCTCAAGTGTAACTACAAAAACACAATATTACCTGTTAAAATGAAATCAAATATTTTACATAGATTTTCTATAATTGCAAATGTATTTTGGGTGCCATTTAACCATATGAGAATATACAAAAACACAAAAGCTTTTATTTTCCATCATTAATTAGCATTTCAACATCATGTGGAAAACGGATACAGGTGATGCGGATAATCTCCATTTTCTTTGTTGCTCTGATCGGATTCCATGCGTCCATGATGTTCTGTCAGGGGCAGTGGAGTGTCAGTCACTCTAACACCAACTAGGCCTCAGTCCTCTAACAGAGCCCTGCTTGTAAAACATGACGTGCCCACGGGGGAGATCACAGCATTGCATGAGAACGCGCACTTGATTTTGTAAATGGGCACTGCTGTCACTCTGTATCAGTGCAGCGTGATGGACGAAACGGACTGACACACACACCCATGCCCGTGCGCACCATGTGGGCTAGGAAGACGCCAGTGAGTCTGGGCCTTGCTCAGGAGTATTGTTATTAAAATGTTCCATTGCGTGTATTAAGACAGCCACAGCGAGGACACGTTCCAGTGCTATGACTGCAGGGCTCGCCTTTGTTCTTCTCCCCTAATGCAGACATAATTACAAGCCTTAAAGAGCGTCTACCTTTCCTTTTCTCTCTCTCACACGTCCGCCCCACACCCTGGCCCTCACCCTGCACGATTACGACAGACATTCAGATCAGGGTTTAGCCATTGATTGAGCAACTACGTGCCTTATAATCAGCGAGGTACATGTCCATAGGCCTTTATTTTCTGTTTCTGCTCATTGGGCCTATTGATTCATTCATGTGTCAAGCTGTCAGTTTCATGTGCAGGAGTTCCATATTGGTTGTTCTCCTGTTTAGAGAATCCCGAGTCTAGGAGTAACACATAGTCTAGGAGTAGCACATAGTCTAGGAGTAGCACATGCTCATCTACCTAATGTGTACTGATCCCACAGTCTATCATTGTCTAGCTATTGTTTTAGTCGCAGGAAAACTCTTGCACTATTTTAATTAACAGATTGAACAGATACTGTAGATAATTTGCCATGTTATTGCTCCATTTTAGTGATGCCACAGGTCATTCTCAGGTCAATTCACCAAGGTTTCCTATTCGGAGGCCTTGTGTGGAGCTATAGCAGTGCTCGGTAACAAAGCCCCATGAATTTCAACTTTGCTGTAATTTTTCTGACTTTAATTTTTCTATGATTTAATTTGTGACTTTGTTCAGGCTGGTTGGCTGAAGGCTGTGTCAGAAGGAAAGGAGGAGACAAAGTCATTCCAGCCCTACCCCAGTGTTGGTGTACTCTACTCCAAGTAGGCCTAGGGAGGGATAGCACTGGGTAAGACATGGCCTAAATGAATGGGTCGTACACCAGCTTCACACTATATTTTACCAACACCCTTTGTTAACATTTTCACTATAATTAAGTTCAGGTACAGGCCAAATTTAAACTTTTAGTTTTGCTGTAATGAAAAAATATATACACCTCTCATCAACAGGGATTTTTTTTAAAACATTGATGAAGCATGTGTTGAAATTTTAACATTGTAAATTTCTCTCAGACAAGGTGACTTTTGTCAATATATTCACCTGTATTTACCCCCCAAAAAGTATATCCTAATTAGCCACTAATGTGGCTATCATACAGAACTACAGTACACACGCCTGTCGCAAGCTTCAAGTCAATCACCAGGGCCATGATGATCTGGACGAAACTACAGAATAGAGGCGAAGGTAAGGATCTCAGGATTAACCTTCTAATGTTAGCTAAATTTGTTCATGAATAAATGGGAAAATTTTGTTTAATTTGACAATTCTGTGAACTGTCTTGGGCAAGTTTAGAAATGTACACAATACCTGTTACCTAGTTCAGTCGTTCCCAAACTGTGGTGCGAGGGGTCGGCAGGGGGGCCTTGGGGAACTCAGTCCGGGTTTAAACTCGCTCTTGAAAGTTGTAATAGTAGAATGCACAAGGTGCAATTTCGGGAATTGGGTAGTGCATCGTCAGTTCATTGCATACCTTAAAGAGCTATTTATAACTTGTCAGAAATGTCTAGATCAACTAGCCCTTGTCAGCTAACGTTTTTTTATTTTATTTTTGCCCATAGATATTGTTGTCATTTTTTAGTCACTCAAATATCACATGAATACACATTAGACATGGCAATATGTATAGAATTGCAAGAAAATGTACTTTAAAACAGCAACATTTCCTTTGTACTCGATGACAAAATGTGTTGGACTGCAAGATATAAGCTTTAAACCTGAAAGAAAAACTGAACAATTTGTGTCATGAACAGTGCTTGACCCCCTAGAATTAGGGGTTAAATTAGTTGGTATTCACACATTTGTTTTTGAGGTAGAATTGCTGTCATGTTATTGATTCCACATTACAAACCTTATTTGCTCCTTCTCTCTTCCAGAACCAATGGGTGTGCCGAGTCTTATCACCTCTCAACTAGGCAAGCTGTTTCAACCTGGAACACTATTCTCCTGCTTTGGTCTGTTTCAGTCATTGCAAGAAGTCCTGAAGATCAGAAGTGTGTGAAGGGTTTTGTCCCAGTCCAGCTCTAACACATGAATTAAATAATCAACTTAATGAATCACAATGATAGACTATGATTTGTTATCAGGTATGAGCTGGGCTGGAACAAAAGCTTAAACACACTCCTGACATTCAGATCTGGATCTAGGGGAATATTAGATTGTATTGACATACAATGCATGCTCCACTCTCAAGTTGAAATTGAACTTGTTCAAGGTGGCGGCTGCTAAGAAGAAGGGAGCAACAGGCCAGAAGACTGCAGCCAAGGCAGCACTGGTCCACACCTTCCCTGTCTGTCGGGTCAGTGAGTAGTATTGATTGGCACTGTATGTGCCTTTTAGACTATTGTACTGGCCTGTGTGGTACAGTCTTTCATATGTGTAGTAGTTTGTCGCATTGTATTGCTTAGCGTATTAATTGTGTCAACTTTAAATGTAATCTAAGCCACAGGTTGATCATGTCCTCCATTGACCTTTATAGATGCAGACCCCAAAGATATTCAAGCAGCATTTTGAGAGCAAGCATCCCAAGTCTCCAATGGTCGTTTTACTGGTTGATGTGCAGGCCTACAGCTGCGGTAAGACTCATTCGCACACAGTATAGTGTAAACCACCATGCTGTCAGCAAAATGCTGTCCTCACTGTTTAAATTGTATTGTGTATGTCTCAATGCTCTGGTCACTCATCGTCTTTGATGTTGGGATTCTCAGACACACGATGACCACGATTTGAATGCTGCAACTGAGACGGAATGACGTCGAGGGACACACGCTGAGGCCCTGAGTATGACTGGACATGGGAGGGCCAGATATTTGTGACAATGATCTAAAATGGGTGCAGAAGCACACCAGAACCCTATTTTATGTTTATGTTATGGCCAACCACCCCTTTAGCTACCCCTTATTCCATACCAGGGGTGCACTGGAGACGGGGGGGGAGGGGGGACATCCCCCCCCCACACACATTCTGAAATTGCATTTTGCCCCCCCCAGTTTTATAATTGGAATGGGATACAAAATGTATGTGTTTACACATACACCACCCTACCCTCATCCATTTTCCATATGCTATGTTTCCTTCAGTTGTTCTTCTCCTGATTTGATAACATCTAGACTCAGTTACACGCTTCTAAGTGTTGTGGTGTGCTGTTTTTGCTACCTTTTTTCCCACCTGTGTAGTGCTGTCCTCCTGCTTATTCTGGGGTTCAGACTGTATGCAGCGGTAAATGTGCTGCTTATAATTGGCAGCAGCAACATGGACCTAAATTGACAAGAAGGGTGTTGATATAGCTGCATATAGGCATGGCCTCCTTGTTTAAAATCTGCTAAGTGTGCATTTCTGTTTCTCATTCTTCTGGAGTTGACCCAGTATTTTGTATTAAACCTACCTTACGCATCCAGTTGATTGTCCACTTGTAACTCACACACCAAAAATCACGATATGCTGTTTTACATGTGTCATTTGTGCTGGTCTAATTCCTGTCATGGAAAAGCAGAAGAATCTGTGCTCTCTTAGATAGTCGGCTAATAATAGTTAATATGATGCTCTTCGATATCCCAGGTTTGTGGCATTGACGAAGAAATTGTTTCATCTTTACTTCAAGTCAGATGTTTATATGTTAATATATATTAGATTTGATAATAAAAGAGAGCCGCACACTCTAGGAGCTCAGATGCAAAAATGTAATTACCAACGTTTCGCCAGCCAAGTTGTCTTCATCAGGGTATATCATCTTCATCAGGGTATTAGATTTAAAATATTTATTTAAAACAATGCAATTGTTGGAGTTCATGTGTTTGATGTGATTGATGGATGACTAGGTTCATTCTTGTCAAATAAATATTCTTATTAATTTATGAATAAGGAGACATTCTTCAATGAGTTCATCTCTGGCTTTGAATCTGCAGCAGAACAAGTTGCTGATTAAATAGGTTTAATACAGCAATGCATTCTGACACCATGAATTGAAATAGATTTCACCTCTTTCCTATAGTTGGCAGAAATGGTATAGGATTAAATATTAGACCTCCACTGGCTGAAGGAGAAGAGAATCTGATAAAATAAGGGCATGTTGCTAATATCATCTATGTAGGTAGCTAGTTAGCTAGCTAGCTTCTTTGCAGAAAACTAGACTATTCATTGTAAATATCTGACTGATACAGGTATTCTGTACAATACACAAAACCAAATAGATAAATAAGCCAACAAATATGAGTTAAATTAAATATGTAACAGTACATTAAAATGTTTAAAATATGTTTCGTTTTGGATCAAGGCAAATAGTAGCTAGCTAGCTGACAGCAAATGTGTCATGTGGGAGCTTGCAAGGATTTGTAGTCTTGCATGATGTCTACTTTGATGCTAATTAGCATTTTCGAGGTTGAGAGTAAATAGAGCTGACTATATTGATAAAGTTCACCTTGCCCGGGAAAGCCTACACAAAACACAGACCTTGTTTGAAGTGGTTCTAAAATTACCTATAGGAAAAATGAATGGTGACAAAACGATTGGAACCATTTCCATGTTTGACTGCTAGATTGTATGAGCATTATGACAACAACACTGTGGTACTCTATTAGTCTATGTCATGTTTGGTAATATGTTAGATATGTTGTGTATGTTTGTTATAGCAATGTTGAGATCACACAAAAACGTTTACAGACAGACATCATTATTTTATGCCTTAATATAGTATTGGGGCCAAGCAAAGAAAAAAGACAACAAATCATGTATGTCTACTTAGATCATTATTTTATTTTTTAATTGCGTGACAATAGGCTACTTAAAGAATCTGGACATTTTGAGAATAAAGTAGAAAGGTTATATAGAGAAAGTCAGAATTTCCCAAATAAAGTCAAAATTGTGAGAATAAAGTCGGTTATATTTCAAGATTCAAGTAGGAAACGTTGGTTGATTGCTTGCATCCCTGGCTGCATTATATGACCTGGCTCTAGTAAGAAGGACATCTTTGCTCTTTAAACACAAAATAACCATATTATTATAAGTATTAGGATGAAGATGTTATGCTGCAGATTGGGTCTTTTCAGGAGGGACCACACAGACTTGGATGACGTTTTGGCGTTTGTGCAAAGTGAAATCAACACTAAAGTACGAAATACATATTAGGAACTTAATCATTCCTACTCTTCAGACCTCACCCCTCCCCTAGTCAAGTATCAGACCTGCGCTAGTCAAGTATCACTACTCCTTTTCAACCATCACCCATCCCTTAGTCAAGTACAACATTGTAATGGGGTTAGCCCAGATCCAGGAAGTGAAGTGGTTGTGTTTACATGTGGCGAGTTTACATGTGGCGAGTTGAGTGCCAATGACATCCATATTAACTAACAACAGTGTCATTGAAATGAATGTAATCATAGCTATTTATGACGATGACCATTCATAATTGCCAGCTATATTTTCCCAGTCTTGTACCTCCACGTGTTGTTGTTATTGTTGTTGTCGGCTCTTAGCATGCATTTCGGCCAATGGAGAAGCTCATTATTGTGAATAAATTAGTGCAAGGGTGGGCGGTGAGAAGGATAACTGACGCTTGATGAGAGCAGGCATGATAACTGACCAATGCAGAAGTGAGGAGGGTTGAAGAGGAGGGGTGCTAACTGACCAATGTAGGGGTGAGGAGGTTTGAAGAGGAGTGGTGACGCTTGACTAGTGCAGGATAATGCTTGAGGGTGTGAGGTCTGAAGGGAAGGAATGACCGAATCCTAACATGTATCCCGTACATATATGCACTGTGCTCCGTACTGATTTCAGCTGTCGCATGGCATTATGGATGAGAAAAATATCCTGCTGTACGCTACTAAAAATCTAAAAAGTTTTTGACTTTATTCTCGAAATATTATTTCTACTTCATTTATTCTGGAAATATTGCGACTTTCTACTGGAAATGTAGTAACTTTCGAAATTTAATTTAGACTTTATTTTCAGAAATGAATAAAGGAGACACCCTTTATTTTGGAAGTATTTTGAGTTTTTGAAATACTACAGTGCAAAACCCCTCAAAAAAGTCGAAGTACCACACAGCACGTTTTTTTCCCTTCTCTTCACCTGGCACTTAAAGGCTACTCTTCCATACTAATAACTTATGAAAGTAATTCCATAATAATGTCAACATTATACAAAATAACCTATATGCTTCTTTCCAATGGGTTTCAGTGTTGGCTCAGTATAGGATAGGATAATATTGGCACTTGATAAAAGGGTGCAAAACGTATCCTTAATGACACTCTCATTAACAGCGTTAACAACGGTTAGCAGTGGTTAGCAGCGAGTGGGCCTTTACCTTGTAGGCAACATAGGCCTACTGAGCCAAACGGTTTTTATAATGGTTAATATCTAGGCCTAATGATGAAATTTGTGCATGCATCACGGTGCTGTCAAGTTGCGAGCTTTGCTGTGAGAGATGACAGAGGGACGTTCTGGGATATTTTATTCTTCCGCCACCATGATGCTATCATGCTGACAACATTATGAATAGGAGGACAAAACATAGCCTATAGGTAAATCTAGCCTATGGATAGTAGGTAACTAGGCGATTTTCAATGTCACCTTGATGTGCATGAAAGGCTTTGCTAATACATAAGTTGGTTTTCAAACTTTAACTGGCGCCACGGTGAGAATTCCAGCGGACTGACATATTCAAAGAGCTGTCAAACTGCTGAGATGGGATTAAGAAGATGGTTTGCCTAGGGGGCAGGTAAATTCACCAGGATCAGATATTTATATCGTTCATTCGATTGAGTTTGAATTGGTCGTTCTTATTGGAATTATATCCTTTAAAAAAAAACAGGTATTGGCCTCTTAGGATAACATTTCCATGACTGAATATTATAGTTATAACGTTTATTATTAGGGGTTATTTATAGCCAACTGTTGGTTATAATTTCGTAAAATACAGGATAACGAACCATACCGTGAAATATGGTTGATAACGCATGTGCCATTTTATATTATTAAGATCAACAATGCACCTGCCATGTTTTCATTAACATGTTATAACTGTCTATACTTTTTTTTAAATAGCCCATGGTTTAGGTTTATAATTTGACTGCCAGAAAGTTTTTTAAATGTAATGTCTATAGCCTACATGGAAAATGCCAATTCCCATTGCAGGCCTGTAATGTCAAAATAAAATAAACAAATAGCCTATATCTGCATCTACTCGAATGAGAGTAAAATATAAATATCCCTAGGCCTATACTACTCGTTGTTTTTTGGTGTTTTTGGTGTTTTTGGTGTTGCAGTTTGCGGGCTTTACGCCTATTGGCAACAAGTGACCCCTCAAACCCAAAATCCCTGCTTGTCTCAGGGCCCGCATGCACCAACTTCATTAGGTGTCCATTTTCAATTATACTTCTAAAACTTTGTGCTGTTTATGCATGGAAAAGTTTTGGAAGCCTAATCTAAACCAATCGTATACCAAATAATGGCTAATTACACATAATTGTACATAGGAGGTCACCTAATTGATTTGCAAAACATATATTATTGCAAACCATTTTTCATTAAAACTATGCGATTAATGAATAGCATTTCCACTTTGAGTTTACATGGAACGGACCTTTTACGGTAAAAAAAAAATGGTTCTAAATGCCATTAGGCTATATTTAAATTATTCATTAAATATAATTCTGAACTTTCTGTTTAAAATAAGTTGTTTATTATGTTATGTAAATCAAGCCACGCACAGTGCATAAAATATTGTTTATCAAATCGTTTAAGTGACATTACATCCGTAGCTGAAGGAGTGCATTCAAAAACATATGTTAATGAACTTAATGAGTTTTTCCCGCATGCTCGAGTGACATCGTAGGTGCTCCAGACCAATCAGAGCGCGCGCTGGTGGAAGGTAGTGAGTTTGAGGCACACCGGGTCTACATGCAGGAGGTGTCTGGAGAATATTGTGAGGTGTAACCTACAAATGATGTGAAGAAGGATTGCCTTTTATTTCGTTTTTATTTCCTTTCACAGAGCCCTGGATATACATTTTCTTCGTTTGGAATACATTTTTTAATACAGTCAATGTTATTGACTTGATGTTGGATCCAGTTAAACTTTTCTTCGTTATCCGACATTGCTCAATGCATTCCTCTTTAGACCGACGGTTTTATGGACTTCTGTATTAGCTAATGATGTCTATGGGTTTCATGCCTGATCGTTTGAATGCTTCAGACCCCTCCAAATCTGCATTTTTAGAGTTTGGGTACGAGCACCCTGCGCACCAGCAGCATTCCCAAGGAATCTCTCACATCTACCCCGTTAATGGCTTACATTCTGCCGGACATTCTCAACACAGTCCCTTCTCTCCCAGCGCGTCCTCCTATGGCCGCTCCCTGGGCTACGCCTACCCCAGCGCGGTGAACACTCATCCCCCAAGTGCCTACATGCCCTACCAGCACAACAATCACAGTTTGGCGCACTCCAGATTAGAGGAGACAGGTACGTGTAACATCAATATCTGCTTGTTCGTCATAGGCCTATAACATGTTTTGTCTACAACGCCAGTGTGCAAATGCTGCGCGTGCAATTTTCCGGTTAACGGTAAAAGGAGTATGGATTGTATGGAACTGTTCTTTAAAATGTATTGAAATTGTAGGCTGCATATTTTCAGACAATTCTTTGTAGGCTATGGTAGGCCTATAGCCTATAGCCTACCCCAGATGTAGGTCCTACGTACATTATAAAGCTGTGAGTCTGTACATATTTGAAGTTTACAAAAATGGCAGACTGTCCTAATCAAAGTTGGGTTAAAAGGCAATACATTTAAAAAGCTATTTACAGTCAATGTTACGGTAATCAAAATGTTTTAGAAATTTAAATGCATTTCAGGCATTTGGGGTTGTCTTTAGGCCTACTACTAATGTTCCATAGTGAACACAGATGGTGTCATTAATTTTATTGACCATAATTTTCTGCGGGTTAGCCCGATTATGCATGAGTAGCCTAGCTCAGAAACAGACGTTCGTTTTTACTTACATTATTAGTCCAGATTAACAAAACAATTCCCGAAAAAAATAACCCTTTCATCTATGCCCAACACTATGGGGTTGTTCTTTATTTAACACTTTAAAACAATTTATTCTATGTCAGTGGCCTTTGAAGTTTATATTTGTATTGACTGTATATTGTTAAACGCTGGCGTTTTCATTAAATAGCCAATCTGACATTTGGGAATGCAGCCAGAATTCCAGGCCGTGAATGTCTATGTTGATAGAAATTGTGTGCAGCGAATAGGCTTAGAACAAAATATAACAATATATTACATTCAATCTATTCTGAAACCACATAGGCTTCCTGAAGTGCAGGTGGGCCTTTATATATTACCCAGAGATAGGCCTTATCATGAAGTTGTTTGTAAGGCTATAGGCAATGGGTTTGGCCTACATTTGAAATTGACCATTTCAGACTAGACTAGCCTATATAAACAAACATCTGAGTCCCAGGGATATAAATATATGTCTTCCTCATTATTTGTTTGAAATATAGCCTATATCTAATTTTATGATTATACGAGTTGGCTTTCTGTCGCAGTCGAAAGGAAGTTCAAGCGTGCGATAACAACTCTCCTGTAAATCGTTTCTTCTGCGCTGATGTAAAGTGGAAAGTTGTAAATCAAAGTGAGTAGGCTACGTCAGACTAGGTCCTACTAGGCTACTCTTCAGTGCAGCTAGACTGAAATTCTCTTTTCTATCCACAGACCATGAGAAGTCTACAGTGATTGAGAACGGGGAAATTCGCCTGAATGGTAAAGGAAAGAAAATACGCAAACCTCGGACCATCTACTCCAGTCTGCAGCTACAGGCGCTCCACCAGAGGTTTCAGCAGACACAATACCTGGCCTTACCCGAGCGCGCGGATTTGGCGGCAAAATTAGGGCTGACCCAAACACAGGTGGGCTAAATTAAACGCCGTAGTCAACATCAAGAGTAGGACATTTGCTTTTAAAACTATATCTTATTTCAGTAGGCTAATTACCAAATTAGAATAAATTTGTTTTGCAGTGTTTTATTTCCAGGCCATCCTTACCTTCAGGCCTTGTGTTTTTATTTATTTTTTATTTAACCTTTATTTAATATGGAAAGTCAGTTAAGAACAAATTCTTATTTACAATAACAGCCTGCCAAAAGACCTCCTGCGGGGACGGGGGCTGGGATAAAAAACAAACAAAAAAAAACATAAATATAGGACAAAACACACATCACGACAAGAGAGACAACACAATAGTACATAAAGAGATAGCATGGTAGCAACACAACATGGTAGCAGCACAAAACATGGTACAAACATTATTGGGCACAGACAACAGCACAATGGGCAAGAAGGTAGAGACAACAATACATCACGCAAAGCAGCCACAACTGTCAGTAAGAGTGTCCATGATTGAGTCTTTGAATGAAGAGATTGAGATAAAACTGTCCCGTTTGAGTGTTTGTTGCAGCTCGTTCCAGTCGCTAGCTGCAACGAACTGAAAAGAGGAGCGACCCAGGGATATGTGTGCTTTGGGGACCTTTAACAGAATGTGACTGGCAGAACGGGTGTTGTATGTTGAGGATGAGAACTGCAGTAGATATCTCAGATAGGGGGGAGTGAGGCCTAAGAGGGTTTTATAAATAAGCATCAACCAGTGAGTCTTGCGACGGGTATACAGAGATGACAAGTTTACAGAAGAGTATAGAGTGCAGTGATGTGTCCTATAAGGTGCATTGGTGACAAATCTGGTGGCCGAATGGCAAATCTATAAATTATGGCTTCAGCCTAATCTACATTTTATTAAGTAGGCCTAACAAACCAAATGTTTTTTAACAATTAAAGTGCAGTGCCGACAAGCTATAGGTACCAAACACCTTACAAATTGTTTTTAAATAAAACATGTATTTGTTTAACTTTTTCCTTATTAATTTCAATCTTGGAATATCCATTGTTCAAATTTGCTTCAAATAAAATCAAAGATCTAAAACCCTCACATACTTTAACTATGCTGCGAGGCTAGACTATACGTACATTTGTGCACATATTCAAGTAATATCCTTGTTGACAGAAGTGACAGAGAATTAAATAGTATGCAAAGCTGTCTAAAATCATTATGACAAAATGATTCAGAAATGTTGACATTAAACCTTACAGACAGGTTAACTTTTGAAAATTTAACACTAATACTTCCACAAGTTCATGCTTGTGGTTGATTGAAGAAAAACACAAAACAACCTTTCCCCTTGGTTGAATGGGGATGGGGGTTTAGATGGATCACGGATCTGTGAGTATTATTGCGGCTTTCTCCACTGCAAGACCAAATTAAACGGCTAATTGGAGAGCTTTGCTACGTCAATCTCTTAATGCAGCTTTATTCTCTACACATATTCCTAGTCTTATATTTCCATTGTGGCTAAAACATTCCATGAGAGCTGTCTGTGGCTTTTAGCAAACATAAGTCAAATTGCAATATTGCGTCTACAAATTGATCTCATAGAGTAACAGCACGACAGAAATACATTTTGCCACTCTAAAGTATAGGTCTGTGTGTTGCCTTTCTAAACAACAGTGTCTCGCAATGTTTTCCTACAATTACCACCAATATTTTATTTAAACTAATGTTAAAACACACTTACATACATTTCCGCAGAAATGCATATACAGTAGTACAATGAGGGCAGTGGGCACATACACACACGGACATTTGTTGGCATTATTCATTTATGTCAGGTGAAATTATGACATCTAAGGAGGAAGTCATGGCAACCATTTCCCTTGGATCGGTAAACATAATGGAAGGCACATAAAACAGGTGGTGAGCATAATGTTTTCCGTCCAACATCTCACCATGCACATCTGTCTCTTATGGAATCAATCTTCAAGCCTTAAAACATTGTTTTGCTCAATATATTTTATAGGCCAATCTTCTCTTCCAGATCTAAATCAATAGCGTTTATATGTAAAAAAAAAAAAAAAAGAAGAAAAAAGATAGGCAATCCCAGGTTGGCTGAATTAAGCTGTCATTCAAAATCTCTGAAACACACCATCCTATCTGGGTCTGATTTGGATTTGTGTCCTGTTGCCATGTTTGCGAATGGTTTGACCACCTCGGGCTCTGTGGCTTTTTATTAATATTTTATACCGTCGTAAAATCGATCAAAATTGCATGTTGTTCTGACTCAGCACAATAAATAGAAATGCAACTGACGTCCCTCCTTTTTACAGTGCTGTATTAAAGCTCTTCAGTGGCTTTTTCAATTTACTATATTTTTAGCATGGGATTGTTGTTGTCAGACTCATCCACCATTGGCCTCATAAAATGTTGAACAATGAGGGTGCTGGCATTTAATGAACTAGTGAAGTGTCGCTCATCCAATTAGCTGAATTGCAAAATGTGTTCAAATTATAAGACGTTTCAAGAACGAATGCCATCTTGAAACCGGGCCATTTTCCTTTCAAGTTATCATGGCCCAAATGTCAATGTAATTTCGAAGTGATAAAATGTGAATATAAATATAACAAGTGCCCTTCAAATGAAAATACTTTCTATTGTGAAGAGAATTGTTTAATGATTGCGGTGGTGGTGGCAGTGAAGTGTGATAGCGTAGGATGTAAAGTGCGGCTTCGCCCTCATATTTTATTTTTTCTCATTTTAGGTGAAAATATGGTTTCAAAACAAGCGCTCGAAATATAAGAAAATAATGAAGCATGGCAGCGGACCGGAGGGTGAACATCTCCACAGTACGTCATCTATCTCTCCCTGTTCACCCGGCATGCCCCAACTTTGGGAGGTGTCAATGGCAAACAAAGGGACCCCTATGCACCCCAACAATTACATGAACAATTTTGGTCACTGGTACCCAAACCATCACCAGGATCCTATGTGCAGACCTCAAATGTTATGAGCGAACCATCTTAACACATTGCTCGGTGCTGTAAAACACCACACACACAGCCATTTAGAACATTTTAAAGGCCTAAAGGCCTATAGGCTGCCTATACCCAAACGCAAACGTGTTTCGTCTATCAAGTTTGAATTGTGTGTTAAATGGAAATTGTATTTTTTTTTATTTTATTGCAGTGTATGTTTTTGGATAGAGATTTGTTATGTAGGCCTATGGTTATTTCGGATGTGTCCACTTTACGCACTGTTCTTTAGATTGGAACGGCTTTGGTGAGAATTGTGCTGGCAGGTGGAAACATGCGTATGATTTGATTCCAGCAGGGTACATGCACCTGAATATGTGTGTCGACTGGTTATGACCGTTTTATTGATGTGATTAACAGGAGTGCCCCAGTCCACGTTTGGATTGCTAGTCTCAGAAATTCTGAACTCATTATGCATAATAAATGTCAGATTTGTTTGATAAAAACTGTATTGATTCACCGCGTCAATTTTTCTGAAGGTGTCAATAGTTTTTGATCATTTTAAAGTGCTTTGTGTGACATATATAGCCTTTTTGCAATACACCTCAAATGAAATTATGTATGGTGAAAATCTTATAATGCAAACCTATGAAAATATGTAATTTAGTCAAATGCACGAGTATAATCACTACGATATTACAGTTATTATAAAACCGCAGGCCAAGGTGGAGTAATAGCAAACTAAATAGCATACTAATACTAAATAGTTTACTTCTGCCGTGACATTGTCTTGGCAACGCCGTGACCAGGAGTTGAACTGAGGTTGCTGTGGTCACAAAGCAAAGTACTAACCACTCACTCACTCACTATACGATCACCGCGAGCTACCAGGGCTGGTACGTCTGCAGGAGATAGTGGGCTTTTAACTCCAGCCTGCAGTGACGTGGACAAGCATGTAAATAACAGCAGCTGTTCGAGTCAAGTTGGAATGATTCTGTCTTGATATTCTATCGAAAATCTACTCTTTGCATAGTAGCATATCTTTCTTAACACTATAGAACCCAAAATGTCTTCATTTAGTAGAGTATTCGAAATACATTATGATTACACGCGTGGTTAGGCCCATAGGCCTACCCGTCAATAACGATATAAGGGCTAGACTTCTTTCAGATTAGTTACGCCTACAATATTGGAAGCCATATTCAATATTGGAAGCCAAGTTCAGTATAATGTATTATGTTCGATTTTTATTTTATTGACATTATGAATATGACAAGAGCCGTGGCATTGGTCTTTAATCTGAATTGCACATTGACTATCAACAATTGGAATATCAAATATTCGTTTTTAAACGTCATAAATTCATAATTGTGTTTCTTATTAATGTAGATTATGCTTGTTTTGCTTGCACGGAATTTAAAATGCGAGCCCCTCTCGGTACAATTAAGGAGGTCAAAGCTTTACTCTCAGAACATCTGGATGAGTGTGAAATCGTCAGTGCCTCGTTGAATGGACACACCTATTAAGGTAATTTCGACAGTGCTTGTTGAAGAAAGCGGGATAATTACCAGCTATTCAAAGTCTACAAAATAGCTCCCTTCATAAGTGGAAGAAAGGACGAAAGTCCACGACGAGAAATAGGCCTTGTCCTAGAGTGGGGACATGGAACATTTACCACCATTGGTACGAGACAGGTGTTCAGCTATACCAGCAGGACCGTGCTAACATGTCACAGTAGATGTTTTCTTAATTGATTATGAATAGTAATTAGCCGACATAGTCATGACACCAGTAAATACAACTTTTCCAATAAAGTGAGTACATTTTCACGTAGCCTACGAGAAAATAGACAATTGAAGCATGTTCTTTTTCTGCATATTTTTGTTTACACCGTGAAATTATAAGAGAACCCTTCCGGTTTTGCAAGGGACGTACACGGATATTAGGTTTTCCTCACTTTTTCCCCCTCACTTTTTGCCCTGTTTGCCTTTTTGTATAACAAAAGAAGACGTATTGAGTAGACGGGAGCAGGCATTGCCACATTTCTAACGGAAGTTTCCCCCCTCTGCCTCTCTCTGGTTAAATCCAGGAAGAAAACTGTCTTTGTCATAATAAAATGATAAAATAGTGCATCATTCTATCACGAAGCAGTGGCTGATTAATAGTACTTTGTACTGATTTGTACATTCTGGCGTTTAAACTGTTTAAACATCGGGAACAAGCTATTTATATTGATTCAAACAGGAGCGAACTGATGTTAATTCAGTATGGTGCAGATTGCGTCGTGGTGAGCTTGATTAATGATATCGAATGCATACGTTTTGGAAGCAAATAAGTATTTTCTTATTTTTCACTCATCACCTCTTGTTTTCAGGGTCTTGTCAAAAATAACGTCAGTTATGTAAAATCCATCATGAACATTTTAATTTAATTGTAGCGTAAAAATGTAAGATTACTTGAATTAATAATGGCATTCAGGGTTGTTTTTATTATAACACTATCATATGGTGGTTGTTTTTCAGCGTTCTTTTGTTATTGATAGGTATAAGATAAAATAGCTTGTCGAGTCTCTTTGAATGTGATGTCATTTTGGGGCCAAGGCAACGATGACCTTCTGTGACCTTGTTCAGTTCACAGAACACGGCATACTTGAATCATCCTTTAAAGGTCATATGTAAATTAACAATATTGCTCAATTATTAATACAACATTTGATTAAATACAACACGATTTTTTTTCAGAGATTTTTATGAATACCTTTTGAATAACCTTTGTTTTTAGTCTTAAACTTCATTTTCCTTAATTGTAAGATTTTAATTTTAGCACTATTGGAATCCAATGCTTGATTATAGTTCGTTTTGAACAAACAATATGGAAATATAGAAATATAATAACACAGGATGAAACACTGACTTGCTGTTAATTTCCTCAAACTCATACCACCACTGCCTCAGCGATTATTATAGGCATAGACTTACCTTTCACAGGGGTCTCCCGATGCCATACAGTAGAAAAAGGGGGAAAAACAAATAGCCTTATGTTCCCCCTCCTGCAACAAGAGGAAGAGAACTATTGTGTTTCATTGAAATTTCCTCGCCCTGCATTCTTTCTTTATATACACCCCACTTTCCCTTTATCCGTGTGCCCTGGGTAGAAGAAGAGGAGGCAAGTGTTGCTGAATGAAGTGACGGGGCACCAGACAAAATTATAGGCAATTTCACATCTCAAGATTAGAATAATGGGTGCTCAAATTGGACAGACATAGTAGGGCCTTTCAAACAGGGCAATTATCAGGCAGATTCAAGGGAGACTCAAAAGACTGTTCATGCGAATGACATTGTAGGTTACAGAAGGGGAAGGGAGAGTGGGAGATGGGTGATGATATGGATAAAATAAGTTATAATGGATCAAAGGCCTGGCTGGCTTATCAGGATCGGAGGTTGCACTGTAAACGCCAATGTGCTGTCATTACTCAAAACTTTTTATGATACCCCTTGCACTTATATCTGAGTACAGTTACATCAACTTTTTTTTTTACTCAAACCATAGTCACTGTGACCCTGTAGGGGGTCCAGATTTGACTTGTATCAGCTTGAACATGTTAAGTAACGCCCCCCCCCCCCCCCCCCACCAAGCCACGCCCCCAATATAATTTCCCAGTGTGCCTTGCATTTTTGAGTGAACTGTGGAGTTATCAGCCATGACTGCTTGTGTTAGTGACAGAGACATGCAGTACATGGTTGTTGAATTCATTAACTTTCAGTCCTGTGGCCTTGATCAAGTGAGTTCCTAAGCAAATCTTATCATTATAATTCAACTCTGTATGACAATACATATCTCTTAAGGCCGTATTTTGAGGCCTAGCAAATTTCTGGTAACTTTCCCCAAATTCCTAGATTTTAAAAAACATTCTGGTTGAAGGATTTCCAGGAATCTTCCAACCAGGATTTCTGGAAAACCTGGGAAATATACACAAATTCTGTAACCAGAACTGCAAGTCACATTCTGCTGGTTTGCAAAGTTATGTGTAATTCCTTTTAGAATCCAGCCAGTTAGGATATCCAACATTTGGAATTTCTATTCACCTGCAACCTGCATTCATAATGGTTGCCAGGATTAGGAACAGTGTGAAGAAACTACCTAAACCATTTAAACTGGAAAAAACATTTCAGTAATGGATACAAAACATCAAAGTAAATGATTGTGTTAGTGTTGTTATGCATCTTTCAGTAGCATAAGATTAATCAATCAATCACTCATGAAAAACCAAGATATTAAAAACAAGATATTAAAAACAAATCTACCCGCAGTAGAGCAAGCTGGAAAAAAAGTAAATTTGTTGTCATTCATTTCAAAAAATAGAGTTGATGTGACTTCTCATTTAGTTTTGAGTCCTTACCACCATTTTTTTTGAAGTAACAATGACATTTCATTGACTTTGAGTTCAACTTACTACAAGTATTTGAGTTAAAAATGCCTTGGGGTTTACAGTGTGCCTGGTGGATTTTAATTGCAGGATAGCAATGAGAAGGAAAATGGGGATGTTATTACAGTCAATCCCAGTTGCTTCGGCGGCAGCTGAATAGCAAAGCTGCTTTATGGTGATTATTGTTATTAACTTGAGTGATCTGACATCTAGTGTAATTGTGTGCAGCTTCCCGTTTGGAGAGAATGACCAGGTTTGGTTTCATTTGAGGGAATGGTTGACTCCTGGGCACAATGCTACACTTTGGAGGGATTAGATTTATGACACACGCGCGCGACACACACATCCATCCCATTGGGCACAAACTGGTTGAATCAAAATAATTTCACAAACACACGCACACGCACGCACACGCATGCACGCACGCACGCACACACACACACACACACACAGAGAGAGAGAGAGAAAGACAAACATCAACCTTTGCACACAACAAAAAGTAAAAAATATGATGAAACTCCCATCTATGTCTGTGCTGGCAGCCTCCCAAATAAATGCCACAATCACGGTTTATCAAATCCACCAATAATCACGATCTAACTGGCTTTGGTATCACCACCTTCCAAAGCCCTGAGGTCAACTGGGGTTCAGGAGTCCGCAGCTGTCAAGAATGGCTTTCTCATTTCATTTACATTTTCAGCAAAATTGTGCTGGTGAGTGATTCCAATGCAAGGGGGAGATATCAGGATTTGAATACGTGTGGGCAGCTGCAAACAGTCTTTCCATGGCTACATTTGCCATCCTGACTACATGTCAACCCCTAGTTCAACCCATTCCCTGGAACCCCAGAGACCTCTGTGACACTGTGCTGTTGACTGTTACTGTACTAGGGGAGGAGAAGAGCTCAGGATCCTTGGCACAATTTCTAATGATGGCTGTTCTGATGTGTTGCCATGCGGTGTCACATTCAAGTTCAACAGTTCACGAGCAGCCAGGGCACTTATACTTGCTCAAGTTTTGAAATTATATAGACACCTTTGTGAAAGCTTCGGCCCACACACACCAGCCCAGAGCCAGAAGCCACCCGGTGCATTTGTCTTCAGCAGAAATAGATCCCCTGACGACATATAAGCAAATAGTGTGTCCATGGGCCACACATGGTGAGGGAGACACAGAGGGAAGGTCATGTGTGTATATTTGAGATGTCAAAGATAGCAGATATATATATATATATATATATATATATATATATATATATATATATATATATATATATATATATATATATATACAGTGTGTATCATGTCAGCCATTTTGGATCATGAGACTTACAAGCAAATATAGTCAGTGATCCTATATGGCGTGAAATTGGTTGGTAATGACTAAAGTGCTATATGTGGCTTAACTGATTTTGAAAGTGAATAGTTTGTCAAGTGTGTTATGTTGAATAGTGAAATCAATTGAATTTCTGTATTTAAATTATGGCATTTATTCTTATTACAAATTTCAAACAATTGTATTGTGTAAACAACTGTATCGGGGACCCAACATGCAACAGTTAAATAAATATATTTTATTTATTCTAAGCTTACAGAATTATCAAGTCTCTCCCAAGTTAAATTGCTTTGTCTGAACATTCAATATCACATACAAATGCAGTAGGTTCCTATACAATGAACATAAAATTGTTATACATCTCAAAACGAGAAAACGTTGGGGTTAAGCTCAAGGAAAGTATCACTCAAGCCGATTACTGTAGCCTACCCATGAGAATGGAGAAACGGAGCTCCCCAATGGAAAAAAAACATCGGTCCTAATGTGAGCAAAGCATAGCATGGCAGATAGGTAAAAACACTGTACTTTGTAAAGCAATTGTCTTCTGAATCTGATTGAAGAAAGCAACGTTCAAAAACCTGTTAACAATCGCTCTATTTTGAATACAGTTCAAGCAAGCCTTGACATATGCAATATGCTGCCATTGTCAATACTTACTGCTGAAATTATTGCGCTGGCTTAGGTTTAGGTTACATAAAATACATCATTAATTTAAATTTACCATAATATCCGAATAGTCAACATATAATGATAATGTCCTTCAGATTCCACAGAGTGAATTTGCTGTACTCGTAAATAATTTTTGTGCGCAATGGCGCCCATGCGCGGTTTGTATATCGTATGATTTTTGCAAGATACTTGATAATCTTGAGGTTATGTGGTCAGTGTTAAGGGCATGCGAATTAAAAAAAAAATGAAATAGAGACATCATTTATTGTAGTTTGTGATATGAAGTCAAATTCTTATGTAAAAGACGATATGTTATCTATTGCACAAGTTATGTTATGAAATACCTCTGACATCTTGCCAATATATTACATTGGTGACAGTTTTATTTAAGAAATGTGATGATTGATGTTGAATTTTGCTTATGAGATAATCAAGTCCTCATCTTTTTTTCTCAAAATGTAATAATTCAAGATGTAATTGGTTTAATTTCCTATAGGTCTGTGCACACACGGACGCAATGCAAACACGCACGCACGCACACGCACGCACACACACACACACACGCGCCGTAAATGTACAATGAAGTATACAGTCGTCCTCAAAATGTGTTCAACAGCTCTTGACTGAATCTAGAGATAACACAACTAATGCTTTCCTGAATTACTCCAGCAAATAATGGGTAAAAAATATTTGCCGCATTTTCTATCCTCTGATGCTCTTGTTTTGGGTCTATGGGTGTCGGTGTTTGTGTGTGTATCCCCCCCCCGTCGGCTGTATTCTTCCCTGTTATCTGGCAAAAGTAACACTAGTAAAATCAAGCGACTCCATCATGTCTGCTTGCCTTTCGCCTCCTACAGCCTCTTTGCACGCAGACTAAAAACCAAACCTGGACCTATACTGACTGCATCAAGCTTCAGGGAGGCAGGCAAGCTGTCACACCGACAGATTTAACTCTTTCCGGATGTTGGCCATAAAATATTTGGGGCAACACTCAGCAATGAAGAAAACAATTATATAAATTAAACATTTACGATATATATCAACAAATCTCAGATAAGCAGATGTTTTTATATTTTAAGCTGCCATGTTTTTCTATTTTGTGTCTGTTAATTATTTTCGACTGGACCAGCGAAATACAGAATAAACATAATGTATTTATTTATAAGTGATTCAAGTGAGTAAAAACATAAGTTAAAAACACAATATTCAATCGATATCTTTATTCGTTTTGACAGAAAGGCAATAATAACATACTAATTACAACATTAATATAAAAAAGTTCGCAGCACCACAGTGCGGTATTTCCACTCCAAACAAATATGATCTTAGTGGTTCTGCTTTCTATTAACACCTATGTACAGCCTTCGACATTTTGTACAACTCGATATAAATTATGACCTGAGTTTCTGACGCATGCTCTGCAAACCCATATCCACGATTTAATATGGATCAACTGAACAGTTTTGCCATTATTCTTCCCGTGTTAGGTAAGCTGGCCTACAGTAAAAATGGTTTACCCCGCTTTTCAGGGAAATACCTACTTTCACTTTTGTCAGGTCTACGTCCAAAACAAGCCAGCGCCAGTTTATACTTTTTAGAGCTCTGGTAAGTTCAGTTGATGTGGAAGGGCCTCGTATTTAAAACTCTATGTTTAGTCTTTGTTAATAAACAGCCCCAACGCTTTGCTGTGGTACTGGGTGATGCACTGCGCCGGGGTGCTGTAGATGCGATCCCTGTTGGTACCAGTGGTTGTTATAATCCTCCAGGTAGGGGGGCGACGAGCTGAGGGGCGGCTGCGGGACTTGGGGCCTGCTGGCGGGTGTGGTGAGAGAGTTATTGTCCCAGACCGTCGGCGATGACGGGGAGTTGCACGCCATGGAATCGCTGGCATTTGGACTGTGGTCAAGCGGAATCTCGCCGTTCTTGTAAAGCTTCTTGAATTTGGACCTCCGGTTTTGGAACCAAATCTTGACCTGTTAGGAAGGAGATGAATGTTATTAGTCTAAAAGTCATGTTCAAACAATGAACATCGTCATTTTGATAAAGGTAGGCCTCCAGGTCTACGTTATAAGGATACCTGGCTCAAGAACTTACAACCAAAACGTTTTTTGTGTGAGCCTTTGTTGTAGTTGTCAATATTCAAATGCAATATTTTAATAAACTATGCTTTTTTTTCTTCTTTTTTTACAATACATTGAAACAATAGCGTAGGCTTCCTATGAATCATTTGATATTTACCTGTGTCTGTGTCAGACCGAGTTGAGCCGCAAGTTCGGCTCTCTCCGGGAGGGCGAGGTACTGCGCCTTCTGAAAACGTCTCTGCAACGCTGCTAGTTGGTAGCTGGAGTAAATTGTTCTCGGCTTGCGGATTTTTTTGGGTTTTCCATTCACCATACGAACTTCAGGCTCGGGTTCTTCTTTCACTATAAAGAAAGAAGCAAAAATTGTATCATCAGTTCTCAATATCAGTTTATGAAAAACATTTAACACTGCCAAAACAATGTAATGATAATAATAATAATAATAATAAGTTATAATCAATAGAAATGGCATGTTATACGTGTAATAATATATTATTACTATTATCATTATTACATTGGTATATGCTAGTTGAAGTAGCAATAGCAATATTTCCATGTTGCAATGCTAAAATGGAAAAAGTCTCGGTCATGCTCAACCTGCTATAATAACCTCAATAGTCGGTCAATATTTTATATAATATCCCAAAATATCTGGCAAGTGATTCACATACAGTTGCTATCACTGTAATTACTAACCATAATGGTTTATGACTAGCTGTTAATAACTGGCTATATTCTTCATCAAAGGCTATCAATTAGCACCTTGGTTTCAACTTCAGTATTGTGTTTTACTCTATAGTAACTTGTAATAAATCCCACCTATACAAAATCTGATTTTAACAGTTGAAATGAATTATATGTCTGAAACCCAAATATGACTATGACAGAGCAGGACGCCCTTTAATTGTTTTCGCTATCTCTGGTATTTCCTTCTATTTCGTTTAACTGGAATAGTCAACCAATATATGTTAGATGGTTCTCAGATAGAGCAGACCTATACCACATAAAACTACCCAAGAGACTACCTGAATGTTTTTTTTCACAGTATGTATGTAGCCTATCCGTCTCTCTCCTCCTCTCTCTATTTACGCAAACACGGAAACGATTCAGTTGTTAAACTCCGAAATGAGGCAAAATATAACACAGAAATAATTCAAATATTTTTCAATATTTACCTGAGCTTTGAGGCGAAGCCTGCAGATGATCTCTGTTGTAATGTCCATATTGTCTGTAGGCATTTGTGTAAGGGTATTCAGACTTGGTGGGATAAACTCCAGCACCACCCATTCCATTCAGATTGAATTGGTGATGGTATGCATTCATTTGTTGCCCGTATGTTTGACTCTGATAATATTCGTGATGGCTGTGAGCCGTTTGTCCACTGTAGTAACCCATGTCCGTAACTGAGGACTCGGGAAGAGTCGGAGAGTCCTTGGAGCTCGGATGGCAACTCATAGATCCGGGGAGATCGGTCAAAATGCTCGCTATCTTCTTTTCATAAATCTGTCCACTCATCATGGGTAGACAAGAAAGTCCACGATAATTCGTAAATACAGAACGTTTGTTCAGTAGTGTTAAAATAAATCGCAATGAAGAGATATAGTCAGTAGCGCGTTGTAAACGCAAGTCCTTGGAGAGCAAGTCCTCAAACTCTCCTAGCTGTAGTAACTCCGTTGTGGCAGCGCTCCCCCCCGGTGAAAATGAATTATAGAGCGCTGGGATGGATACTGCGTTTTCATTGGCTCCAGTCAATATTTTTTTTCTCTCCCTCTTGGCCTCAAGGCGAAATAGTTGCGCTCAGTATGAAAAACCTACACTTGGCCAAAAGTGCCTAAACACGCATGCCTTTTGGCGAGTCAGGTCTGGCTTTTTGAGGCAAGTTAGAGTTATTTAGCTGTTGACAACATCACTCCAAAGCATAGCAAAAAAGCTATAAACAAAATTTGCATGGCTTTGCATGATCCTGTGCTTTGTTTGAAATGGAGCTCAAAGAGTACTGGCACTCTTGTGGCCTACTACGTATCCCACTGTAGCCAGACCGTCTGTCTCATTACTTGTCCTTGTTCTTAAGAAGAGCTAAGATACAGAATTAAGACATCGTATTTACTTATTCAAAGGGGGGCAAACGGTGCCCCTAGCCTATCCATTCTCATTCAAAATGAGAAGAGATCAAACGGATAAGGAAACCATTCCATTGATGTCTTTGGGGAAATTATTTTGTTGTGTGTGTGTGTGTGTGTGTGTGTGTGTGTGTGTTTGTGTGTGTGTGCGTGTGCGTGTTCCAAAATCTATGTAAATCTCCAAAAACAACAAACTGTTACTGTTATTGTCATTCTGTTAAAGGAGTGCTCATTGATTCCGTCTCCAAAATGATGTGAAGTAGATGCATGAAGTAACATTACATCCAGGTTCTGTAGTTTTTTTTTTGTTGGTGATATTATCATCATCCAGGCTTTAGACTATCTTAAGGTTCTAGTCATTTTAAAAACCTTCCATGATATTCTATGCCATTATTTTTTTTTAAACAAAAAACACAAAAAAAAATGTCTTGTTGAAAGCATGGGCAACACTGCTCCCTAGTGTATGGTTGAATGATTGTGGCGAAAGGTGCTGATATATATGGTACCAGTCAAAAGTTTGGACACACCTACTCATTCAAGGGTTTTTGTTTATTTGTACTATTTTCTACATTGTAAAATAATAGTGAAGACATCAAAACTATGAAATAACCAAATAACCCAAAAAGTGTTAAACAAATCAAAATATATTTCATATTTGAGATTCATGAAAGTAGCCACCCTTTGCCTTGACGAAAGCTTTGCACATTCTTGGCATTCTTTCAACCAGCTTCATGAGGAATGCTTTTCCAACAGTCTTGAAGGAGTTCCCACATATGCTGAGCACTTGTTGGCTGCTTTTCCTTCACTCTGCGGTCCAACTCATCCCAAACCATCTCAATTGGGTTGAGGTCGGGTGATTGTGGAGGCCAGGTCATCTGATGCAGCACTCCATCCCTCTCCTTGGTCAAATAGCCTTTACACAGCCTGGAGGTGTGTTTTGGGACATTGTCCTGTTAAAAAAACAAATGATACTCGTACTAAGCACCATCCAGATGGAATGGCGTATCGCTGCAGAATGCTGTGGTAGCCGTGTTGGTTAAGTGTGCCTTGAATTCTAAATAAATCACTGACATTGTCACCAGCAGAGCACCCCCACAGCATTACACTTCATCCTCCATGCAGTTAACTCTAATGAACTTATCCTCTGCAGCAGAGGTAACTCTGGGTCTTCCTTTCCTGAGGCGGTCCTCATGAGAGCCAGTTTTATCATAGCCATTGATGGTTTTTGCAACTGCACTTGAAGACACTTTCAAAGTTCTTGACATTTTCCGGATTGACTGACCTTCATGTCTTAAAGTAATGATGGACTGTCGTTTCTCTTTCCTTATTTCAGCTGTTCTTGCCATAATATGGACTTGGTCTTTTACCAAATTGGGCTATCTTCTGTATTTTTTACATTTTTATTTCACCTTTATTTAACCAGGTAGGCCAGTTGAGAACAAGTTCTCATTTACAACTGCGACTTGGCCAAGATAAAGCAAAGCAGTGCGACACAAACAACAACACAGAGTTACACATGGAATAAACAAACATACAGTCAATAACACAATATAAATTATATATACAATGTGTGCAAATGAGGTTAGATAAGGGAGGTAAGGCAATAGGCCACAGTGGCCATATTTTGCAATTAAACACTGGAGTGATAGATGTGCAGAAGATGAATGTGCAAGTAGGGATACTGGGGTGCATAGGAGCAAAAAAATAAATAACAGTATGGGGATGAGGTAGTTGGATGGGCTATTTACAGATAGGCTATTTACAGTTGGATGGGCTATGTACAGGTGCAGTGATCTGTGAGCTGCTCTGACAGCTGGTGCTTAAAGTTAGAGAGGGAGATATGAGTCTCCAGCTTCAGTGATTTTTGCAATTTGTTCCAGTCATTGGCAGCAGAGAACTGGAAGGAAAGGCGGCCAAAGGAGGAATTGGCTTTGGAGGTGACCAGTGAAATATACCTGCTGGAGCGCGTGCTATGGGTGGGTGCTGCTATGGTGACCAGTGAGCTGAGATAAGGCAGGGCTTTACCTAGCAAAGACTTATAGATGACCTGGAGCCAGTGGTTTTAGCGACGAATATGAAGCGAGGGCCAGCCAACGAAAGCATACAGGTCGCAATGGTGGGTAGTATATGGGACTTTGGTGACAAAACGGATGGCATTGTGATAGACTGCATCCAATTTGCTGAGTAGAGTGTTGGAGGCTATTTTGTAAATTACATCTCTGAATCAAGGATCAAGGATCGGTAGGATAGTCAGTTTTACGAGGTATGTTTGGCAGCATGAGTGAAGGATGCTTTGTTGCAAAATAGGAAGCCGATTCTAGATTGAATTTAGGATTGGAGATGCTTAATGTGAGTCTGGAAGGAGAGTTTACAATCTAACCAGACACCTAGGTATTTGTAGTTGTCCACATATTATAAGTCAGAACTGTCCAGAGTAGTGATGCTGGACGGGCAGGCAGGTGTGGGCAGCGATCGGTTGAAAGAGCATGCATGGTTTTACTTGCATTTAAGAGCAGTTGGAGACCACGGAAGGAAAGTTGTATGGCATTGAAGCTCGCCTGGAGGTTAGTTAACACAGTGTCCAAAGAAGGGCCAGAAGTATACAGAATGGTGTCGTCTGCGTAGAGGTGGATCAGAGAATCACCAGCAGCAAGAGCAACATCATTGATGTATACAGAGAAGAGAGTCGGCCCAAGAATTTAACCCTGTGACACCCCCATAGAGACTGCCAGAGGTCCGGACAACAGGCCCTCCGATTTGACACACTGAACTCTATCAGAGAAGTAGTTGGTGAACCAGGCGAGGCAGTCATTTGAGAAGCCAAAGCTGTTGAGTTTGCCGATAAGAATGTGGTGATTGACAGAGTCGAAAACCTTGGCCAGGTTGATGAAAACAGCTTCACAGTATTGTCTCTTATTGATGGCGGTTATGATTTCGTTTAGGACCTAGAGCGTGGCTGAGGTGCACCCATGACCAGCTCGGAAACCAAATTGCATAGCGGAGAAGGTACGGTGGGATTCGAAATGGTCGGTGATCTGTTTGTTAACTTGGCTTTCAAAGACCTTAGAAAGGCAGGGTAGGATAGAGTGTGTCCCCCTTTGAAGAGGGGGATGACCGCGGCAGCTTTCCAATCTTTGGGCATCTCAGAAGATACGAAAGAGAGGTTGAAAGGGCTTGTAATAGGGGTTGCAACAATTGGGAAAGTTGCTGTGTGGGGTGCAGGGCTGTTGACCGGGGTAGGGGTAGCCAGGTGGAAAGCATGGCTAGACATAGAAAAATGCTTATAGAAATTCTCAATTATCGCGGATTTATCGGTGGTGACAGTGTTTCCTAGCCTCAGTGCAGTGGGCAGCTGGGAGGCGGTGCTCTTATACCCCCCCTACCTTGTCACAACACAATGGATTGGCTCAAACGCATTAAGAAGGAACGAAATTCCACAAATGAGCTTTTAAGAAGGCACACCTGTTAATTTAAATGCATTCCGTTCATGAAGCTGGTTGAGCGAATGCCAATAGTGTGCAAAGCTGTTATCAAGGAAAAGGGTGGCTACTTTGAAGATTCTCAAATATAAAATATATTTTGATTTGTTCAACACTTTTTTGGTTAGTACATGATTCAATATGTGTTATTTCATAGTTTGGATGTCTTAACTAGTATTCTACAACGTGGAAAATAGTAAAAATAAAGAGAAAGTATTTAACATGTAGGTGTGTCCAAGCTTTTTACTGGTACTGTATATATTTATACTGGTACTGTATATATTTATACTAGTAGTATATATATATATAATATATATATATACTCCTGTCGATGTCACATATGTAATGAATTCCTCCAAGTGGAGTATTCTATTGCATTCTAAACACAACACATTGAACCCTGCCTGTTAATGTATGAGGTTATACTACCCCCTTGTGGTGTGTATGTGGAAGGTTCAACAGTATATGTACACTGTTATAAACAAACAAATGTATAACAATTGCGACCTGGCTGGAAACACAACTGTAAGAGGGATAATTAATTACTTTATATAGCTTCTTTAATTCTAAGAAACTCGTCACCAAAGAAGAATGCATTGGGTAACCTTGACTCTCTGGTGTATCACTGCAATTTTGCAATAGAATGCCTCCACATACGTTACTGGGATGAAAAGCAGTGAATATATATTTGGCCATAATGACAAGAAGTAGGCCTCGAGGTTACCTACATACGTAGTCCTCCTCATCCCGAGTGGGACATAAGGACACAACAATAACAATCTTCTGCCACTTGAGTTTGTCTTTGGCCACAGATTGGGCCCTGTCCCATGGAATACAGCCAGCAAGACCTGATCAGAGACAACCTACAGGAAATGTATGTCAGTTTTGAGATTAGAGCACATCACTGTAGTGCTACAGACCATCCAACAGGTGGCCTACATGTCACATCATAAAACTTTACAACTCTATCGCTCTCTCTCTCTCTCTCTCTCTCTCTCTCTCTCTCTCTCTCTCTCTCTCTCTCTCTCTCTCTCTCTCTCTCTCTCTCTCTCTCTCTCTCTCTCTCTTTCTCTCTCACGCACGTGCACACAAGCACACACACACAAAGACGTTGTATACTGTATAAACTCTTTCACGTGCCTACTATGGTTCCTGGTGGAATGCTGTGTTATCTAGATCCGAGGTCATGAAGGCTTCTGCTGGAATGGTTATAGAACAGAAGCAAATGAAAGACTCATTGTTAGTAAGTATCCCAGGCAGACGTAACTTCCATTGTACAGTAGACCAAGCTGCATAACATATTCTCACAAAGTCGCTTCAAGGAAGTATTTCTGTACTTCCCTAGGGTCATGTGTCAAACTGGAGCATCTGGACGTATTCCAGAATAGGACAAAGGCTCGGGCATCTCACTGTAAACCAGTAATTACTGGCTAACCAGGTTTTAGTCCATTGACATACTGGATTGAGCTCACCTTTTGTAGGAGACATTCTAAATGGAGCTGTTTTCCTTGAGGAGAGCAATTTTCTGACAAACCACTCAAATCCTTCTAAGAGCCAGCTGTGTCATTATGTTAGCCCCCTAGGCCTAAAGGGGTGTCGGTGTAATAGTACTGAATCGACTGACCAGCATTAGACAGACTGACTTGAGTTTTTTGGAACTCCTACTACAAGACTTTAGGACTGTAATATGACAATGGTCACATTCAAACCAAATGCTGGGAGGTTGATTTTGCTGGAGAAATGACACTTTAAGAAAATACTTTTTGTGCTGAGACAATTGGAGTGGTGCCACTACCTAAAACAAGACTGGGTACGTCACCTGTGAAGTTGAACAGAACGCTCTGTCAGCTCTTTGAAGGATCTATCTACCCTCTAATGTCGCTCACTTACTCTCTTGTTCCACACAAAGTACCTATTTAGTTTTCAGCCATTCTTTTTTTCGTTTTTAGTCTGCTTCTCCTCTCGGGAGACTGTTCTGTTCTCATGTTCTCTGCTTGAAGGAAAAACCCTCAAACTTGTCGGCCATTTAGTTAATATTCCCCTATGGTGATGCAGGGGGGAAAGTTACATGTTTAGCTTTAGAACAACTGCAGATTATTATAGAGTCAAGCCTATTTTTCCAAGCATGTGGAAACATGCCGACATGCCTGCAAGTGCATGCAAACACCCACAAGGAGAGGAAATGTGCATACTTACATGCACAGCACACGCACGCACGCACGCACGCACGCACGCACACACACACACACACACACACACACACACACACACACACACACACACACACACACACACACACACACACACACACACACACACACACACACACACACACACACACACACTGCAGACTATAAAATGCAAGCTTCTTTAGATATTGAAGTGTCCTGGCTACATAGTACTGATCAGATAGAATGGATGGATGGTTGGGTTAGTGAATCAGGGAGCCAAGGCACTCTGGTGATTGGGAGACCCAGCAGTACATCTCTCTATGGTCATTGATGAAAGCCACAATGGTGGGGGAGGAAAGAGCCTAGTTAAAGCCTGGATAATGTCCTCCCAGGTAAATCCTAGGTTATGTCCTCCCAGATAAATCCTAGGTAATGTCCTCCCAGATAAAGCCTGGGTAATGTCCTCCCAGATAAAGCCTGGATAATGTCCTCCCAGGTAAATCCTAGGTAATGTCCTCCCAGATAAAGCCTGGATAATGTCCTCCCAGATAAAGCCTGGATAATGTCCCCCCAGGTAAATCCTAGGTAATGTCCTCCCAGACAAAGCCTGGGTAATGTCCTCCCAGATAAAGCCTGGGTAATGTCCTCCCAGATAAAGCCTGGGTAATGTCCTCCCAGACAAAGCCTGGGTAATGTCCTCCCAGATAAATCCTGGGTAATGTCCTCCCAGATAAAGCCTGGGTAATGTCCTCCCAGATAAAACCTGGGCAATGTCCTCCTAGGTAAAGCCTGGGTATAGTACTCATTAGACAGAATGGATTGCTGGGTTAGGGAGTCAGGGAGTCAAGGCAAGCTGGTGAGTGGGAGAGCCAGCAGAAAGTCTCTCTCTGGTCATTAATGAAAGCCACTATGGCTCCAACTCAAGGACACTGAGGCCTCTGTACAGTGTGTATCTGTATGAATCTGAGAGCCCAGTCTTGCAAGCCTCCCGTGTGTATTACAGTTTTTTTTTACAATCGCTAGGACCCATTTCTCAATACTTAGGTCCCTTTTTCAAAACTCTTCACACAGTTCTCCTAACCAACTTTCAGCTTGGCACAGCAGTTCATTTTACCTCCAAAATGCACTAAAACTACCAAAACTCTTCATGCCTGTCTCAAATCAACTCATTCTTCCATAACACTAGCAAAGGTTGTCACCCAACAAGCACACTTTTGTCACTCATAAAACAATGACCTAAAAAACACTAACTACAGGTAGCATTACACAATGTTTCCTTTTGTCAAATTTCTTTACAAAACAAGATTGACACCTATCTACCTATCTGTTTATAATTCACTGCAGTATATGTTACAGGAATAAATCAGACATGATGCAATATGCTTCAATATGTTTTATGTCGTTCTTTGGCATTGAGTGAAAATACATTCATTTGTTTATACACCATCTGCCAATACAGATACAGTAGCAATGCTAGTAAATCCTGTGTTCTGCATTTGGCCACAGGTTCTCATCCACATCACATCTTATGTCATCTTGGGCAATACACCTAGGAAATAATATTTTGGCATGCCTGATCCATCCCTGGCAATCTTCAAGATATGTCCGGGCATCCAGCATTCATTGCGTCTAGGAGGGACATTTGATCATGTGGATGGTGGTCATAAACCTTCCACCACCATGAGGAAAATGATTCCTCTATGGGGTTGAGGAATAGAGAGTAAGGTGGGAGGAAAAGTGACACCATCCTGGGATGGGCTGTAAAGCCCCTGTGACTGCACGGGAGTGGGGAAATGCCACATTGTCCCATATAAATACAAACGTTGGCCGATTTCGCCTCGCTGCAACCCTTTCCTCACCTGGCACAACCCTTCCATAGAGGTCATCCAGGAATGAAAGGAGACGCTCGGTGTTGTACGGCCCAATTAGCGGTTTGTGTAACAGCAATCCGTCAGAGGATATTGCTGCACACATTGTGATGTTGGCACCCCTCTGGCCCGGGACATCCACTGTGGCTCTTTTCCCAATCACATTCCTTCCTCGTTGAAACCAGACTCATCCACAAAGATTAATATGTGGGGTGTTCGCCTGGCTTCAATCTCCATGACCCTCTAAAATAAATCCACAAGGCAACATAAGAGTTAGGCTATTACGGTAGTTTACATTATACCTAAAAATATGCCATTGTGTGCCTCTGCCCTGTTTGGTTTTGTTCAAAACCAGTTCTGTATTTTATAGTCATCTTACCTGGACTTATTGGTTCCTGAGTTGCTTGACTCGTTCAGAGTTCCTCTCAAAGGGGACAGTGTACACCTGCTTCATCCTGACTTGATGTTGTTTCAGGACTCTAGAAATAGTTGTTTACATTGTGAATATTTCCAAATGTAATGTTGTCTGCCAACACTCTGTCCCAAATCTCTGTGAGTTTTATGCCATTGTTTCTGATGACCACATCAACGATTGCAGTTTCCTGCACAGCAGTGAAAATCCTACCTCTCCCGCCTGTGGGAGGTAATCGTTGGGTCCTAAGCAGAAATACAAAAACAATCACACACAAGTGGGTTTGGAGGCTTTGCTCAATTTACTTCTGTAATGTGCAGTTCAGTCAGATGCTCTTGCAGAATGCACATCTTACCTGTTGTTTTGCTGGAAATGTCTCACAATAGATGCCAGTGTTGAGCATTGCAGATTTGGCTGCACTCTCAGACCAGCCTCTCTCATTGATAGACCATGATTTATTACATGATCAATTATAATAGCCTGCTGAAGGAGTAAAATACCTAATGGGAGCCAGATGTTGTGACAGAATGCATGAACGTGTGCACACACACACGCACACACGCACACACACACACACACACACACACACACACACACACACACACACACACACACACACACACACACACACACACACACACACACACACACACACACACACACACACACACACACACACACACACACACAGTGTAGACTAAAATATGCAAGCATGAACCCACACACAGTGTACACCAACTAGATTCAGCCGCGGGCCGATTTGTTCTTGAGCGGATGGTCGGGGTACCGGAACACAATTACAAATAATTTGTAGACTGAAAATTGACCGCAAGAAGCCAAAACAAATACAGTATGATGTTTGACTGAAACATAATCATTTAAAACCGTGCTTATATTTGCATATGATCACTTTTCTCTCTTGTGTGGGAATACTTGGGAACATTTCTTAAATTCAAATCTCTTGGAGATGATTTCCTGGTGTTGTGCTGTCTTTTATGTCCTACAATGGAATAAATAAATAAATGTATTACATTTTTTTGCTGTGAAAACCTTAGGGGGAGGGCGGGGGCAAATAAAACCTGGTCCGTGGGCTGCCAGTTGGGGAAGCGTGGTGTACAACCTGCAGTGGATACTGTCTAAAAGTCCCCCTGATCTCAGTGGAACCACCCCACACATGTGTAAATCACCAGAGTCAAAGGCCCACTCGTATTGACCATCTGCTGACAGTCCTCTTTCTGTAAGCGTTTTCAAGACTTTTAACACACTTCCGCTCCCAATGTTCCCCCACAGTCCAGCCCATTTAAGATGACCCTTGGAGTGTGTGTGTGTGTAAACGCATACATGCGCGCACACACAGTCTTAGAGGCAGGTGCATGCAACTCTCCATGACATCACATCCCCACAGCCCTGTGCTTTGAAAGAGGTTGTGACTAGCTTCAGAGGAGACCGAGAGAACCTATTGGATTTCAATCAAGGAATATGAATGGGCACTCTCAGCAGATTAATCCAAATATATCTGATCATTACACGAGAGATAAACTGAGTGGGTGTAGTTGATGATAAAGGAAATATTAGCTAGTCTATTCATGACTCATTAGAGGGTACTTAAACAAGTGTCCACTATAAAAGTGTTTTTACAAAGACGTGGGATTTTAACTAACAACCCTGGGGGTATAAACTATAAACAGTGGACCTCTATGACCCCTACAGCATTCCATGCCAGTCAACATTGTAACTGTAATTGTAATTGACTTAACCTTTTACTGCAGTGGGCTAATTCAGGGTCACACGAGTGTTTCTTGGTAGTCTTAAACAAATCTACATTGAAACAAAGCCAAAGTATGCACCTCACACACATGGTTATGGGCTTAAAAAAAGAGAAGACACTGGTGTGCTTAGGGTTGATGTCCTGTTGGAAGGTACACCTTCGCCCCAGTCTGAGGTCCTGAGAGCTCTGGAGCAGGTTTTCATCAAGGATCTCTCTGTACTTTGCTCCGTTCATCTTTCCCTCAATCCTGACTAGTCTCCCAATCCCTGCCGCTGAAACATCCCCCACAGCATGATGCTGCCACCACCATGCTTCACCATAGGGATGGTGCCAGGTTTCCTCCAGACATGACGCTTAGCATTCAGGTCAAAGAGTTCAATCTTGGTCCATCCGACCTGAGAATCTTGTTTCTCATGGTCAGAGTCTTTAACGTGTCTTCTGGCAAACTCCAAGCAGGCTGTCATGTGCCTTTTACTGAGGCGTGGCTTCCATCTGACCACATCAAGGCCTGATTGGTGGAGTGCTGCAGAGATGGTTGTCCTTATGGAAGGTTCTCCCATCTCCACAGAGTAACTCTGGAGCTCTGTCAGAGTGACCATCAGGTTCTTGGTCACCTCCCTGACCAAGGCCCTTCGCCCCCGATTGCTAAGTTTGGCCGGGTGGCCAGCTCTAGGAAGAGTCTTGTTGGTTCCAAACTTCTTTGATTTAGGAATGGAAGGGGAAAGGGAGATACCTCCGAATCAGAGAGGTGCGGGAGGCTGTCATAATCGACATCCACATCTTCGAGAATGATGGAGGCCGCTGTGTTCTTGGGGACCTTTAATGCTGCAGAAATGTTTTGGTACCCTTCCCCAGATCTGTGCCTCGACACAATCCTGTCTCGGGGCTCTACGGACAATTGCTTCGACGTCACGGTTTGGATTTTGCTCTGACATGCACTGTCAACTGTGAGACCTTTTATAGACAGGTGTGTGTCTTTCCAATCATGTCCAATCAATTGAATTTACCACAGGTGGACTACAATCAAGTTGTAGAAACATCTCAAGGATGATCAATGGAAACAGGAGGTACCTGAGTTCAATTTCGAGTCTCATCGCAAAGGGTCTGAATACTTATGTAAATAAGGTATTTCTGTTGTTCATTTGTGATAAATTTGCACCAAAAAAATAAAACCTGTTTTCGTTTGTCATTATGGGGTATTGTGTGTAGATTGATGAGGGAAAAACATATTTAATATATTTTAGAATAAGGCTGTAACGTAACAAAATGTGGAAAAAGTCAAGGAGTCTGAATACTTTCGGAATGCACTGTATGCCAATTTGCTTTGAGAAGTGCCAACCCAGCATGCTGGACAATGTCACTGTCTCCCAGTGAAGCATTTCTTCTTGAAAGACCAATAATGTCTGGGCTGTCTGTCTGTCTGTGCCCAGGCTGTGCCCATGCTGCCAGACTGCATCTTTTCCCTTTGGTTGTCCAACTTGTCCCTTCAGTAAGAATAGTCCCTGTTGTTCCCCCTTTGGCTGAATGAGCCTTTCTCCATCTTTTCTGTATATCTAATCCCCTTTCTTTCTTTCTTTCTTTCTTTCTTTTTCTGTCTCTCTTTATGACTCAAACACATACACACTTACTTGTGTGCACACCTAAGCTTGCACAAACACACACACACACGCACACATATAGAGGCATCAAACCCTCCAACATCCTGGCAACTCCGGCCCAGTCCGCAAGAATGCATAATCTATTCTGACTGGAGCCCTACTGATCCTAGAATGGCTGGAAACAGCTGTTGAGGAAGTGATCAAAAGAAAGAGAGAGAGAGAAAGGGAGTCTCCACTTCTTTACGTCCTCTTTGTTCCCTCAGCCCCTCCAACTCCTCTTATTCACAATTGCCTCTTTCTGAGTGGGAGTTTGGCTTGCAAGGGAGGGCCGTGTAAGGCAATAAGATGGCTCAGCACTGGCTGTCTCTAGAGTGGTGCATTGATTTCTGAGCGATCGCTGGGCTTCTCCAAACTTAATGGCATTCCAAAATTCTCTAACAGCAGTTAAGGAAGATCTTCAGAGGTTATAAAGATACAACCTCTGACTACAAATCCCCAGACCAACCCAGCACTCCACGGTTTGAACTTTGAACCCCTACTGGTTTTTATAGGCTTTGACCTCTCACCCTTAACGGTCATCCACCACTCCTATTGGTTATTGGAGAATTGTGAGCATGTAGCCTCGGTTACTATGTGGTGTGTTCTCTCCTTGAGGGTCTGTGCACAGTCGAGATGCCCTCCCAGTGAAGGGCTAGGAAGCCGCACCCTGGCTGATCAGTCTCTGTTTGTTTTGGCTGGGGTTAAGACACTGAGGGGGACTAGATGAAACAGTACCCTCTGCTTATCTCCATGACACCAGCACCCGGTTTATCTCCTCACAACACATCTCTGGATGGGAGTTAGGCTACACGCTTTCCCATGACAAGACGCCTGTTTACACTAGCGCCCTGCACAGGCATGACATTTAATTTGGACTGTGTTGAATTCAGTGTTCAGCGAGGCCCACACACTTGACTGCGCCTCAATGACGGAGGTAGACAGGAAGTAATGACAGGAACCATGACAACGTGTTCAATCTGGAGGTGTCTTTGTGTAGGTTTCTGTCAGTCTTAGTTAGTTAGTCACCCAACCATATTTGAAAAGCTCTTTGACTGAGTTCTGTGGAAGGGAGGAAAATTACAGCACAGTCTTGTGAAAGGCTTTCTTTGACACGCACCTTGTTATTTTGTACGTTTTTGCAAGTTAACACCGACTGTGTGGAGACTAGAGGTGTCATTTCTCTGGGAATGTCTCAGCACAGAGGGGTTGGGGGAATTACCATTCCTCCCCTTTCCCACCTCAACCGCCTACACAAAACTCAGCCAAACTGACTCCACGATAGACCACGATAGGTCCGTGTTTCTCAACGCTTGGTTTGTGGACCGTCCGGCCCCAGTCCTTCAGATGGGTCAGCTGACAGAATTGAGTCAATTTCAAAAGATAGTTACGTTTTAATCTAAGTGGTCCTCTCCGTGAGGAATCAGCATAGCTTGGGCCCTAGCACAAAAAAAGGTTGAGGAACACTGCAGTATCTGACCATCCAAATTAGGGAACACATCTAGTTAGGTTTTTAAGCAGCACTCATTGGTGTCAGCCAACAATACCTCTGAGCTTTGCTGTGATAAAGCTGCATAAATACACCATAGCCCGAGCCCTCCTCTCCTTATTGACATTTTGGAAGCCTCCCCAGAGTCCACACTGAGTAGGACCAATAGACATACCATAGATACAGTATTTATGTGTATCTCTAGGCAATATATTTTTTATTTATATGTTATACTTAATATATACACAGACAGGAAGTACAGTATGAGGAATGACTTGTGGGTTGACTGAGAACTCTTAATGGGTCATCCTATATTTACAGTAGGCCTTACATCCTTAACATAATTCCATTGTGCTTGTGAAATTTGAGAAAGCTAATGCTCCTGCTGACTGTAAGAAGTACTGTGTCGCCCGGTTGAATAGATATGCAATATGACTCTTAAGCACCTTTAAAGAAACATGTTCTCGGTCACTGAAAGGATTTCAAACTATAATACAGACAACAAATTGGAACTAAATTCGATTTATTTGCCTGTAATTCCATAAATATTACATGTGGTCTTTGCATAAATAGAATGACCATTGTCTACAGTATAAACTGTAAATAAACCGTAAAGTGAACCATAAATAGACCACTGTCTACGCTGCCTAAACTGAAGTATCTAAACCGCTACCTACCACATACTGCAGTGTATTGTTATCGGGCCAGATAGCCGGTGAGAGACAGTGCCACCCAGTCGGGCCTCCATGTGTTTGTCTTGCTCAGTGTCCCCAAGGCCCCCCAGCACTAATGAATGGATATTTAATGATCTGAGAGAGCCATTCAATTGAGTGGAAAATGTGCAGTTCTGTGGAGCGCGGCTCCCCCTGTCACAGGAAAACAAAGGCCTCACTCTGCATTCACACACACCCAGGAGAGAGAGTGTACTCAGACAGTGGGGAAAAGAGGCTGAACATACACATAGTCACACACATACAGTGAGTGGAGTAGAGAGGATCCAGTTGCTATGATTGCAACACTTCACATTCCAGATCCTGTTAGCCTAATCCTACTCAACCTTCTGGAATAAGGAGTGCATTCATAAAACAATGCGGCCATATTGTATTTAGGACTGAATAGGGATTTATTATACATGATTTTCATGATTTTCCAGCAGTGCTTATTTTTTATTTTTTTTTATTTTTATTTTTTTTGAATTTTACCCCTTTTTTCTCCCCAATTTCGTGGTATCCAATTGCTGTAGTAGCTACTATCTTGTCTCATCGCTACAACTCCCTTACGGGCTCGGGAGAGACGAAGGTTGAAAGTCATGCGTTCTCCGATACACAACCCAACCAAGCCGCACTGCTTCTTAACACAGCACTCATCCAACCCGGAAGCCAGCCGCACCAATGCGCCGGAGGAAACACTATGCACCTTGGTTAGCGCACACTGCGCCCAGCCCGCCACAGGAGTCGCTGGTGCGCGATGAGACAAGGACACCCCTACCGACCAAGCCCTCCCTAACCCGGGCGACGCTAGGCCAATTGTGCGTCGCGGACCTCCCGGTCGCGGCCAGTTACGACAGAGCCTGGGCGCGAAACCAGGAACTCTGATGGCACAGCTGGCGCTGCAGTACAGCGCCCTTAACCACTGCGCCACCCGGGAGGCCCCAAAGTGCTTATTTTTTAAGGTGAGACACGGTAATATTGATATAATAAGCAGATCATACTTTACAAGAAACATACTTTGCATGCTGATCAATAATGATATTTAGCAGTATCTTACAAATTACAACAGAACTTAATGAGTGACTTCCTATTTTTGATTTAGGATCAGAAATCTTGTGCTCCAGTCAAATCTACCCACACTAACTCAAATACTTCCCTTTTCTTTATTTGCTTTGAAATATCAGTTTAAAATAATACAATACCCAAACCATGCAGAGAATAATATTTTGGGGATTCACTTAAGTTTATGAATATTAGGAAAATACAGCAGATCCAATCTGAAACATTTTCCCACCCCATCTTGCAATAAACATGGACCCAAACCAAAGGTTCAACCAACCAGTTAAGGCTAGAAGGTATCCAGCTTTTGCCAAATTAGCGTCAAAGGTAGATTTTTTTGGGGGCATTTTAGCTAACCCTATCCCTAACCCTTTCCCTAACCTTAACCTAATTATCCTAACCTGCTACATTAATTATCCTAACCTGCTGCGTAAGTTCTCCTAACCTGCTGCGAAATGTAAAATATGATGCTAAATTGACAAAAGTTGGATCCCTTCTAGCAAATGACCCAGCCAACTAAGTCAGTTATTGAAAGACAACATGAGAGAAGATGTGTTCAATAAAAACCCACCCTTTTATGCCTGTGTTTTTATTTATGGGTCACAAACACCCTGTATGGGCCCCATGTGGTCACTGAGGAGCCTTACGACACACTCTATCAAAGCAAGACAGGAAACAGGAAGTGTGATCGGAAGTGCTCTGTGTGTTTATGAGAGGACCAAGGAGCTTGACCATGTAACCATGTTTAACTGTGCAGGGGGCCAGGGTCAGCAGCAGCAGACATCTCACAGACGTCTAACGGTGAACAGACAGGAGGGGGGATTTAAAGGAAGGAGATCCTGTGAATCCAGGCGGTGCTCCAGCACTGTCCTAGCTGGCTGGATTCACTACCACCCCCCCTCTATTTGTGTCATTATTCACTGGCCCATCTGCTAGATTACATTAAGCCTCATCGCAGTGACTATACATCACCTTTACTGCACTATAACTCTATCCAATAGCCAGGTGGATTAGAAGAATGGACCCGGGAAATAGGATAAAATGGGGGTGGACACGGAAATAATTACCTGGCGAAACATTGGTAATATCTCAATGTGACAACTTGAGTTATGGGGACGATTGTGGAGAACCACATGGTAGACCTCCTTTCACAATATCATTAGCTTGGAGAGGAAAAGGCCATGTGTGAGCTACTATAAACAACAGACCTATCTGTATTTCCTCTACAGTCTTGTCCTTCCTGTGGGTTACCATAAAGGGTTTCCACGAATCAAAATGGTCTGTCGTAAAACATTCATGAAAACAAACATTTGCTTTTTGGTCTTAATTTAAAGTTAGGGTTAGGAATAAGGTTAGCAATGTGGTTACGAAGGTTAGGGTTAGGTTTAAAATCACATTTTAAGACAATAAATTGTAGAAATATAAGGGGGTTTATGACTTTGTGGCTGTGGTAACTAGTGACAACCACCATAAAGGTAACGCAGAACTTGCCCTGTCCAAAGAGGTCTGAGCCCCTAAAGGAGAATGTTTAGGTTTACTCTTACAAATAGCTCTCCTTTGGTAAACATTACAGGCAAGTGTCAGTGTGTAGAGACAGCAAAGTCGTTAAGTGTGAAGTTACGAGTAGGAGTAACACCTCCCAAGGGATGAATAAAACCAATGAGTGCCGTTTAAGAAACCTTGACCAAACCATTACTACAGGTTCCAATGTCTTGAGTGGACTTTTTTGTTGGCTGGTTCTATTTTCTTAAGTGTAGTATTTTCTTTTTTTTAGCTAGTGGTTATCTGCCCAATGTATATCTATGGGAACAGGCCACCTCAGAACTGTTATTGTGTCTGGGGGATCGCCTCTCTAACACCTAAACAGAGTGGTGTTGTGACTGGCCTTTGGCTGAAGGTCAAGCAGATGTCAAGCTGGAGAGAGAGTGAGATAGCCTGTTACCTTGTCCACTATCTCTCTCTCTCTCTCTCTCTCTCTCTCTCTCTCTCTCTCTCTCTCGCTCTCGCTCTCGCTCTCTCTCTCTCTCTCTCTCTCTCTCTCTCTCTCTCTCTAAAAGTAAATACACAGCACAGTTAGGGCTCTATTCAATCTGTATTGCTGAAGCGTTACAGATTCCACAATAGAAAATGTAAAGATAATTTCCGATTGAGACGACATATGCAGCGTTTACCATGAATGCTGTCTCCGCGGGAAGATTGCCTTTAAAGGTGCACTCAGCAGTTGCTACATATATTTTGGGACTTATAAATGAATGGTATATAGCCAATGATTCTTGAAGAATATAACTTATAAATGCTTAGTGCGCTTAGTTCAAATGTCACACACCATCATAAACCCAAAATACAAGCTTGTTTTACTTCCGATGTTTGTAAACAAAGTAAACGTAAACAAACACTATATAGCCTCAAAACATGGTTAAAACTATCATGTTGATGTCATGGAGGGTCAGTCCTTGCACCCATAGCTCTGTTTATGAATTTGAGAGTGGTTACATTTCTCCAGCCACATCCCTCAGATTTTTGTCGAAACAGGGGCAAATGGACTTCAGCGATCCAGATTAAGATGAGCCCTTAACGTGCACATTGCTCAATTTAGCTTGAAGAATTACTCTTCGTGGTAATGTATGTGTATTTTACCATTTCGTAAACATTTCCTACAGTAATTATTTCCAGCATTTCTCTATCTCTGAAATTGCACCCTACTACGCACTATGTTATCACACTTCTGGGAAATCAGCCAGTTCAAACTCAGCCTCCCTAGAGACTGTATTTTCGTCTTTATCACTCCTCCAAAGGAACTAATACATTCACCTGACCCGCTGCCTTTCAGCAATGTTGTTTCGACGGTTAAAGGAATGTTTGCTGGGACACCCTCCCCGATTTGCTGATTCAAATTCAGTGCTGTTGCAAAGTATCTGCAGCACACATTAGGGATTGTTCCCTCCCAGAAATATGTACTGTAACACTCCACAACACTACAACACTCTACAACATGATTTGCAACGTCATTAGAAATATCTTAGTATTGGAAGAAAGTCTTTAAATAGGACTACCAATGATGAATTACAGTTCCCCCTGCTGCCAATAGCCTACTCTATGTTGTTAAATTGACAGAGGATGGAGACTGAATGAATCAGTGCTGAGTGAATTCTTTGAAAATTATAAATTCCAGTCGGAAGTCTGCTTCCTCTTGCATATTGAGCAGTTGTACTACATAAAATTTGTCAATGACTTAATGGCATGCTGCCCTTTGGCTCCAATTCCATGACATTGGTAAACCAGGAAGTTTCAAATACTGTCAGATTATACATTTGTCTTCCATGGATTATGGCTATATAGATTCCATATGGGTTGGAGTAACAGATGTTTTGTTTGCAAAGCCCAGTACTGTAGATGTGCCCTCCCGCCGCATGTCTCTCGATCTATCGCTGAAAGCTCCAAAACAGGTGCCCTTGGATAGTGGGAGACTATGTACTACCCCACCCTCCACCTCAGGGCATACATTCCTATAGCTAGTCATTCAGCTCATGTAAAACTTGAGGAATATCCTGTTGTATGGGTCCCAAACCTTTGCCACACTTCAGTCCCACCACAGACAGACATACGAATCCTCATACATGTATGCGCAGAAACACATGCGTGCACACACACACACACACACACACACACACACACACACACACACACACACACACACACACACACACACACACACACACACACACACACACACACACACACACACCACATTCTGAAGATTTAACAAGAGATTAGAGAGGGAGAAGACAACCTCAGGAACCATGAGAACCTATAAAATGTGATTTCATCATGCAGCCAATGGGACTAGTATCATATAACAATAACTTACTATTGAATGCATATAACACATGTGATATGTAGATGGCTATTCAAACATATCAAACCCAACAAATGATCACCAGTTTTTCTCATGGACCAACAAATGATCACCAGTTTTTCTCATGGACCAACAAATGATCACCAGTTTTTCTCATGGACCAACAAATGATCACCAGTTTTTCTCATGGACCAACAAATGATCACCAGTTTTTCTCATGGACCAGCAAATGATCACCAGTTTTTCTCATGGACCAACATTGATTACAGTTTTTTCCAACTGCTTACTCACAAAATCTTTTCATGTCACATGATTTTTGAAACCGCTCACTCAAAGTGCAAAACTACACACCAAATATCCAAAACCATAAGCTATTTCTCAGCCTTTGACTCAGTTGTCAATAGATAAAACACTTTTTTCAAAACACTACCCACAATTCTCTACCTAAAACACAAACATCTAACAGGAAGTGACTTGCTTTCCTTTTCCAAACACAACCAATCAAAATGCTACACTTATTCACCAGGTCACACACACTCCTCACACTAATAGCTTAACTGATCACTAACCAATCACTGCTTTACTGTAGTATAGGCCTATAAATAGGTTAAAGGTCAGATTACCCGTTTTGAACAATGGATGCCAACAATGGACAGAGAGCAAGAGGAGTAGGAGGGAGAGGAAGAGGAAGAAGAGGACGAGGGCAAAGAAGATTTCTCTAATGAGATTAGGGCAACACTTGTTGATCATGTGATCAACCACGGTTTGACCATGAGAGAGGCTGGACTGAGAGTCCAGCCCAACTTGAGTCGATTTACAGTGGCGTCCATAATTCGAACCTTCAGAAATGAGAACAGGTATGCAACTATCTAATGACTATTTTAGCATTACAGTAATGTACTGTAAAATACGTATGACTGCATAGTATTGCATAAACATTTGTAACTCTAAGCCATCCATTTACTGCACTGCATTGAATGAATAAGGTTAGTTATCATGCTGTACTACATTTTTTTGTACATTGTTTACAGTTCCTATGCTGAACACATACTGTGTTTGAATTCTGTACAGAGTGGAAAGGCAAAGACATCATGGAGGACGCTTGTTTACAGATTTACAAGAGACTGCAATTATAAATATGGTTTTGGCCAACAATGCAAATAGGATTCGAGAGATAAGAGAGCATATCTTGAATAATGACACCATATTTAACAACATCAATGCTGTAAGCCTGTCGACCATACAACGCATCCTCCAACGGCACCGAGTGACAATGAAACAACTTTACAAGGTGCCATTTGAGAGAAACTCCGACAGAGTCAAGAATATGCGACATGACTTTGTAGAGGTATGTATGCAACACTACTTCCAGTACTTCAGACATACCATATTTACTCATCTGTATATCTTTTTGTCTGTTACAGAGAGTATTGGAGCTGGATGCCCATGTAATTCGCCATGAATTTATTTATGTGGATGAGGTTGGCTTCAACCTCACCAAAACCAGGCGCCGATGAAGAAATGTAATAGGACAGAGGGCAATTACCAATGTCCCTGGACAGTGTGGGGGTAATATAACTATGTGTGCTGCCATCACTCAAAACGGGGTCCTCCATCACAATGCCACACTGGGTCCGTACAACACCGGCCATATGCTCACTTTTCTGGATGCAATTTACACAATGCTTGTCCCTGATCCAGATCAGGAGCCTGCTAGATTTATGGTTTTATGGGACAATGTTAGTTTTCACCGGGCTGTTCTGGTCCAATACTGGTTTGCCACCCATCCACAATTTGTAGTTTTGTACCTACCCCCATATTCACCTTTTCTAAATCCCATAGAGGAATTCTTCTCAGCCTGGCGCTGGAAAGTGTATGATCGCCAACCCTATGCACGCATGCCGCTTCTTCAGGCAATGGAGGACGCATGTGGGGACATAGAGGTTGCCTCTGTCCATGGTTGGATACGCCATGCTAGGAGATACTTCCCTCGATGTTTGGAAAGAGAAAACGTATCTTGTGATGTGGACGAAGTATTGTGGCCAGACCCAGGCCGGAGAAGAGATGAAGCGTAGCTTAGCACTGGTGATATTTTTAAGGACTACTATCCCCTTCATGCCAAGGAATTGGTATATAAGGCTGCATAATTTGTCTTTCCCACTGTTGTGAATGTGAACATTTGTTAGGGAGGAATTGAACACACTCCAAACAGCAGTGTGTTTGGACAGTATGTAATGCCTATCTGTCAGCAATGGGCAGACGGAGTGAGGATTCTTGCATCTTGTTCAGGCGACTGCTCAGTGCAATAGGGTACAAGGCATTGCTTGGCCTGACCAATCTGGTTGGTCTGACCAATCTGAATCTATGCTTCAAGATTGTTTTGATCTTGTGGACTGGGAAATGTTCTGGATCGCCTCTGAGAATAGTATTGACATATACACTGACTCGGTGACTTGGTTCATCAGGAAGTGGATAGAGGATGTTGTCCCCACTGTGACAGTTACAACTTATCCAACTCAAAAACTGTGGATAGATGGCAGCAATCGGGCAAAACTGGAAGAGCGAATAACCACATTTAACCATGGCAATGTGACTGGGAACATAGACGCTGTACAAACGCCGACGCAGGCCCCCTCCGCTCACGTGGACTGTGTGCTCTCGTTCTCCGTGGCCGATGTACAGTTGAAGTTGTGAGTTTACATATACTTAGGTTGGAGTCATTAAAACTTGGTTTTTAACCACTCCACAAATTTCTTGTTAACAAACTATAGTTTTGGCAAGTCGGTGAGGACATCTACTTTGTGCATGACACAAGTAATTTTTCCAACAATTGTTTACAGACAGATTATTTCATTATAATTCACTATATCACAATTCCAGCGGGTCAGAAGTTTACATACACTAAGTTGACTGTGCCTTTAAACAGCTCGGAAAATTCCAGAGAATTCTGTCATGGCTTTAGAAGCTTCTGATAGAATAATTGATATCATTTGAGTCAATTGGAGGTGTACCTGTGGATGTATTTTAAGGCTTACCTTCAAACTCAGTGCCTCTTTGATTGACATCATGTGAAAATCAAATAAATCAACCAAGACTTCAGAAAAAAAATTGTAGACCTCCACAAGTCTGGTTCATCCTTGGGAGCAATTTCCAAATGCCTGAATGTACCACGTTCATCTGTACAAACAATAGTAGGCAAGTACAAACACCATGGGACCACGCAGCCGTCATACCGCTCAGGAAGGAGACGCGTTCTGTCTCCTAGAGATGAATGTACTTTGGTGCGAAATGTGCAAATCAATCTCAGAACAACAGCAAAGGACATTGTGAAGATGCTGGAGGAAACAGGTACAAATGTATCTATATCCACAGTAAAACGAGTCCTATATCGACATAACCTGAAAGGCCGCTCAGCAAGGAAGAAGCCACTGCTCCAAAACCGCCATTAAAAAGCCAGACTATGGTTTGCAACTGCACATGGGGACAAAGATTGTACTTTTTGGCGAAATGTCCTCTGGTCTGATGAAACAAAAATATAACTGTTTGGCCATAATGATCATCGTTATGTTTGGAGGAAAAAGGGGGAGGCTTGCAAGCCGAAGAACACCACCCCAACCGTGAAGCACAGGGGTGGCAGCATCACGTTGTGGGGGTGCTTTGCTGCAGGAGGGACTGGTGCACTTCACAAAATAGATGGCATCATGAGAAAGAAAGATTATGTGGATATATTGAAGCAACATCTCAAGACATCAGTCAGGAAGTTAAAGCTTGGTCGCAAATGGGTCTTCCAAATGGACAATGACCCCAAGCATACTCAAAGTTGTGGCAAAATGGCTTCAGGACAACAAAGTCAAGGTATTAGAGTGGCCATCAAAAAGACCTGACTTCAATCCTATAGAAAATTTGTGGGCAGAACTGAAAAAGCATGTGTGAGCAAGGAGGCCTACAAAACTGACTCAGTTACACCAGCTCTGACACGAGGAATGGGCCATAATTCACCCAACTTATTGTGGGAAGCTTGTGGAAGGCTACCCGAAACGTTTGACCCAAGTTAAACAATTTAAAGGCAATGCTACCAAATACTAATGGAGTGTATGTAAACTTCTGACCCACTGGGAATGTGATGAAAGAAATAAAAGCTGAAATAAATAATTCTCTACTATTATTCTGACATTTCACATTCTTAAAATAAAGTGGTGATCCTAACTGACCTAAAACAGGGAATTTTAACTCAGATTAAATGTCAGGAATTGTGAAAAACTGAGTTTAAATATATTTGGCTAAAGTGTATGTAAACTTCCGACTTCAACTGTAAGTAATTTAAGTGTGTTAACCATTGCAAGGCTGCCGACCCAGATGACATCCCAAGCCGAGTCCTCAGATATTCAACATTTCCACCATTGTTCCTGTACCCAAAAAAGCGAAGGTAACTGAACAATCGCCCCTTAGCACACTTCTGTCATCATGAAGTGCTTTGAGATAGTAGTTAAGGACCATATCACCTCCACTTTACCCGATAACTTAGACCTATTAGAATATGCATGCCACGGACAACACAATTGCCATTGCACTGCACACTGCCCTATCCCACCTGGACAAGAAAAATACTTATGTAAGAATGCTGTTCATCAACACCATAATACCTCCCAAGCTCATCACTAAACTCAGGGCACTGGGCCTGAACCCTTCCCTGTACAACTGGGTCCTGGACTTCCTGACGGGCCGACCTCAAGTGGTGAAGGTAGGCAACAACACCTCCACCACGCTGATCATCAATACTAGGGCCCCACATGGGTGCGTGCTGAGCCCTGTACTACCTGTTCACACATGACTGCATTGCCACACACGTCTCCAACTCAGTCATCATGTTGGCTGACGATACAACAGGGGTAGGCCTGATTGCCAACAATTAGGAGACAGCCTACAGGGAGGAGGTGAGAGCCGTGGCGGAGAGGTGCCAGGAAAAAGAGTCCTCCCCTTCAAAGTAAACAAAAAGGGGATGATCGTGGACTAAAGGAGACTGCAGAGAGAGCACCCCCCATCCACATCGACAGGGCCACAGTGCAGTGGGTCAAAAGCTTCAAGTTCCTCGGCATGAACATCACTGATGACCTTAAATTGTCCTTTCACACAGTGTGGTGAAGAAGGCGCAATATCGCCTCTTCAACCTCAACCCATTAAACAGTCACCACTAGCCGGCCTCCCTGCCCTGAACCTTAGTCACTGCTACTAGCCGGCTACCACCCGGTACTCTACCCTGCACCTGTCTAGACTTGACAGTTCATACAGCTTCAGTATTCTGATCATAGAGTTCTGATCATGGAATTCTGAATGCGTCATGCGTCTGCGCCTACATTTAAATGTGTCTACCGTGTCCACAGTGTGTCCGGATTCCTGCTCTATATTGAAATGCCAGTATGCATTCTAAAAAAGGTTGAATACGCTAAATATGATAATAACACAACAACTGATGCAAGTTGCTAACCACTGTCGCTAACTAGCCAGCTAACCTCTATCACTTGGCACAAGCATTTCACTACACTTGCAATAACATCAGCTAAATACAGTGGGGCAAAAAAGTATTTAGTCAGCCACCAATTGTGCAAGTTCTCCCACTTATCAAGATGAGAGAGGCCTGTAATTTTCATCATAGGTACACTTCAACTATGACAGACAAAATGAGAAGAAAAAAATCCAGAAAATCACATTGTAGGATTTTTAATGAATTTATTTGCAAATTATGGTGGGAAATAAGTATTTGGTCAATAACAAAAGTTTATCTCAATACTTTGTTATATACCCTTTGTTGGCAATGACAGAGGTCAAACGTTTTCTGTAAGTCTTCACAAGGTTTTCACACACTGTTGCTGGTATTTTGGCCCATTCCTCCATGCAGATCTCCTCTAGAGCAGTGATGCTTTTGTCACTTCTAGGTTAGACTACTGCAATGTTCTACTTTCTGGCTACCCGGATAAAGCACTAAATAAACTTCAGTTAGTGCTAAATACGGCTGCTAGAATCCTGACTAGAACCAAAAAATTTGATCATATTACTCCAGTGCTAGCCTCTCTACACTGGCTTCATGTCAAAGCAAGGGCTGATTTCAAGGTTTTACTGCTAACCTACAAAGCATTACATGGGCTTGCTCCTACCTATCTCTCTGATTTGGTCCTGCCGTACATACCTACACGTACGCTACGGTCACAAGACGCAGGCCTCCTAATTGTCCCTAGAATTTCTAAGCAAACAGCTGGAGGCAGGGCTTTCTCCTATAGAGCTCCATTTTTATGGAACGGTCTGCCTACCCATGTCAGAGACGCAAACTCGGTCTCAACCTTTAAGTCTCTACTGAAGACTCATCTCTTCATAGGTCATATGATTGAGTGTAGTCTGGCCCAGGAGTGGGAAGGTGAACGGAATGGCTCTGGAGCAACGAACCACCCTTGCTGTCTCTGCCTGGCCGGTTCCCCTCTTTCCACTGGGATTCTCTGCCTCTAACCCTATTACAGGGGCTGAGTCACTGGCTTACTGGGGCTCTCTCATGCCGTCCCTGGAGGGGGTGCGTCACCTGAGTGGGTTGATTCACTGATGTGGTCATCCTGCCTGGGTTGGGGCTGTTGCTGGGCAACACGGACTTTCAACTCCCTCCAAAGATTTTCTATGGGGTTGAGATCTGGAGACTGGCTAGGCCACTCCAGGACCTTGAAATGCTTCTTACGAAGTCACTCCTTCGTTGCCCGGGCGGTGTGTTTGGGATCATTGTCATGCTGAAAGACCCAGCCACGTTTCATCTTCAATGCCCTTGCCGATGGAAGGAGGTTTTCACTAAAAATATCACGATACATGGCACCATTCATTCTTTCCTTTACACAGATCAGTCGTCCTGGTCCCTTTGCAGAAAAACAGCCCCAAAGCATGATGTTTCCACCCCCATGCTTCACAGTAGGTATGGTGTTCTTTGGATGCAACTTAGCATTCTTTGTCCTCCAAACACGACGAGTTGAGTTTTTACCAAAATGTTCTAGTTTGGTTTCAACTGACCATTTGACATTCTCCCAATCTTCTTCTGGATCATCCAAATGCTCTCTAGCAAACTTCAGACTGGCCTGTACATGTACTGGCTTAAGCAGGGGGACACGTCTGGTACAGCACGATTTGAGTCCCTGGCGGCGTAGTGTGTTACTGATGGTAGGCTTTGTTACTTTGGTCCCAGCTCTCTGCAGGTCATTCACTAGGTCTGGGATTTTTGCTCACTGTTCTTGTGATCATTTTGACACCACGGGGTGAGATCTTGCGTGGAGCCCCAGATCGAGGGAGATTATCAGTGGTCTTGTATGTCTTCCATTTCCTAATAATTGCTCCCACAGTTGATTTCTTCAAACCAAGCTGCTTCCTATTGCAGATTCAGTCTTCCCAGCCTGGTGCAGGTCTACAATTTTGTTTCTGGTGTCCTTTGACAGCTCTTTGGTCTTGGCCATAGTGGAGTTTGGAGTGTGACTGTTTGAGGTTGTGGACAGGTGTCTTTTATACTTATAACAAGTTCAAACAGGTGCCATTAATACAGGTAACAAGTGGAGGACAGAGGAGCCTCTTAAAGAAGAAGTTACAGGTCTGTGAGAGCCAGAAATCTTGCTTGTGTGTAGGTGACCAAATACTTATTTTCCACCATAATTTGCAAATAAATTCATTAAAAATCCTACAATGTGATTTTCTGTATTTTTTTCTCATTTTGTCTGTCATAGTTGAAATGTACCTATGATGAAAATTACAGGCCTCTCTCATCTTTTTAAGTAGGAGAACTTGCACAATTGGTGGCTGACTAAATACTTTTTTGCCCCACTGTATGTGTATGCGACCAATGAAAATGTGATTTTATTTAGCTAGCCAGCAAGCTAGCATGCAATACTAAAGGGATTGCAAACATGTTAGCATAACTGTAGCCAAACCAACTTTTTTTATTTTAAATATTAGCTAGCTGGCAAGCAGTTCTGAGACTTGTAAGTGTCAAGTGTAGACACAACCTTAGAGACTGCTTTGCCTTATGTACACAGTCATTGAACACTGGTCACAGGATTTTTTTCTTCTATGTATACAGTATACTGTATTCTAGTCATGGCTCATCCTACATAACTACTGCTGTACACACCTTTTCTATTCATATAATGTCTATACACACAATTGTATATATACAGTATATACAGTGCCTTGCGAAAGTATTTGGCCCCCTTGAACTTTGCAACCTTTTGCCACATTTCAAGCTTCAAACATAAAGATATAAAACTGTATTTTCTTCTGAAGAATCAACAACAAGTGGGACACAATCATGAAGTGGAACGACATTTATTGGATATTTCAAACTTTTTAACAAATCAAAAACTGAAAAATTGGGCGTGCAAAATTATTCAGCCCCTTTACTTTCAGTGCAGCAAACTCTCTCCAGAAGTTCAGTGAGGATCTCTGAATGATCCAATGTTGACCTAAATGACTAATGATGATAAATACAATCCACCTGTGTGTAATCAAGTTTCCGTATAAATGCACCTGCACTGTGATAGTCTCAGAGGTCCGTCAAAAGCGCAGAGAGCATCATGAAGAACAAGAAACACACCAGGCTGGCGAGATACTGTTGTGAAGAAGTTTAAAGCCGGATTTGGATACAAAAAGATTTCCCAAGCTTTAAACATCCCAAGGAGCACTGTGCAAGCGATAATATTGAAATGGAAGGAGTATCAGACCACTGCAAATCTACCAAGACCTGGCCGTCCCTCTAAACTTTCAGCTCATACAAGGAGAAGACTGATCAGAGATGCAGCCAAGAGGCCCATGATCACTCTGGATGAACTGCAGAGATCTACAGCTGAGGTGGGAGACTCTGTCCATAGGACAACAATCAGTCGTATATTGCACAAATCTGGCCTTTATGGAAGAGTGGCAAGAAGAAAGCCATTTCTTAAAGATATCCATAAAAAGTGTCGTTTAAAGTTTGCCACAAGCCACCTGGGAGACACACCAAACATGTGGAAGAAGGTGCTCTGGTCAGATGAAACCAAAATTGAACTTTTTGGCAACAATGCAAAACGTTATGTTTGGCGTAAAAGCAACACAGCTGAACACACCATCCCCATTGTCAAACATGGTGGTGGCAGCCTCATGGTTTGGGCCTGCTTTTCTTCAGCAGGGACAGGGATGATGGTTAAAATTGATGGGAAGATGGATGGAGCCAAATACAGGACCATTTTGGAAGAAAACCTGATGGAGTCTGCAAAAGACCTGAGACTGGGACGGAGATTTGTCTTCCAACAAGACAATGATCCAAAACATAAAGCAAAATCTACAATGGAATGGTTCAAAAATAAACATATCCAGGTGTTAGAATGGCCAAGTCAAAGTCCAGACCTGAATCCAATCGAGAATCTGTGGAAAGAACTGAAAACTGCTGTTCACAAATGCTCTCCATCCAACCTCACTGAGCTCGAGCTGTTTTGCAAGGAGGAATGGGAAAAAATGTCAGTCTCTCGATGTGCAAAACTGATAGAGACATACCCCAAGCGACTTACAGCTGTAATCGCAGCAAAAGGTGGCACTACAAAGTATTAACTTAAGGGGGCTGAATAATTTTGCACGCCCAATTTTTCAGTTTTTGATTTGTTAAAAAAGTTTGAAATATCCAATAAATGTCGTTCCACTTCATGATTGTGTCCCACTTGTTGTTGATTCTTCACAAAAAAATACCGTTTTATATCTTTATGTTTGAAGCCTGAAATGTGGCAAAAGGTCGCAAAGTTCAAGGGGGCCGAATACTTTCGCAAGGCACTGTATATACAGTACCAGTCAAAAGTTTCGACACACCTCCTCATTCACGTTGCCAAGAGCGTGCAAAGCTGTCACCAAGGCAAAGGGTGGCTACTTTCAAGAATCTCAAATATAAAAAATATTTAGATTTGTTTAACACTTTTTTAGGTTACTACATGATTCCATATGTGATATTTCATAGTTTTGATGTCTTAACAATTATTCTATAATGTGGAAAATTGTAAAACTTGAATTAGTAGGTGTGTCCAAACTTTTGACTGGTACTGTATATATATATTTTTTGGGATTATGTGTACATTGTTTTGTATTGCTAGGTATTATTATTGAACTGTTGGAGCTAGGAACACAGTCATTTCGCTGCACCTGCGATACCATCTGCAAATCTGTACACGCGATCAATAAACGTTGATTTCTTTGGATTGTAAGAGTAATAAGCTCTCCAGATGCACTGTACTGTGCATTACCACCTTTCAATTCCTCTAAGTTTTTTCTAAGGAAATTGTTTTGCTGTTCTAAAAATAAAATTAGTTTGGGCCAATTGTGTCAGATTTCTGCTGAAAAAATTGTTGTTGAAAAAAAAGCATCTCCTCGGTGTAGAAAGAGTTGTTGTTTAATACTTAATATTAGGAACTCTAGTCAAGTACTTAAGTGCCTGATGCCAAATCTCATGAACTAATTACATAAACTGAATAGCATGCAAACACAGCTAGACCTAGCCGTAAATCTTAGTTATAATGCAAATAATAAATGTTTTTTGTTACATGATATGACTTCCTATGGCGATTCGTGCACTTTTGCGTGCATATTGAGGCCTGGTGCAAGGCCGGTGTCTGGAAAAATCTCAGAATATGAGATACTGCATTTCATATCAGCACAGTGAGAGACTTGGGTGGAGTTTTATATAGACGGCAGTGTCTTCCTCCCTATGCAGCCGCTGCAAGCAACATACTGGCCACATAGCAACTGAAAGCTCCATGGCAACGGCTGACTCTCTCGCTGAGGTGCTGAGAGAACTTGGCTGGCGAGCATGCTGTGTTTCCTATTCCACTAATGACCATCGACCACTGCGTTCGTGCCTCAAGTCGGTCTGAATTCATACTTACAGTATAACGTACGATGTAACCAAAGGCTTTATTATTTTTCTCAAGCTCATTACTGTTATTGTCTGAGGTAGCCATTTTGTAGGCTACTGTCTATTGTAAACTTTTTTTCTAGGTGGATGTTTTCTTTTCTTTTTTTCTCTTAATTAATGAGGTGTCCTCTCACTTCCCGAGGCCATTTGGTTGATCTGTTTGCTTCCATTTACATGGTCTCCAGTCTATTTACAATTGACCCAGGCATGACGTAACTGAAAGGAAGGGCAGGAGCCAAGGGAGGGAAGAGGAGTATATGGAACAGGCCTTCCCTATTTCCTTAGTGCACTTCTCTGCACTAGACCCAGCCCAACCACTACCAGATCATGCAGGTCACCCCTGATACAAGTCATTATTCAACGTCCATCCATGTCTGAAGACGTCAGGAGATGATGTAAACACCAGCCACTAGGGGCAACAGTGACCGCTGTTAGCTTCAAGTAGGCTTTAGTTGTGCTGTGGATGGGGATGGCAGACGGGCATATGTGACAGGTTAAAGGAAATATTCATAGCCTGTTATACATTAAAAAGTATTAGTAAGTTCATAGTATGTGAGGATCTTAAAACATCTAAGGTTAAAAAGATGCATTCAGTATTAGTTGATAGAGATCGATAACATTCATATAATTGTGTTAAAGTTAAAATCCGTCAAAGGGTACGAATTGTGAGAGTAATGTGTAAACGTTATATTGATTACTTTATTTTGTGGTGCCTAAAAGTGTTAATCTGTGATCTACGAAATGCTCTTAATCTATGAGCCGGAGATGGATTGCTCTGGTCTCCACCCATATTCCTGGGGAAAATCGCGGTCTTTTCTCATTACACTAAACGTTGAATTGAGAATACAACACCATATCACTCTTGTGATTATTTCTCCCCTGTTTTCAGGGGCGTAACACATAAGCATCTGGTTCCAAAGGTAGCATGTTTGAATCCAGTGATAGAAAGTTGTTTTTGATATTTTTCTTTTAAGTCTATCCCAAACCTTAATCCTTACCTTAACCATTCTGAGTTAATACCTAACCTTAAGAATTCAGAGTTAATGCCTAACCTTAAGAATTCAGAGTTAATGCCTAAACTTAACCTTAGATCAATACAGAGAAGTAACCAAACACTTCAAAATTTGACATTTGGAACAACGTCCAACTTTGACCTTTGAGAAACGTGGATGAACTTCTAATTCTGGCGTGAGACTGTGAGATCTTGTTGCACAGATACACTTGCTATATTCATTTCAGCCATCACATGTTCACAATCAGGAAGTCCTGATACCATACCCTCCCCCCACCCATGTCCACCCCCCTGTCCACCCTCTACTCCCTTTGAAAGTGTCTCCTAGAGAAGACTTTATGTAGTCATTTGGGACTGAGTGAACCCCAAAGCAAATTCCAAACGAAAGCGGGAAAACATATTACGTATTACAACCAAGAGGTAAAATAGAGAAATAATGAGATGGAGGAGTAATTATTGTTTTCCCCAAAATATGGGAATGGAGGGGAAACTGGGAGACAAATGTGTTGTTTGTGATATGGGGCAGGGGGTCTCTAGGTGTCATGGCAGTTGCAGTAAGCCCTTTGTCCTGAAGTTCATAGAAAGTGGTGTTGGCTTCCATTTGGGTCTGGGGAGCACACATTTAAATCAAATCAAATACATTTTTATTTGTCACACACAGTTCACAGCAGGTATAGCAGGTGCAGTGAAATGCGTATGTGCTAGCTCCCTCAACAATGCAGTACATTAGTCAATAACAATAATAACAATAAAAAAGTCAAGTCAAAAATAACAAGTAATAAAAGTAATAAGAGGGGTAGTATGCATAGTGATGATGGACTTATTACACTGTATTTACAGTTATGCAGTGGAATAAATAGTATATAAAAGAACAGCAGTGTTGACTGTGTGTGTGCGCATGTGTGTGTGAGTTCTGAGTGCGTGTGGGTGCTTGTGTGTGTGTTTGTTTATGGGGACGTATTTAACTATACTTGTGGAGTAAACAAACAAAATTTCGAACAACTGGGGACATTTTGTTAGGTTAAATGCTATTGCTAGGGGGTTTAGGATTAAGGTTAGAATTAGCGTTAGAATTAAGTTTAGGGTAAAGGTTAGGAGCTAGGTTTAGGTTTAGGGTTAAGGTTAGGTTTTCAGGTTAGGGTTAAAGTTAAGGTTAGGGTTAGAGTACGGGTTAAGGAAAATAGGATTTTGAATGGGACTGAATTGTGTGTCCCCACAAGGTTAATTATACAAGACTGTGTGTGTTTGTGTGTGTGTGTTTGTGATATTCACGGCATGGCAACTCCAGGAGAAGCGCCTTCGACACTGAGCAGGGAACTACTATGGGGCATTCTTCTTAAATTTGGCTGTCCAGACATATTTGTCAACATCCTTTGCCAGTTCCATGATGGGATGATGCCTCAGGTGGCCATAGGAGGGCAGGAGTCAGTGCCCTTTGAAATATGTGTTGGTGTGAGGCAGGGGTGTGTGCTGGCACCTGTACTCTTTAACATCTTCCTCCTATGTGTTTACCCAGCTTCTCCACAAGGAGCTTGAGGCCAGCAGTGGGGTTGCGGTGGACTTGGAAACCTATTCAACATCAGGAGGCTCCAAGCAAGCCCCAAGGTTTCCACAGAGCAGGTTCTTAAGCTGAAGTATGCTGATGACTGTGCTCTCGTGGCCCACACTCAGGAAGATCTTCAGTCTATCCTTGTAACGGCTATGAACATCTATAGCAGGATGGGACTGTCTATCAACACCACCAAGAAAGAGGAGGTCTGCCAATGGAGATCCATCCCTCCAACCACCATGCCTGTCTTCACCATTGGACACAAATCACTGAAAATAGTCTCGTCATTCAAATACCTGGGCAGCATTGACTTTGTAATCCAAAACAGGATCAAGCAAGCCTCAGCTGCCTTTGGGAAACTCAGATGCAAGGTCTTCCAAAACAGGGATCGCCACCTCCACAGTCACCATAAATCAATGTCACGCCCTGATCTGTTTTACTTGTCTTTGTGATTGTCTCCACCCACCTCCAGGTGTCACACGTTTTCCCCATTAGTCCCTGGGTATTTATTCTGGTGTTCCCTGTTTGTCTGTTGCCAGTTTGTCTTGTCAAGTCAACCAGCGTGGTTTACCGTGCTCCTGCTTTTTCTTATCTCTCTTTTGCTAGTCCTCCCGGTTTTGACCCTTGCCTGCCTTGACTCTGAACCCATCTGCCTGACCATACTGCCTGCCCTGACCTCAATCCTGCCTGCCACTCTGTACCTCCTGGACTCTGACCTTGTTCATGATCTTTTTGCCTGTCCACAACCATTCTCTTGCCTGCCCCTTGGACTATAATTTATATCAGAGACTCAAATCATCTGCCTTGCGTGTTTGCATCTGGGTCAGGCCCTGTGCCCTTATAATCAAGCCGTCTGCATCAGCACACTTCTTTACAGCTGTGAAGCCTGGGTCACTTACAGGCCTGACCCTGCAGGCCTGACACTGCAGTCGCCACAACAAGCAGCTTGAGCGATTCCACATAATATGCCTGCAGCGCATACTGAGAATCACCTAGCATGACTGTGTGCCCCATACATAAATACTTGCTAAGACCAACTCTAAGACTATGCAGGCCATGGTCACCCAACACCAACTGCACTAGCTTGGACATGTCATTAGAATGTCTCAGGAGCACTTTACGTGGAAGATCCTGTTTGGCCAGCTACACCTTGGCCGGCGGTCTGCAGGGGGGCAGATGAAGCACTTCATGGACCAGCTGAAAACATTGCTGAAGAAGTGCAGCATCAAACCCACAGACCTGGAGGAACGCAGCTTCCGACTGTTCCACCTTCTGGCAGTTCTGCCAGAGCGGTGTACAGAGGTCAGAGGAGGAGCACAAAGACACAGTCCCCGCCACCACAGACAGCATACTGCAATAAAGTTTGTGGACCTTGGATTGGTCTCTACAGCAACCAAAGAATTCACCATTAACTCTGAAGTGGAAGTCATCATCGGACACAATGGACTAGCATAAGCAAGTAAGTGTGTGTGTTTGTGTGTAAGTTTGTATGTGAGGGTTGGATGTGTGTGTAGTCAATGCAAATAAGGTGCAATATTCTTTAAGGTGCAGGTCTGTGCAGGGAGACAGCTAGGGTTAGCTATTCAGTAGCCTGATGGCCTGTTGGTAGTAGCTGTCTCAGAGCTTGTTGGTCTCAGACAAAATGCTCCAATATCGCTTGCCTGATGGTAACAGAGTGAACAGTCCATGGCTCTGGTGGCTGAACTCTTTGAGGATCTTTCGGACCTTCCTCAGACACCGCCTGGAGTAGATGTCCTGGAGGGTAGGAAGCTCGCACCCAGTGATCTATTGGGCTGTCCACAACACCCTCTGTAGAGCCTTCCAGTTGAGGCTGGTGCAGTTGCCTTAACAGGCGGTAATACAGCGGGTCAAGATGCTCTCGATTATTCAGCTGTAGAACTTCTTGAGGATCCAAGGGCCCATGCCAAATTTCTTCAGGCGCCTGAGAAAGGTCAGGTCAGGTCATCTGTTATGTGCCATGTCAGGTCATCTGTTATGTGCACGACAAGGAACTTGAAGCTTTTGACTCTCTCCACTACAGCACCGTCGATGACAATAGGGATGTTCTCCCGTCCTGTTTCCTGTAATCCTCAATCAGCAACTTGGTTTTGCTGACGTTGAGGGAGAGGCTGTTTTCCTGGCACCACTCTGCCAGGGCTTTAACCTCCTCCCGGTAGGCTGTCTCGTCGCCGTCGTCAAACTTAAGGATGGTGCTGGAGTCGTTCATGGAAACACAGTCATGGGTTTATAGTAGAGATCTTCACTGGTCCAAAAAGTTGGACCTGGAACTCGAACGGACAGGAAAACAATCATACCTGGACCCAAACGGACAACTCAACATAGACCCGACCTGTACACTAACGGGTCTGGATCTAGACCAGACCCGATTGGACCCAAGTGACAAAAAAATGATGTTTAGACACAATGTTGCTCTTTTGGTTATCAAATATGTCTTTATATATTGGCTAGGCCTTCCATAATGCAACAAATTCACCTTATTAGCAGTAGGTAGTCTAGTGGTCAAGAACATTGAGCCAGTAACCAAAAGGTCACTGGTTTGAATCCCCTAGCCAATTAGGTGAAAAATCTGTCGATGTACCCTTGAGCAAGGCACTTAACCCTAATTGCTCCTGTAAGTTGCTCTGGAGAGCATCTGCTAAAGAAGAGCATCTGCTAAATGACTAAAATGTTTAATGTAAATATGCTATAGCTTATGCTGAGCCGTGGTCGGGTTCATTTGGGTCCACTTGGTCTATCAGCTGTAGTTACATAGACCCAAGGCCTGATGACAATCAAACAGGACCTGACGCAACAGCTCCTCTTCAACTTCATGAGGCTGAAGAATTTCGCCTTGGCCCCTAAGACTCTCACAAACTTCTACAGATGCACCATTGAAAGCATCCTGCCGGTCTGTATCAACGCCTGGTACGGCATTTGCATTGTCCGCGACCGCAGGACTCTCCAGAGGGTGGTGCGGTCAACCCATCGCATCATCGGGGGCACACTGCCTTCTCTCCAGGAAATCTACAGCACCCAGTGTCACAGGAAGACCAAGAAGATCACCAAGGACCTCAGCAACCTGAGCCACAGCCTGTCCACCCCGCTACCATCTAGAAGGAGAAGACAATGCAGGTGCATCAAAGCTGGGACCGAGAGACTGATAAACATCAAAAGTAACAGTCAGTATCTGGTGTGGCCACCAGCTGCATTAAGTACTGCAGTGCATCTCCTCCTCATGGACTGCACCCGATTTGCCAGTTCTTGCTGTGATATGTTACCCCACTCTTCCACCTAGGCACCTGCAAGTTCCCAGACATTTCTGTGAGGAATGGCCCTAGCCCTCACCCTCTGATCCAACAGGTCCCAGACGTGAGATCCGGGCTGTTTGCTGGTCATGGCAGAACACTGACATTCCTGTCTTGCAGGAAATCACTCACAGAACGAGCCGTATAGCTGGTGGCATTGTCATGCTGGAGGGTCAGGTCAGGATGAGCCTGCAGGAAGGGTACAACATGAGGGAGGAGGATGTCTTCCCTGTAATGCACAGCGTTGAGATTTCCTGCAATGACAACAAGCTCAGTCTGATGATGCTGTGACACACCGCCCAGACCATGACGGACCCTCCACATCCAAATCGATCCCGCTCCAGTGTACAGGCCTCTGTGTAACGCTCATTCCTTCAACGATAAACGCAAATCCGACAATCACCCCTGGTGAGACAAAACCGCGACTCATCAGTGAAGAGCACTTTTTGCCAGTCCTGTCTGGTCCAGCGACAGTGGATTTGTGCCCATAGTCAACGATGTTGCCGGTGATGTCTGTTTGTACAGTGGCTTGCGAAATATTCAGCCCCTTTGGCATTTTTCCTATTTTTTTGCCTTACAACCTGGAATTAAAATAGATTTTTGGGGTGTTTGTATAATTTGATTTACACAACATGCTTCCCACTTTGAAGATGCTAAATATTTTTTTGTGTGAAACAAACGAGAAATAAGACAAAAAAATGAACTTGAGCTTGCATAACTATTCACCCCCCCAAAGTCAATACTTTGTAAAACCACCTTTTGCAGCAATTACAGCTGCAAGTCCCTTGGGGTATGTCTCTTAAAGCTTGGCACGTCTAGCCACTGGGATTTTTGCCCATTCTTCAAGGCAAAACTGCTCCAGCTCCATCAAGTTGGATGGGTTTCGCTGGTGTACAGCAATCTTTAAGTCATACCACAGATTCTAAATTGGATTGAGGTCTGGGCTTTGACTAGACCATTCGAAGACATTTAAATGTTTCCCCTTAAACCACTTGAGTGTTTCTTTAGCAGTATGCTTAGGGTCATTGTCCTGCTGGGAGGTGAACCTCTGTCTCAGTCTCAATTCTCTGGAAGAGTGAAACAGGTTTCCCTCAAGAATGTCCCTGTATTTAGCGCCATCCATCGTTCCTTCAATTCTGACCAGTATCCCAGTCCCTGCCGATGAAAAACATCCCCACAGCATGATGCTGCCACCACCATGCTTCACTGTGGGGATGGTGTTCTCGGGGTGATGAGAGGTGTTGGTTTTGCGCCAGACATAGCATTTTCCTTGATGGCTAAAAAGCTCAATTTTAGTCTCATCTGACCAGAATACCTTCTTCCATATGCTTGGGGAGTCTCCCACATGGCTTTTGGCAAACACCAAACGTGTTTGCTTATTTTTTTCTTTAAGCAATGGCTTTTTTTCTGGCCAAACTTCCGTGAAGCCCAGGTCTGTGGAGTGTACAGCTTAAAGTGGTCCTATGGACAGATACTCCTTCAGGGTTATCTTTGGTCTCTTTGTTGCCTCTCTGATTAATGCACTCCTTGCCTGGTCTGTGAGTTTTGGTGGGCGGTCCTCTCTTGGCAGGTTTGTTGTGGTGCCATATTCTTTCCATTTTTTTTATAATGGATTTAATGGTGCTCCGTGGGATATTCAAAGTTTGCGGCATGATGGATGCATGTACTCATGTGGTTTTCTCCATATCCTAGTCCTCCCTCAGCGTGACACAGAAGGAACCGGGATTCATCACACCAGGCAATGCTTTTCCAATTCTCTGGTGTCCAGTGTTGTTGATCCTTAGCCCAGGACAACGACAGTTTCTTGCTTTTTGCTGAAAGAAGTGGAACTCCGTAAGGTTGTCGGCTGCCATACCCCATTTGTGTCAAGGTATGACTTGACACAATTGTTGTGCATTCAAAAGTTGTGCATTCTATTATGGGACTTTGGGCACCAATGCTGTACTGGACTGTCAGTTGACTAACTGTAGCCCGTAAGTTGCTCTGCACAATTCGTGTCAGCCTCTTTTGTTCTCTTTGATCAATGACTCGTTTTCGGCCACTGGCTCTCCAGATGCATTGAACTGTACATTACCACCTTTCCCTTCACTATGTTTTTTCTCAAGTAATTGTTTTGCTCTTCTAAAAATAGATTTTGTTTGGGCCATTCCTGTCAAATTTCTGCTGAAGAAAATGTACCCGAAAAAAGGGTCTCCTCAGTATAGAAATAGTTGTTATTTAATACTTAATATTACGAACTCTAGCCAAGTGCTTAAGTGCCTGATGCCAAATCTCATGAACTAATTGCACAGACTGAATAGCATGCAAACACATCTAGGCCTATAATGCAAGTAATCAATGCTTTTTGTTACATGATATGGATTCCTATGACGATTCACGCATGTTTGTGTGCATATTGAGGCCTGGTGCAGGGGTGGTGTCTGGACATATCTCAGAATATGAGATACTGTATTTCATATCAGCACAGTGAGAGACTTGGCTGGAGTTTAAATAGACAGCAGTGTCTTCTTCCCCATGCAGCTGCTGCACACAACATACTGGCCACATAGCAACTGAGAGCTCCATGGCAACGGCTACTCTCTCAGCAGAAGTGCTGAGAGAGCATGCTGTGTTTCCTATTCCACTAATGACCATCAACCACTGTGTTCATACTTACAGTATAACGTACAATGTAGCCAAAGGCTTTATTATTTTTCTCAAGCTCATTACTGTTATTGTCTGAGGTAGCCATTTACTGCAATAAAGTAAGCTAAAGTCTATCATAACTGTGTTTTTTTTCAGGAGGTTGTTTTGTTTGTTTTTCTCTTTATGAGGTTTCCTCTCATTTCCGAGGCCATTTGGTTGATCTGTTTGCTTCCATTTACATGGTCTCCAATCTATTTACAATTGACCCAGGCATGACGTAACTGAAGGGAAGGGCAGGAGCCAAGGGAGGGAAGAGGAGTATATATGGAACAGGCCTTCCCTCGTTTCTTAGTGCACTTCTCTGCATTAGACGCAGCCCAACCACTACCAGATACTTTTTTTTACGGGGCAGATCAGCTTTAATATTGCAGAAAGATTGTAGCTTCCATCAACGTAATTGTCTGCATCCTTTCCAATCCACATATATATATTTTTGTAAATAGATACAGTACCAGTCAAATGTTTGGACAGGGTTTTTCTTTATTTGGACTATTTTCTACATTGTAGAATAGTGAAGACATCAAAACTATGAAATAACACATATGGAATCATGTAGTAACCAAAAACGTGTTAAACAAATCAAAGTAGTCACCCTTTGCCCTGATGACAGCGTTGCACACTCTTGGCATTCTCTGAACCAGCTTCATGAGGTAGTCCCATGGAATGCATTTCAATTAACAGGTGTGCCTTTTTAAAAGTTAACTTGTAAAATTTCTGTCCTTCTTAATGTGTTTGAGCCAATCAGTTGTGTTGTGACAAGGTGGGAGTGGTATACAATAGATAGCCCTATTTGGTAAAAGACCAATTCCATATTATGGCAAAAACAGCTCAAAAAAGCAAAGAGAAACGACAGTCCATCATTACTTTAAGACATGAAGGTCAGTCAATATTAAACATTTCAAGAACTTTGAAAGATATTCAAGTGCAGTAGCAAAAACCATCAAGTGCTATGATGAAATTAGCCTGTCATGAGGACCGCCACAGGAAAGGAAGACCCAGAGTTACCTCTGCTGCAGAGGATAAGTTCATTAGAGTAACCAGCCTCAGAAATTGCAGACCAAATAAATGCTTCAGAGTTCAAGTAACAGACACATCTCAACCTCAACTGTTCAGAGGAGACTGCATGAATCAGCCCTTCATGGTCGAATTGCTGCAAAGAAACCACAACTAAAGGACACCAACAATAAGAAGAGACTTGACTGGGCCAAGAAATGTACATTAGACCTGAGAAAATCTGTCCTTTAGTCTGATGAGTCCAAATTTGAGATTTTTGGTTCCAACCGCCGTGTCTTTGTGAGACGCAGAGCAGGTGAACGGATGATCACTGCATGTGTGGTTCCCATCGTGACACATGGAAGAGGAGGTGTGATGGTGTAGGGGTGCTTTTCTGGTGACACTGGCAGTGATTTCTTGAGAAGTCAAGGCACACTTAACCAGCATGGTTACCACAGCATTAATTTGTTTTTCAACAGAACATCCTAACATACCTCCAGACTGTGTAAAGGCTATTTATATCATGACACAAGGCGAGACCCAGATGCAGACACAGGAGGCAGATGGTTGGAGTTTAAGATATTTAATAATCCAAAAGGAGTAGGCAATAGAATGGTCGTGGACAGGCAAAACCAGTTCAGAGTCCAGAAGGTACAGAGTGGTAGGCAAGCTCAAGGTCAAGGCAGGCAGAATACACAGGCAGGTGGGTACAGAGTCCAGAAACAGGAAAGAGTCAAAACCAGGAGGACTAGAAAAAGGAGAATAGTAAAAGCAGGAGAACGGGAAAAAATGGAAACATACAAGACGAACTGGCACAGAGAGACAGGAAACACAGGGATAAATACACTGGGGAAAACAAGCGACACCTGGAGGGGGTGGAGACAATAACAAGGACAGGTGAAACAGATCAGGATGTGACAGATCGAGTGCTGCATCAGATGACCTGGCCTCCACAATCACCCGACTTAAACTCAATTGAGATGGTTTAGGATGAGTTGAACCGCAGAGTTAAGGAAAAGCAGCCAACAAGTGCTCAGCATATGATGAAACTCCTTCAAGACTTTTGGAAAAGCATTCCAGGTGATGCTGGTTGAGAGAATGTCAAGCATGTGCAAAGCAGGCCTCCTCCACTGTGGTGCAGTGGTTAAGGGCGCTGTACTGCAGCGCCAGCTGTGCCATCAGAGTCCCTGGGTTCGCGCCCAGGCTCTGTCGTAACCGGCTGCAACCAGGAGGTCCGTGGGGCGACGCACAATTGGCCTAGCGTTGTCCGGGTTAGGTAGGGATTTGTCGGTAGGGATGTCCTTGTCTCATCGTGCACCAGCGACTCCTGTGGCGGGCCGGGCGCAGTGCGTGCTAGCCAAGGTTGCCAGGTGCACAGTGTTTCCTCCGACACATTGGTGCGGCTGGCTTCCGGGTTGGATGCGCGCTGTGTTAAGAAGCAGTGCGGCTTGGTTGGGTTGTGTATCGGAGGACGCATGACTTTCAACCTTCGTCTCTCCCGAGCCCGTAAGGGAGTTGTAGCGATGAGACAAGATAATTGGATACCACGAAATTGGGGAGAAAAAAGGGCTACATTTTTTTTTTAAAGCAGGTGCAAAGCTGTCATTAAGGCAAATGGCGGCTACTTTGAAGAATCACTTTTATAGTTAATATATGATTTCATATATGTTATTTCAAAGTTTTGATGTCTTCACTGTTATTCTACAATGTAAAAATAAAGAAAAACCCTTGAATGAGTAGGTGTGTCCAGACTGGTAATGTATATACAGTTGAAGTTGTAAGTTACGTACACTTAGGTTGGAGTCATTAAAACTCATTTTTCAACCACTCCACAAATTTCTGGTTAACAAACTCTAGTTTTGGCAAGTCGGTGAGGACATCTACTTTGTGCATGACACAAGTCATTTTTCCAACAATTGTTTACAGACACATTATTTCACTTATAATTCACTGTATCACAATTCCAATGGGTCAGAAGTTTACATACACTAAATTGACTGGGCCTTTAAACAGCTTGGAAAATTCCAGAAAATTCTGTCATGGCTTTAGAAGCTTCTGATAGGCTAATTGACATCATTTGAGTCAATTGGAGGTATACCTGTGGATGTCTTTCAAGGCCGACCTTCAAACTCAGTGCCTCTTTGCTTGACATCATGGGAAAATCTAAAGAAAACAGCCAAGACCTCAGAAAAAAATTTGTAAACCTTAACAAGTCTGGTTCATCCTTGGGAGCAATTTCCAAATGCCTGAAGGTACCACGTTCATCTGTACAAGCAGTAGTACAGCCTAATCACCATGGGACCACGCAGCTATCATACCGCTCAGGAAGGAGACGCATTCTGTCTCCTTGAGATGAACGTACTTTGGTGTGAAAAGTGCAAATCAATCCCAGAACAACAGTGAAGGTCCTTGTGAAGATGCTGGAGGAAACAGGTACAAAAGTATCTATATCCACAGTAAAACAAGTCCTATATTGACATAACCTGAAAGGCCGCTCAGCAAGGAAGAAGCCACTGCTCCAAAACCGCCACAAAAAAAGCCAGACTATGGTTTGCAACTGCACATTCATCAAAGATCGATGAAACAAGAATTGAACTGTTTGACCATTGTTATGTTTGGAGGAAAAAGGGGGAGGCTTGCAAGCCCGAAGAACACCATCCCAACCGTGAAGCACAGGGGTGGCAGCATCATGTTGTGGGGGTGCTTTGCTGCAGGAGGGATTGCAAGTTAAGCTATTTCAAGGCAATGCTACTAAATACTAATTGAGTGCAGGTCAACTTCTGACACACTGGGAATGTGATGAAATAAATAAAAGGTGAAACAAATCAATCTCTCTACTATTATTCTGACATTTCACTTTCTTAAAATAAAGTGGTGATCCTAACTGAGCTAAGACAGGGAATTTCTACTAGGATTAAATGTCAGGAATTGTGAAAAACTGTGTTTAAATATATTTGGCTAAGGTGTATGTAAACATAAACAATTAATGAACATGCACCTGTGGCACGGTCGTTAAGACACTAACATCTTACAGACGGTACGCAATTAAGTTCACAGTTATGAAAACTTAGAACCCTAAAGAGCCATTTTTACTGACTCTGAAAAACACCAAAAGAAAGATCCCCAGGGTCCCTGCTCATCTGCGTGAACGTGCCTTAGACATGCTGCAAGGAGGCATGAGGACTGCAAATGTGGCCAGGGCAATAAATTGCAACGTCCGTACTGTGAGACGCCTAAGACAGCGCTACAGGGAGACAGGACGGACAGCTGATCGTCCTCGCAGTGGCAGACCACATGTAACAACACCTGCACAGGATCGGTACATCCGAACATCACACCTGCGGGACAGGTACAGGATGGAAAACAACTGCCCGAGTTACACCAGGAACGCACAATCCCTCCATCAGTGCTCAGACTGTCCGCAATAGGCTAAGAGAGGCAGGACTGAGGGCTTGTAGGCTTGTTGTAAGGCAGGTCCTCACCAGACATCATCGGCAACAACGTCGCCTATGGGCGCAAACCCACCGTCGCTGGACCAGACAGGACTGGCAAAAAGTGCTCTTCATTGACGAGTCTCGGTTTTGTTTCACCAGGGGTGATAGTCAGATTCGCGTTTATCGTCAAAGTAATTAGCGTTACACCAAGGCTTATACTCTGGAGTGGGATCGATTTGGAGGTGGAGGGTCCGTCATGTTCTGGGGCGGTGTGTCACAGCATCATCAGACTGAGCTTGTTGTCATTGCAGGCAATCTCAACGCTGTGCGTTACAGGGAAGACATCCTTCTCCCTTATGTGGTACCCTTCCTGCAGGCTCATCCTGACATGACCCTCCAACATGACAATGCCACCAGCCATACTGCTCGTTCTGTGCATGATGCCTAGGTGCCTAGGTGGAAGAGTGGGGTAACGTCTCACAGCAAGAACTGGCAAATCTGGTGCAGTCCATGAGGAGGAGATGCACTGCAGTACTTAATGCAGCTGGTGGCCACACCAGATACTGACTGTTACTTTTGATTTTGACCCCCCTTGGTTCAGGGACACATTATTTCATTTCTGTTAGTCACATGTCTGTGGAACCTGTTCAGTTTGTCTCAGTTGTTGAATCTTGTTATGTTCATACAAATATTTACACATGTTAAGTTTGCTGAAAATAAACGCAGTTGACAGTGAGAGGACGTTTCTTTTTTTGCTGAGTTTATGTACATTTTACGGACACAATGTATTTTACAATATAGTTCTCTTTTTTGTTATTAATTGCATCCTTCAGCTGCCCTCAACCCCTCCCAACTATCTCTGAAGACCATCCAGTTTTGATTCTATTTGCTATATATTTTTAACTGGGCTGTATCACAAAAGTTCTGAACCTTTATACATTTTACGGACCCAGTATATTTTACATTAGTTATCTTGTTGTTTTTAGTCCCAACTTTCAGCTCCACTCAACCCCTCCCATCTATCTCTTAACACCATCCAGTTTCTATTTGCCATATATTTTTCGAACCTTTTCTATTCTCATAGCTTCTACAGATTGTAGATAAGACATTTTTCTAAAAGTATTATTGTCTTATTGATCGACTGACTATGCCTTTTCAAATCACCCAGCAGTGCTATTTGCAGGTAAATCTTTGCAATTCGTCAGCCATTTCTGAACCTGTCACCAAAAACAAGCTACAGTGCCTTGCGAAAGTATTTGGCCCCCTTGAACTTTGCAACCTTTTGCCACATTTCAGGCTTCAAACATAAAGATATAAAACTGTATTTTTTTGTGAAGAATCAACAACAAGTGGGACACAATCATGAAGTGGAACAACATTTATTGGATATTTCAAACTTTTTTAACAAATCAAAAACTGAAAAATTTGGCGTGCAAAATTATTCAGCCCCCTTAAGTTAATACTTTGTAGCTCCACCTTTTGCTGTGATTACAGCTGTAAGTCGCTTGGGGCATGTCTCTATCAGTTTTGCACATCGAGAGACTGACATTTTTTCCCATTCCTCCTTGCAAAACAGCTCGAGCTCAGTGAGGTTGGATGGAGAGCATTTGTGAACAGCAGTTTTCAGTTCTTTCCACAGATTCTCGATTGGATTCAGGTCTGGACTTTGACTTGGCCATTCTAACACCTGGATATGTTTATTTTTGAACCATTCCATTGTAGATTTTGCTTTATGTTTTGGATCATTGTCTTGTTGGAAGACAAATCTCTGTCCCAGTCTCAGGTCTTTTGCAGACTCCATCAGGTTTTCTTCCAGAATGGTCCTTTATTTGGCTCCATCCATCTTCCCATCAATTTTAACCATCTTCCCTGTCCCTGCTGAAGAAAAGCAGGCCCAAACCATGATGCTGCCACCACCATATTTGACAGTGGGGATGGTGTGTTCAGCTGTGTTGCTTTTACGCCAAACATAACGTTTTGCATTGTTGCCAAAAAGTTCAATTTTGGTTTCATCTGACCAGAGCACCTTCTTCCACATGTTTGGTGTGTCTCCCAGGTGGCTTGTGGCAAACTTTAAACAACACTTTTTATGGATATCTTTAAGAAATGGCTTTCTTCTTGCCACTCTTCCATAAAGGCCAGATTTGTGCAATATACAAGGATTGTTGTCCTATGGACAGAGTCTCCCACCTCAGCTGTAGATCTCTGCAGTTCATCCAGAGTGATCATGGGCCTCTTGGCTGCATCTCTGATCAGTCTTCTCCTTGTATGAGCTGAAAGTTTAGAGGGACGGCCAGGTCTTGGTAGATTTGCAGTGGTCTGATACTCCTTCCATTTCAATATTATCGCTTGCACAGTGCTCCTTGGGATGTTTAAAGCTTGGGAAATCTTTTTGTATCCAAATCCGGCTTTAAACTTCTTCACAACAGTATCTCGGACCTGCCTGGTGTGTTCCTTGTTCTTCATGATGCTCTCTGTGCTTTTAACAGACCTCTGAGACTATCACAGTGCAGGTGCATTTATACGGAGACTTGATTACACACAGGTGGATTGTATTTATCATCATTAGTCATTTAGGTCAACATTGGATCATTCAGAGATCCTCACTGAACTTCTGGAGAGAGTTTGCTGCACTGAAAGTAAAGGGGCTGAATAATTTTGCACGCCCAATTTTTCAGTTTTTGATTTGTTAAAAAAGTTTGAAATATCCAATAAATGTCGTTCCACTTCATGATTGTGTCCCACTTGTTGTTGATTCTTCACAAAAAAATACAGTTTTATATCTTTATGTTTGAAGCCTGAAATGTGGCAAAAGGTCGCAAAGTTCAAGGGGGCCGAATACTTTCGCAAGGCACTGTACATATGGACAGTACCAAAACAAATTATTTGGGACGGTTGTATTCCCCATATATATAACTTTCTTTTGGTTATAGTCATTTTGTATAATAATAGCATTGGAAAATTCTATGTTTTGAATCCGGCATTGTTTTGTGTATCAGCTCATAAACCATGTGCCATGGAATCGGTACATCAAAATCTCTTCCCAACTATTTTGCAATCTATATGGCACAGTTGTACATTTTCTGTTCCTTAAATGAAACTGGTACACTTTTTTATTTATCACAATTTTCTTTGACCAACGTTGGTCTTTAATCAATCAATCAATCAAATGTATTTATAAAGCCCTTTTTACATCAGCAGATGTCACAACGTGCTATACAGAAACACAGTCTAAAACCCCAAACAGCAAGCAATGTAGATGTGGAGGCACGGTGGTTAGGAAAAGCTCTCCAGAAAGGCAGGAACCTATGAAGAAACCTAGTGAGGAACCAGGCTCTGAGGGGTGGCCAGTCGTCTTCTGGCTGTGCTGAGCTGAGATTATAAGAGTACGTAACCATCTAAGGCCAGATTGTTCTTCTAGATTTTCAAACGTTCATATTATAATCACAGTGGTTGTAGAGGGTGCAGCAGGTTAGTACCTCAGGAGTAAATGTCAGTTGGCTTTTCATAGCCGAGCATTCAGAGGTCGAGACAGCAGGTGCGGTAGAGAGAGAGAGTTGAAAACAGCAGGTCCGGGACAAGGTAGCATGTCCAGTGAACTTTTCTGCCTAGCCTCAGGCAGAACAGTTGAAACTGAAGCAGCAGCATGACCAGGTGTACTGGGGACAGCCAGGAATCATCAGGCCAGGTAGTCCTGAGGCATGGTCCTAGGTCTCAGGTCCTCCGGGAGGGGAGGGGGAGAGAAAGAATTAGAGGGAGCATACTTAAATTCACACAGGATAAGACAGGATAATTACACCAGATATAACAGACTGCCCCCCGGCACATAGACTATTGCAGCATAGATACTGGAGACTGAGACAGGGGTGGGTCGGGGGACACTGTGGTCCCGTCCGACAATACCCCCAGTCAGGGCCAACCTGGCAGGATATAACCCCACCCACTCGAAGATCTCCTCCACTGCATGAGCCTGAGGGGGCGCAAAACCAGACATGAAGATCACCTCTGTGACTCACCCCACTCAAGTGACGCACCCTCCTAGGAACGGCATGAAAGAGCACTACTAAGCCAGGTTACCTTAGTGCCCAAGAACACTAAGGTAACCTGCCTAAATGACTACCAATCCGTAGCACTCAGGTCTGTAGCCATGAAGTGCTTTGAAAGGCTGGTCATGGCTCACATCAACAACATTATCCCAGAAACCCTAGACCCACTCCAATTTGCATACCACCCTAACAGATCCACAGATGATGCAATCTCTATTGCACTCCACACTGTCCTTTCCCACCTGGACAAAAGGAACACCTATGTGAGAATGCTATTCATTGATTTACAGCTCAGCGTTCAACACCATAGTGCCCTCAAAGCTCATCAACAAGCTAAGGACCCTGGGACTAAACACCTCCCTCTGCAACTGGATCCTGGACTTCCTGAAGGGCCGGCCCCAGGTGGTAAGGGTAGGTAACAACACATCCACCACGCTGATCCTCAACACAGGGGCCCCTCAGGGGTGCGTGCTCAGTCCCCTCCTGTACTCCCTGTTCACTCATGACTGCACTGCAGGGCACGACTCCAACACCATCATTAAGTTTGCCGAAGACAAAACAGTGCCTGATCACCGACAACGACGAGACAGCCTACAGGGAGGAGGTCAGGGACCTGGCCATGTGGTGCCAGGAGAACAACCTCTCGCTCAACGTGATCAAGACAAAGGAGATGATTGTGGACTACAGGAAAAAGAGAGCCGAGCACGTCTTCATTCTCATCAACGGGGCTGTAGTGGAGCAGGTTGAGAGCTTCAAGTTCCTTGGTGTCCACGTCACCAACAAACTAACATGGTCCAAGCACACCAAGACAGTCATGAAGAGGGCATGACAAAACCTATTCCCCCTCAGGAGACTGAAAAGATTTGGCATGGGTCCACAGATCCTCAAAAGGTTCCACAGCTGCACCCTCGAGAGCACTGGTTGCATCACTGCCTGGTATGGCAACTGCTTGGCCTCCGGACCGCAAGGCACTACAGTGGGTAGTGTGTACGGCCCAGTACATCACTGGGGCCAAGCTTCCTGCCATCTAGGACCTCTATACCAGGCGGTGTCAGAGGAAGGCCCAGCCACAGTCATAGACTGTTCTCTCTGCTACCGCACGGCATGTGGTACCGGAGCACCAAGTCTAGGTCCAAGAGGCTTCTAAACAGCTTCTACCCCCAAGTCATAAGACTCCTGAACAGTTAATCAAATGGCCACCCAGACCATTTGCATTGCCATTCACCTTCGCACCCCTGGGCCAGACTACATTCAATCATAGGACCTCCTGAAGAGATGAGTCTTCAGCAAAGACTTAAAAGTCGAGACAACAAGGAGGCTTGCGTCTTGTGACCACAGCGTACATGTAGGTATGTACGGCAGGACCAAATCGGAGAGATAGGTAGGAGCAAGCCCATGTAATGCTTTGTAGGTTAGCAGTAAAACCTTGAAATCAGCCCTAGCCTTAACAGGCAGCCAATGTAGAGAAGTTAGCACTAAAGTAATATGATCAAATGTTTTGGATCTAGTCAGGATTCTAGCAGCCGTGTTTAGCACTAACTGAAGTTTATTTTGTGCTTTACCCGGGTAGCCGTAGAGTAGAGCAATGCAGTAAGTAGTCTAATCTAGAAATGACAAAAGCACAAATGACCTTTTCTGCATTATTTTTTGACCATATGTTTCTGATTTTTGCAATGTTACGAAGATGGAAAAAAAACTGTCCTGAAAAGAGAGATCAGGGTCCAGAGTGACACTGAGGTCCTTCACAGTTTTATTTGAGACGACTGCACAACCATCAAAATTAATTGTCAGATCCAACAGCAGATCTCTTTGTTTCTTGGGACCTAGAACTAGCATTTCTGTTTTGTTCGAGTTTAAAAGTTAAGCATTTTCCGTCATCCACTTCCTTATGTCTGAAACACAGGCTTCCAGGTAGGCAATTTTGGGGTTTCACCATGTTTCATTGAAATGTACAGCTGTGTCGTCGGCATAGCAGTGAAAGTTGACATTGTGTTGACATTGACATTGTGTTTCCGAATGACATCAACCAAGAGGTGGAATATATAGAATATATAGTCCTAAAACGGAACCTTGAGGAACGCCAAAACTTACAATTGATTTGTCAGAGGACAAACCATCCACAGAGACGAACTGATATCTTTCCGACAGATAAGATCTGAAGCAGGCAAGAACTTGTAGACCAATTAGTGTGTCTAATCTCTCCAAAAGAATGTGGTGATCGATGCAGAGTCTGATGCCATAAAAAGGTAATTTACCACCTGCACGAGTGCAGTCTCAGTACTATGATGGGGTCTAAAACCAGACTGAAGCATTTTGTATACATTATTTGTCTTCAGGAAGGCAGTGAGTTGCTGGGCAACAGCTTGTTCATTTTTTTGAGAGGAATTGTAAGGATCGAAGCTGGAGACGAGAGCAAAGTACAGGGAGTGAATATTTCATGAAATACGGACATGGAACAGGACAGGACAGTGTCTGGACATGAACACATAACGACATTAATGCTGACTCAGGGAACAAACGGGGGAGCAGACAGATATAGACGGGGCAATCAACCAAGGGTAAAGAGTCCAGGTGAGTCCAATGAGTGCTTCTGCGCATAATGTTGGTGACAGGTTTGCGTAATGAAGGGCAGCCTGGCGCCCTTGAGCACCATAGAGGGAGAGTAGGAGCAGGCGTGACAGGAATGGGAAATTCGATATAGGCCAATAGTTGTTTTACATTTTCTGGGTCAAGGTTTGGCTTTTTCAAGAGAGGCTTTATTACTGCCACTTTTAGTGAGTTTGGTACACATCCGGTGGATAGGGAGTCATTTATTATGTTCAACATAGGAGGGCCAGGCACAGGGAGTAGCTCTTTCAGTAGTTTAGTTTGAATAGGGTCCAGTATTCAGTTTGACAGTTTAGAGGCCATGACTACTTTCATGAGCGTGTCAAGAGATACAGGATTAATAAACTTGATTGTTCATTGATCCTAGGTCCTGGTAGTTCTGAGCAGACTCAGGACAACTGAGCTTTGGAGAAATATGCAGATTCAAAGTGGAGTCCATAATTTGCTTTCTAATGATCATAATCTTTTCATCAAAGAAGTTCATGAATTTATCACTGCTGAAGTGAAAGCTATCCTCTCTTGTTGAAGGCTGCTTTTAAGTTAGCTTTGCGACAGTATCAAAAATAAATGTTCTTATTCTCCTCAATTAGGTTGGAAAAATAGGATGATCGAGCAGCAGTGAGGGCTCTTCGATATTGCACAGTACTGTCTTTCCAAGCTAGTCGGAAGACTTCCAGTTTGGTGGCACGCCATCAAGGCTTGGGGGTATTTTCTATATACCAGGAAGAACATTTCTTGTGACACATTTTTTTTGTTTTTAGGAGTGCGACTACATCTAGGGTATTACACAAGGTTAAATGAAGATCCTCAGTTAGGTGGTTAACCAATTTTTGTACTCCGATGTCCATGGGTAGGTGGAGGGAGTCTGGAAGGGCATCTAGGAATCTTTGGGTTGTTTGAGAATTTATAGCACAGCTTTTGATAATCCTTGTTTGGGGTCTGAGCAGATTGTTTGTTGTAATTGCAAATGTAATATAATGGTGGTCCGATATGATTAAGAGGAAAAACATTTAGATCCACAATATATTTAATCCATGGGACAAAACTAGATCCAGGGTATGACTGTGGCAATGAGTAGGTCTGGAGACATGTTAGACAAAACCCACTGAGTTGACGGTGGCTCCGAAAGCCTTTTGGCGTGGGACTGTGGACTTTTCCATGTGAATATTAAAGTCACCAAAAATGTGAATATTATCTGCTATGACTACACAGTCAGGGAACTCAATGAGGAATGCTGTTATACTGCCCAGGAGGCCTGTAAACAGTAGCTATAAAAAGTGATTGATTAGGCTGCATAGATTTCATGACTAAAAGCTCAAAATACAAAAACAGTCATTTTTAAATGTATTTTAATTTAAATTTGCTGTAATAAATGTTAGCAACACCTCCGCCTTTGCAGGATTTGTGAAGAATATGGTCACTAGTGTAACCAGGAGGAAAGGCCTCATTTAACACAGTAAATTCATCAGGCTTGATCCATGTTTCAGTCAGGCCAATCACATCAAGATTATGATCAGTGATTAGTTCATTGACTATGACTGCCTTGGAAGTGAGGGATCTAACATTAAGTAACCCTATTTTGAGATGTGAGATATCACAATCTCTTTCAATAATGGCAGGAATGGAGGAGGTCATTATTCCAGTGAGATTGCTAAGGCGAACACAGCCATGTTTTGTTTTGCTCAACTTAGATCGAGGCACAGACATGGTCTCAATGGGGACAGCTGAGCTGACTAAACTGACTGTACTAGTTGCAGACCCCACTAAGCTGTCAGGCTGGCTAACAGCCTGCTTTCTGGCCTGCACCCAATCTCATTGTGGAGTTTGAGGAATTAGAGCCCTGTCTATGTTCATAGATGAGATGAGAGCACCCCTCCAGCATGGATGGAGTCCGTCACTCCTCAGCAGGCCATGTTTGGTCCTGTTTGTGGGTGAGTCCCAAAAAGAGGGCCAATTATCATCAAATTCTATCTTTTGGGAGGGGCAGAAAACAGTTTTCAACCAGGGATTGAGTTGTGAGTCTGCTGTAGAGCTCATCACTCCCCCTAATTGGGAGAGGGCCATAGACTCGATGCAGACACATCTTTCTCGCTGATTTACACGCTGTAGCTATGTTGCGCTTTGTGAGCTCTGACTGTTTCATCCTAACTTCGTTGGTGCCGACGTGGATAACAATATCCCAACACTCTCTACACTCGCCAATTTTAGCCTTAGCCATCAACATCTTCAGATTAGCCTTTACGTCGGTAGCCCTGCACCCTGGTAAACAGTGTATGATCGCTGGACGATTCTTTATCAGTCTAATACTGCGTGGGTAATTGAGTCACCAATGACTAGTGTTTTCAATTTTATCATAGCTAATGGTGGAAAGCTTCGGCGGCTCAGACCCCGTAATGCGTAGAGGAGAGACCTGAGAAGGCTCAGCCTCTGACTCCGACTCGTTGCTTCATCGGGATAACCGGTTGACAGTTTCTGTCGGCTGAATGAGCGACACCGGTTGAGTATGCCAACAGCATTTCTTTCCAGAAGCCTTGAGAAAATTGTCCTGCTGCGGTGACTGTGCGGGGGGATTTATACTACTATCTGTACTTACTGGTGACACAGACGCTGTTTCATCCTTTCCTACACTTAAATTGCTCTTGCCTAACGATTGCATCTGGAGCTGTGTTTCCAACACGGCTATCCTCACCATAAGGCGATAGTTCTCCTGTATATGATGGATACAGCGACTGCAATTAGATGGCATAGTGTTACTGTTACTACTTAGCTTCGGCTAGTGGAGGTCCTGTAGAACCATGTCCAGATAAAGCATCTGGGCTGAAAAAGTTGAATGAAAAAAGTTGAGTGAGGAAAAAACTAAAACATTGGTAAATGTTTTAAAAGTAAAAAATGAAGAGTTTGGCAGATAGCCAAGTTGTAATAAACAGCACAACAGCACTGAGACAAGTCCGGAAGTTGAGGGCAGGGCAAAAAGGTGAATCTGGCTCCGAGAGGGTGACGTCTGGTTCCAGATCTGTCGGGGAAGCAGAGTTGACTAAAGCACTACAGTCTCAATGAGTGGGCTGGACAGATACGCTTACTATATTAATTCCTGCTATCGCATGTTCACAATCAGGAAGTCCTGATACCATCCCACCCACCCATCCACCCTCCACTCCCTTTGAAAGTACTGCATGTCTCCCAGAGAAGACTTTGTGCAGTCATTTGGGACTGGAACTGAGACAACCACAAACCAAATTCGAAACAAAAGTGGAAAACATATACATTTAACCTATTCAATTAGACAGATATTACAACAAAGAGGTAAACAGAGAAATAATGTGATGGAAGACGAGTTCTTGTTTTTCCGGAATATGGGAATGGAGGGAAAACAGAAAAACTGGGAGATAAATGTGTTAGTTGTGGTCTGGAGTAGAGGGTATCTAGGGGTAGTGGCAGTTGATTTAGGCCCTTTGTCCGGAAGTTCACAGAAACTGGTGTTGGCTTTCATTTGGGTCTGGGGAGCACACATGTAAATCAAATAAAATAAAAATGTATTTGTCACAATCACAGTTTACAGCAGGTATAAAAGGTGCAGCCAAATGCTTATGCGCTAGCTCCCTCAACAATGCAGTACATTAGTCAATAACAATAATAACAATAAAAAAAGTCAAGTAAAAAGTATCAAGTAATAGAAGTAATAAGAAAGGTAGTATGCATAGTGATAATGGACTGTATTATACTGTATTTACAAATATAAAGTGGGTAGTGACTTGGTTACGCAGTGGAATTAATACTATATACAAGAACAGCAGCGTTGTGTGTGTGTGTGTGTGTGTGTGTGTGTGTGTGTGTGTGTGTGTGTGTGTGTGTGTGTGAGAGAGTTATAACTGCATGTGGGTGCTTGGGTGTATTTATGCGTGGTTTGTGTATGTTTGTGTACGTTTGTGTGTAAGGGTTGGATGTCTGGGTAGTCAGTGCAAATACAGTGCAGATAGTCTCTAAGGTACAATAATCTCTAAGGTGCAGGTCTGTGCAGAGAGACAGCCAGGGTTAGCTGTTCAGCAGTCTTAGTACCCTAACTGGTCTGTGACTAGACCAGACCCGATTGGACCTGAGTGACAAAAAAAGTAAATATTCTATAGGCTATGCAGAGCCGTGGTCGGGTCCATATGGGTTTATCAGCTGTAGTTACATAGACCCGATGACAATCAAACAGGACCCGACCCGGACCCGAGGGACAAGTTAGCATTTCAGACCTGAACCCGATAGGGCCTGGGTCGGATCTTGGGTATATTGAGTTGACCTGTGAAGGTATCTAGTGTACAGAGCACACACCTCTGGGGAGCCCCCGTGTTGAGGTCAGCATGGCGGAGGAGTGGGTCCAGGGTGTCAGGTGAGGTGGAGCTGCTGTGGTCCTTGACCAGCCTCTTGAAGCACTACAGGGCAATAGTCATTTAGGCCAGTTACCTTAGTTTGTATGGGTACAGGGACAATGTTGGAGATCTTGAATCAGGGAGAGGTTGAATATATCCTTTGACACTCCAGCCAGCTGGTGTGCACATGCTCTGAAGATGCGGCTGAGGATACAGTCTGGGCCGGCTGCTTTGCGAGTATTCACGTTGGCCACAGAGATCGAGAGCTCACAGTCCTCTAGAGCAGAGGAGGCCCTCGTAGGAGGATCGGTGTTGATTACCTCGAAGCGAGCAAAGAAAGTGTTTCGCTCGTCTGGGAGAGAGGCATCAGTTTTCGCTGCACAGCTGGTTTTCCCTTTGTAGTCCGTTATGGTTTGTAGTCCTTGCCACGTGTCACGAAATGGACCCGTTGAAATGCGATTCCACTTTGTACCCTGTACTGTATTTTTGTGTATTTTATTGATTTCTGGTGGTCGTAGCTGATCTTTTTGTATTCCTCCATATCCCCAGAAATCTCACCGGATTTAAATGCATTGGTCCACATGCTCAGTTTTATGCGGATGTTGCTATTTACACGCGGTTGGGAACTTACTGAAAATATCTTACTACGGGTACTTCCTGCTTTAATTTCTGCATGTAAACTGGTAGAAGCAGGATGGAGGCGTGGTCTGATTTATCAAAGGGGGGGGGGGGGGCTTTGTATCCGTCTCGGAATTGAGAATAACAATGATCCAGGGTATTTTTCCAGCGAGTGAGGCAGGAGATGTGTTGGTGTGTTCGGGAGCATTTTTCTCATATATCCTTTGTTAAAGTCCCCAGCCATATCAGATGCAGCATCAGGATATGTGGTCTCCAGTTTGTATAATGTCCTGAGCAATTCCTTGAGTGGCAGCGTGGTGTTGGCCTGGGGGGGATGTACACAGCTGAGATACAAACTGATGTAAATTCTCTCTGGAAATAATGGGGTCGGCATTCATCGTGATGTATTCATGTAGCTTCTCTATTCTCGTTTAGTTATCTCAAATTCCTTTTAAGAGATCAACTCAGGTCTCACACGGACGTCTGTCTTGAAGCGAGTCAGAGAGGTCAAGAGTTGTAGTCTTTGTTTACATTATTGCATGGATCTGTTCAACATCACTGCTGTACAAGATGCATTCGTGATAATGCAGCATCAGGTTGTTGACACTTTATACACAGGCGTGTTATGCACTCACCTTTGGGTTAAATGCTATTTACTGGACCTTGTGAGATAACTTGAGAACAAGTAGAGAGATCACTATGAATAAAGCTATCTATGTCTATTTTTACTCTAATTTTTTTGGGACAGACGTTAAAGAAAATAATGCATGTGACAATGTTTTAACCATGGTAACCATGTTATATATATGCAGGCTGTATCACAACCGGCCGTGATTGGGAGTCCCATAGGGCGGCGCACAATTGGCCCAGCGTCGTGCGGGTTTGGTCAGTGTAGGTCGTCATTGTAAATAATTATTTGTTCTTAACTGACTTGCCTAGTTAAATAAAGGTTAAATAAATAAAATAAAATAAATGTGCCACTGTTAACCAAATGGCATGTCCATTTATGGACCTACAGTACAAGTTATATGAGAGATCCATAATATCAGCACCTCTGAACAGAAATATAGACGCAACATGTAAAGTGTTGGTCCCATGTTTCATGAGCTGAAATAAAAGATCCCAGAAATTTGCCATACGGTCAAAAGGCTTATTTCTCTCAAATGTTGGGTCCACATTTCTGTTAGTGAGCATTTCTCCTTTGCCAAGATAATCCATCCACCTGACAAGTGTGGCATATCAAGAATCTGATTAAACAGCATGATCATTACACAGGTGCACCTTGTGCTGTGGACAATAAAAGGCCACTCTAAAATGTACAGTTTTGTCACACAACACAATGCCACAGATGTCTCAAGTTTTGAGAGAGCGTGCAATTGGCATGCTGACTGCAGGAATGTCCACCAGAGCTGTTGACATAGAATTAAATATTCATTTCTCGAGCAAAAGCTGCTTCCAACGTTGTTTTAGAGAATTTGGCAGTATGTCCAACCGTCCATTTGTTATTCTTATCTCTTACTTTTTTAGGGATTTTCTTAAAACTGCATTGTTGATTAAGGGCTTGTAAGTAAGCATTTCACTGTTGTATTCGGCGTATGTGACAAATAATTTTTGCTTGATTTGATTTGACAGCCGCAGATCATGTGTATGGCGTTGTGGGGGCTAGCGGTTTGCTGATGTCAACATTTTGAACAGAGTGCCCCATAGTGGCAGTGGGGTTATGGTATGAGCAGGCATAAGCTACAGACAATGAACGCAATTGCATTTTATTGATGGCACTTTGAATGCACAGAGATACCGTGACGCGATCCGGAGGCCCATAGTCGTGTCATTCATCTGCCGCATCACCTCATGTTTCAGCATGATAATGCATGGCCCCATGTCGCAAGGAACTGTACACAATTCCTTGACGCTGAAAATATCCCAGTTCTTCCATGGCCTGCATACTCACCAGACATGTCACCCATTGAGCATGTGTGGGATGCTCTGGATCGACTTGTACGACAGCGTATTCCAGTTCCCGCCAATATCCAGAAATTTGCACAGCCATTGAAGAGGAGTGAGACAACAATCCACAGGCCACAATTAACAGCCCGATGAACTCTATGAGAAGGAAATGTGTCGCGCTGCATGAGGCAAATGGTGGTCACACCAGATACTGACTTGTTTTCTGACCTTTTTTTTAAGGTATCTGTGACCAACAAATGCCTATCTGTATTCCCAGCCATGTGAAATCCATAGATTAGGGCCTAATGAATTTATTTAAATGGACTGATTTCCTTATATGAACGGTAACTCAGTTCAATCTTTGAAATTATTGTATGTTGCATGTATATATTTTTGTTCAGCATAAGTGACAACAATTTATTAGTTCACATTGGAATGTAAACTGAACTGTTATCTCCAAAGTCATTATTTATTTGAGGAGGAAAGAGGGGTTTCACCTAGAGCTACAAAACTGCCAGAAATCAGAAATGGAATTCAGCAGTTTAAGTGGGTCAGTGATACAGGATCTGAACCAGGAGTCATCCTACAAAACGGCAGATATCTTGAGGGATCACATATTGCCTTGCGGTCACAATCTCACAATCGTCAAGGAGGGTGATTGAGTATGGTCTCAGGTCAGGGTGGTCTCCCGGACTCCCTCCAGTACTCTTTGGGTCCAAGAAGAGAGTCAAAAGAAGAAGAATTGGGGGGGGCTGGGGGAAACAAGTTAGCAGGCTGGGGACTGAATGTGGAGGGTGGCTCTTATCAGGGCATTCATGTGAGGTCAGGCGATGCCAATCAGTTGGCCTGGAAGAGGAGAGTCAGGAGCGAGGCCCGGCCCTTATGAGGCTGGCTCCCACAAACATTCATTAGAAACCAGTTGAGAGCTCTCTCAGTTCAGAATGACCTCCAGTTAGATAAGGCTACTCCAGCACAACAATGAGCAATGAGTCATGGGAAATAGACTGGCCAAACTCTTCTGGGATTATGCTGCCCGTGTTTGTTTATCACATGGAATAAATCTAATTCAACCCCTGTAGATAAATAAAAAGGGCGCTGTTTGTGTGTGTGTGTGACATCTAATTACCAAACATTAGAGAAATGTCAATAGCATATTTACTGATATGTCCAGAGCTCGGTATGTTTGAAAGTTTGGCAAATGCATATGGTAAAGTCAAGTATTGTGTTTGTGTGCGCGCTCGCGTGCGCGTGTGTGCGATAGAAAGAGAGTCCCTGCTGTGAATTTACACAACTAATTGCATAAAGTGCATTGTCATTATCAAAGTGCTGTGCACTGCAGTACCAACATATTCTATCAAGCCAATAATTAATTCCACTGACCACTCACAGTATGCTTCCAACCTACCGGAAAGAACTGGTGAAAGTGCTTAGACGACAGGTTTGAATTCTGTCCGTGTAGGCTACTTGTTCAAATGGGTGTGGAGGAGCGGACAAGCGGGAGGGGAGGGAGGAGAGGCAGACATCGACACCTAGGCAGTGGCAGTTATATCCACAAGACGAGAGGGGATAGACGTTTCTCAATGGAGTGCGTATTTTGAACCATAGCCTGTACAGGGACCTCAGAGTGAAAAAAATATTTTTCAATCCGGCGTTGATCGTGCAGCTGCGGGAAGGGAAATTGCGCGCAAGGAATAAACATGGCCCCAAGTCTATATCTCCACGGGGCCTTGGCTGTGTTTTGTGTGACTCTAACCTGCAATGGATTTAATATAGACTCACGGTTTCCAGTTATCAAAGAAGGGAAAACCAAGGGCAGTTTCTTTGGATTTGCTGTTGCCTTACACAAACAGACGGAAGGGTCCACGAAATACCTGTGAGTATCCGCGGTGTACCTCCTATGCAACTGTTCTATCCTCTTCAGGCGCCATAAATTGTGGCGTTCCACTGATAATTCGATTTGGATAGGTACACTACACACTAGAAACGACATAAAAGGAAAACCAGCTACTTAGAAGTTCCATCTGTTCTTGCTCTTTAAAACACCTTTCTTCCTTTCATGTGCACGTCTTTAATGTCGGAAAGGTTCCAAGTTATTTGAAACTTCAATAGTTTTTGATGTAGAGCCTGTTTAGATTAGCCCACTTTATGAAGTTCACTAGAACACCTGTCCAAAATAAGCGGGTATTGGCCACGTTTATTTTGTTTTATATTCTGCTGGCCGCAATCTCATAATTCAGTACAATTTCAACATGTCAGACACCTGTCCGAACTCGGGAACCAGCGATCCTATACTTTCATTCAAGAGCTTCTTATTTGGTCAATCGTACAAAATGCTTAATTTATATAAACATACATAGCATATAATCTAAAATAACAGGTTTAAAAGGCTATAACATAGACTTCAGTGACCATAGCCTACTGTCCTTGCTTGCGTGTACGCAATTCATGAAATATACTCCGCCAATATCGCTACACCTTTTTGTACGGATAAAGTGTAGCCAACACCTGTATCCAGAAAATATTTAGGCAACCCCCCGAGAAGAAGCATACATTTATAGTGTAGGCCGACATTGATGATGTTGTCCCTCGTTGGCTGTCATGACAATTCATACCCGTCATTCTACACAATGGTTATTACAACGCTGTAAAATGTTAATAATAATAAACATGGCACTGATTCTTGTACCCTGATCTCAACAACAGTTTATAAACGATAAACAACTGCAGAGCTGTTGAATAAGATCAGTACTTAAATGCTTGTTACTTATTGAGTGGGCTGTGTTTTATAGCTGCAGGCAGATACTTTACGCTCATAGGGGGCACAGGGGCACGTGCCCCCTCAGATTTGTCATGTTCAAAAATAAATACAAATAATAATAATTGGGTTGTTTCTCTGTAATTCTACTAGCCACCTAGCAATTCTATGAAGTTGGCTTTAGCTAGCCCAGATAGGTTCCCAATCTCCCAACCTCATAACTAGCTACCAAGAAGCCATTTCAGGCTATCAATCAAGTTACAGTATCTAGCTTGTCTAACTATCTTAGCTTAGCCTGATGCCAAGGTTGGCAGACTTGAAAAGCAAGCAATAACTAAATGTACTGAAAAAGACTCACATTCCTTTCAATTTTTGACCCAGTTTCATAAAAAAAAAAACCACCAGTCAGGAGGATACAGACAGCTCAAGAGGTATGCTTAGATATGCAGAAAAAAATACATGTGTATATATATATTTTTTAACCAAGAAATTCAGCACAGTGATTATGGCTGTTTCAGGTGTTTGAAAAAACCTTCATTCTCCAATTTACGGACAAGGTAGCAGCTACTCTTGGTGTCCGAGCTGTGTGCCAGTAGTTCAAACAGACAGCGTCAATACCTCTCATAAAGTAGTGATGAAGTCAATCTCTCCTCCACTTTGAGCAGGGAGAGATTGACATGGATATTATTAATATTAGGTCTCTGTGAACATCTAAGGGCCAGTCGGGCTGTCCTGTTCGGAGCCAATTGCAATTTTGCTAAGTCCCTTTTTGTGGCACCTGACCACACGACCGAACAGTAGTCCAGGTGTGACAAAACTAGGGCCTGTAAGACCTGCCCTGTTGATAGTGCTGTTAAGAAGGTAGAGCAGCGCTTTATTATGGACAGACTTCTCCCCATCTTAGCTACTGTTGTATCAATATGTTTTGACCATGACAGTTTACAATCCACGGTTACTCCAAGCAGTTTAGTCACCTCAACTTGCTCAATTTGCATATTATTTCAAATCAAATTTTATTGGTTACATACACGTGTTTAGCAGATGTTATTGTGTGTGTAGCGAAATTCTTGTTTTTCGAGCTCCGACAGTGCAGTAATATCTAACAAATAATATCTAGCAATTTCACAACATATAGCAAATACGCACAAATCTAAGTAAAGGAATGGAATTAAGAAAATATAAATATATGGACGAGCAATGTCAGAGCGGCATAGACTAAAGATACAGTAGAATAGTACAGAAAACAGTATATACATATGAGATCAGTAATGCAAGATATGTAAACATTATTAAAGTGACTAGTGTTCCATTTATTAAAGTGGCCAGTGACTTCAAGTCTATGTATATAGGCAGCAGCCTCCTTGAGATAGAAGCTGTTTTTCAGTCTCTCGGTCCCAGCTTTGATGCACCTGTACTGATCTCACCTCTGGATGATAGCGGGGTGAACAGGCAGTGACTCGGGTGGTTGTTGTCCTTGATAATCTTTTTGGCCTTCCTGTGACATCGGGTGGTGTAGGTGTCCTGGAGGGCACATTCTTTGCCCCCGGTGATGCGTTGGGCAGACCACACTACCCTCTGGAGAGCCCTGCGGTTGGGGGTGGTGCAGTTGACGTACCAGGCGGTGATACAGCCCGACAGGATGTTCTCAATTGTGCATCTGTAGAAGTTTGTGAAGGTTTTAGGTGCCAAGCCAAATTTCATCAGCCACATGAGGTTGAAGAGGCGCTGTTGCTGTCTGTGTGGGTGGACCTTTTCAGTTTGTCAGTGATGTCAGTGATGTATTATCCGAGGAACTTGAAGCTTTCTACCTTCTCCACTGCAGTCCCATCCATGTGAATGAGGGGTGCTCCCTCTGCTGTTTCCTGAAGTCCACAATCATCTCTTTTGTTTTGTTGACGTTGAGTGAGAGGTTATTTTCCTAGCACCACACTCCCAGAGCCCTCACCTCCTCCCTGTAGGCTGTCTCATCATTGTTGGTAATCAAGCCTACTACTGTTGTGTCTTCTGCAAACTTGATGATTGCATTGGAGGCGTGCTTGGTTTCTCCTCCACTTTGAGCCAGTCATGGGTGAACAGGGAGTACAGGAGAGGGCTGAGCATGTACCCTTGTGGGGCCCCAGTGTTGAGGATCAATGAAGTGGAGGTTGTTACCTACCTTCACCAAACGGGGAGCTGCCCGTTAGGAAGTCCAGGATCCAGTTGCACAGGGCGGGATTCAGACCCAGGTCCTCGAGCTTAATGATGAGCTTGGAGGGTACTATCGTGTTGAATGCTGAGCTATAGGCAATGAACAGCATTCTTACATAGGTATTCCTCTTGTCCAGATGGGATAGGGCAGTGTGCAGTGTGATGGCGATTGCATCGTCTGTGGATCTATTGGGGTGGTAAGAAAATTGTAGTGGGTCTAGGGTGACAGGTAAGGTAGAGGTGATATGATCCTTGACTAGTCTCTCAAAGCACTTCATGATGACAGAAGTGAATGCTACAGGGCAATAGTCATTCAGTTCAGTTATCTTTGCTTTCTTAGGTACAGGAACAATGGTGGCCATTTTGAAGCATGTGGGGACAGCAGACTGGGATAGGGAGAGATTGAATATGTCTGTAAACACACCAGCCAGCTGGTCTGCGCATGCTCTGAGGACACAGCTAGGGATACCTTCTATCCTCAAAGCTGATGGAGAAGGTGTTTAGCTTGTCCGGAAGCAAGACGTCAGTGTCTGTGACATGGCTAATTTATTACAAGGTTTAGTTGAGGTTTAGGGTTTAGTAAATGATTTGTCCAAATACAATGGTTTTAGTTTTAGAAATATTTAGAACTAACTTATTCCTTGCCACCCACTCTGAAACTAACTGCAGCTCTTTGTTAAGTGTTGCAGTCATTTCAGTCACTATAGTAGCTGACATGTATAGTGCTGAGTCATCTGCGTACATAGACACACTGGCTTTCCTCATGTCATTAGTAAAGATTGAAAAATGTAAGGGGCCTAGACAGCTGCCCTGGGGAATTCCTGATTTTACCTGGATTATGTTGGAGAGGCTTCCGTTAAAGAACAGACTCTGTGTTATGTTAGACAGGTAACTCTTTATCCACAATATAGCAGGGGGTATAACACCATAACACAAATACGTTTTTCCAGCAAACACACATTTTTCCAAAGGTTTACTAAGGGTTGATAACAGGCTGATTGGTCGTCTATTTGAGCCAGTAAAGGGGGCTTTACTATTCTTAGGTAGGGGAATGACTTTTGCTTCCCTCCGAGCCTGGGGGCACATACTTCCTAGTAGGCTTAAATTGAAAATTTGGCAAATAGGAATGACAATGTCGTCTGCTATTATCCTCAGTAATTTTCTATCTAAGTTGTCAGACCCCGGTGGCTTGTCGTTGTTGATAGACAACAACGTTTTTTCCCACCTCTTCCACACTCACTTTACGGAATTCAAAATTACAATGCTTGTCTTTCATAATTTGGTCATATATACTTGGATGCGTAGTGTTAGCGTTTGTTGTTGGCATGTTATGCCTAAGTTTGCACTTCAGCCACGCTCAAGGTACTAAACGATATCATAACCGCCATCGATAAAAGACAGTACTGTGCAGCCGTCTTCATTGACCTGGCCAAGGCTTTCGACCCTGTCAATCACCATATTCTTATCGGCAGACTCAGTAGCCTCGGTTTTTCTAATGACTGCCTTGCCTGGTTCACCAACTACTTTGCAGACAGAGTTCAGTGTGTCAAATCGGAAGGCATGTCTTTTTGGCGGTGCCACAGGGTCCAATTCTCGGGCCGACTCTTTTCTCTGTATATATCAATGATGTTGCTCTTGCTGCGGGCGATTCCCTGATCCACCTCTACGCAGACGACACCATTCTGTATACTTCTGGCCCTTCCTTGGACACTGTGCTATCTAACCTCCAAACGAGCTTCAATGCCATACAACACTCCTTCCGTGGCCTCCAACTGCTCTTAAACGCTAGTAAAACCAAATGCATGCTTTTTAAGCGTTCACTGCCTGCACCCGCACGCCCGACTAGCATCACCACCCTGGATGGTTCCGACCTAGAATATGTGGACATCTATAAGTACCTAGGTGTCTGGCTAGACTGTAAACTCTCCTTCCAGACTCATATCAAACATCTCCAATCTAAAATCAAATCTAGAGTCGGCTTTCTATTTCGTACCTAAGCCTCCTTCACTCACGCCGCCAAACTTACTCTAGTAAAACTGACTATCCTACCGATCCTCGACTTCGGCGATGTCATCTACAAAAGGGCTTCCAATAATCTCCTCAGCAAACTGGATGCAGTTTATCGCAGTGCCATCCGCTTTGTTACTAAAGCACCTTATACCACCCACCACTGCGACCTGTATGCTCTAGTCGGCTGGCCCTCGCCACATATTCGTCGCCAGACCCACTGGCTCCAGGTCATCTACAAGTCCATGCTAGGTAAAGCTCCGCCTTATCTCAGTTCACTGGTCACGATGGCAACACCCACCAGCGCAGCACGCGCTCCAGCAGGTGTATCTCACTGATCATCCCTAAAGCCAACACCTAATTTGGCCGCCTTTCTTTCCAGTTCTCTGCTGCCTGTCACTGGAACGAATTGCAAAAATCGTTGAAGTTGGAGACTTTTATCTCCCTCACCAACTTTAAACATCTGCTATCTGAGCAGCTAACCGATCGCTGCAGCTGTACATAGTCCATCGGTAAATAGCACACCCAATTTACCTACCTCATCCCCATGCTGTTTTTATTTATTTACTTTTCTGCTCTTTTGCACACCAGTATCTCTACCTGCACATGACCATCTGATCATGTATCACTACAGTGTTAATCTGCTAAATTGTAATTATTCACCTACCTCCTCATGCCTTTTGCACACAATGTATATAGACTATTTTGTGTAACTCTGTGTTGTTGTCTGTTCACACTGCTATGCTTTGTCTTGGCAGGTCGCAGTTGTAAATGAGAACTTGTTCTCAACTAGCCTACCTGGTTAAATAAAGGTGAAATAAAACAATAAAATAAAAAATCTTGCCAATTAAAAAATAATTAAAGTAGTTGGCAAAATCAGTTGGTTTTGTGATGAATGAACCATCTGATTCAATGAATGACGGAGCTGAGTTTGCCTTTTTCCTCAAAATGTTATTTAAGGTGCTCCAGCACTTTTTACTATCATTTTTATGTAATTTATCTTTGTTTTATAGTGTAGTTTCTTCTTCTTTTTATTCAGTTTATTGACATAATTTCTCAATTTGCAGTACGTTTGCCAATCGGTTGTGCAGCCAGACTTATATGTCATTCCCTTTGCCTCATCCCTCTCAACCATACAATTATTCAATTCCTCACCAATCCATAGGGATTCAACAGTTTTTACAGTAATTTCCTGAATGGGTGCATGCTTATTAGTAACTGGAATAAGCAATTTCATAAATGTGCCAAGTGCAGCATCTGTTTGCTCCTCATTACACACGTCAAACACACCATTACACACGTCAAAGTGTTCTAGAAATGTCTTGCCTACACGTTTTTACAAATTCATTGAAAATGAAAAGCTGAAATGTCTTGAGTCAATAAGTATTCAACCTCTTTGCTAATGGAAGCCTAAAAAAGTGTAGGATTTGCTTAACAAGTCACATGATAAGTTGCATGGACTCACTCTGTGTGCAATAATAGTGTTTAACATGATTTCTGAATGACTACCTCATCTCTGTACGTCAGACATACACTTATCTGTGAGGTCCTTCAGTCAAGCAGTGAATTTCAAACACAGATTTAACCACAAAGACCAGGGAGGTTTTCCAATGCCTTGCAAAGAATGGCACCTATTGGTAGGTGGGTACAAATAAAAAAAGAAGACATTAAATATCCCTTTGATCATGGAGAAGTTATTAATACCACTTTGGATGGGATATCAATAAACCCAGTCACTACAAAGATACAGGTGTCCTTCCTAACTCAGTTGCTGTAGGGGAAGGAAACCACTCAGGGATTTCACCATGAGGCCAATGATGACTTTAACAGTTAAATGGCTGAGATAGGAGAAAACGGAGGATGAATCAACAACATTGTAGTTAAAAGAAGGAAGCCTGTACAGAATAAAATAATACTAATAAATAATACGGCAAAAAATGTGGCAAAGCAATTAGTGTTATATGTTTGGAGAAAATCCAATACAACACATTACTGAGTATCACTCTCCATATTTTCAAGCATCGTGGTGGCTGCATCATGTTATGGGTATGCTTGTAATTGTTAAGGACTGGGGAGTTTTTCTGGAGAAAAAATAAATGTAATGGAGCTAAGGGAAACCTTGTTCAGTCTGCTTTCCATCACACGCGGTGAGATGAATTCACCTTTCAGCAGGAAACCTAAAACACAAGTCCAAATCAACACTGGAGTTGCATACCAAGAAGACAGTGAATGTTCGTGAGTAGCCAAGTTACAATTTTGACTTAATTCTACTTGAAAATCCCTGTCAAGACCTGAAAATGGTTGTCTAGCATTGATCCACAACCAATTTGACAAAGCTTGAATAATTTTGAAAAGAATAATGGGGAAATGTTGCACAATCCAGGTGTGGAAAGCTCTTAGAGACTTACCCACAAAGACTCACAGCTGTAATCGCTGCCGAAGCTGCTTCTATAAAGTACTGACTCAGGGGTGGGAGTATACTTATGTAAATTAGATTTGAATTCATTTTCAACACATTTCCTAACATTTCTAAAAACCTGTTTTCACTTGGTCATTATTGGGTAATGTGTAGATGGGTGAGAGAATTTGTATTTATTTAATCAATTTTAAATTCAGGCTGTAACACAACAAAATGTGGAATAAGTAAGTGTATGAATACTTTCTGAAGGCACTGTGCCTTGCAGTCATTATAGAACGCAAACAGGGGTTCGACACACATTACTTTCCACATATGCCCAGGCCATTTCACTCAACTGATGCCTTGGTTTGTGTTTTGCAATACAGTGTTCATTGGCCTTGGCCAGTAACCAATGGCATGTATGTTGCTATTACCGAAGGGCTTGTATGGAGTAATTGACATAATAATTAGCAATTGAAATAGCATCAGCCTTCAGACGGTTCCTTTTTCATTCATTTCATTAGGATGTTTTTGCCTGTTTGAATTGGTGGTTGCTTGCTTCTGTAGGCAAGTTTAACTTGCTCTCTCCTAACAGCTACCTATTGGAGGCTCTAATAGATCTCCCTCCGAACAGCAAACACTGTTGTCCTTATGTGTGCTCTTTGAAGAACCCTAGACTACCTCAGTTGTATTTAGGAATTCCTCTTGCCAATTAAACTGGCCATATCATTCTGCAGCATCCACGAGAGGTTTAGTTCTTTTGATCTCTTGAGTTTTGTTTTGTGCTCGTCGTAATTGCTAGTAATTTCTTGCGTGCACTAAGCAGGAAAGAGAATTGTAAACCAAGCCCTGCACTTCCTGTGAGCTAACAGTGGAAGCGCAGAATTGGGAATTGATGACTCCTGCCTTCGTCCGAGTAAGCCTCCACCTCTCTGTTTCATGTGCTCTAAGTGGTGGATTGATATGTTAAACTGAGAGTTCGTTCTTGGTCAGTCAGTGCAATGGGACGGTTGCTTCCTGCTGACACCAGATCGATGCACCGTCTTTGCTCTGTCCCCTGAGGGATGGTGTCACCGTCCAGAAGCTGCAACATAAGAAGGGGACCATATGGCCATGGTAATGAGGCTGGAGGCCTGTGGGACTTGGTGACAAGGACCCTGTTTGGAGCTGTAACAGATTTATCAGTATAGAGGAGCAGAAGGAGTGGAAGACCCTTCAGCCAGAATGTCAACAAAGGTTATTTACACTCTTAGCTTAACTCCTTACCTTCAAAAGAGCCCGTCCCACTGAAGTCATGATAGATTTATAACAAGGCATAAATAAACTACAATATGTTGTGTAAGTATGTTAGATGAAATATTAGTCTTAATTCTATGCCATTCATGCAAATAATGTGAACCAGCATGCTTTTGTAACATAGTATACCGTATTTACTGTAGGATAAGTTCATTTGGCATGTTTTTGGGACAATTCAGAAGAGACACAAGAATGTTTAAGTTAGGGGGATTTCAATGTCCTGTCTGTTCCATCTCTGTGTTGTCAGGGCTTCACAGTATGGGTCTGTCTAGTGTCACCACACTAAGGGCTGAGCACAAAGTTGTTTAGTACACACATTTCCCCATTACGAGAGAGAGAGAGAGAGAGAGAGAGAGAGAGAGAGAGAGAGAGAGAGAGAGAGAGAGAGAGAGAGAGAGAGAGAGAGAGAGAGAGAGAGAGAGAGAGAGAGAGAGAGAGAGAGAGAGAGAGAGAGAGAGAGAGAGAGAGAGAGAGAGAGAGAGAGAGAGAGAGAGAGAGCTTAATAAACCAACCAATCACGACATGTATAACATTTAAAGTGGGCATTTGTGTATGTATGTCAGGTCAAGGATTAAAGGGTTTCGAGACAGTTTGTCTCATGCAATGGAAAAGAGCTGAGATGGTTTAAAGCAGTGCTCATCACCTTCTTAGTCAAAATGCAGGCCAAGATCCAGTGTGGTTAAGGTTAGGTTAAAAATCACATTCATTTTTAAAAAGATACATTGTAGAAATAGGCGGGTTTATGACTTTGTGGCTGTGGTAACTAGTAACGACTCAGCGGAGAGCATCAGAGGGTCCTCCTCTCACCGTTGGACCATCCCTCACCTCATCCCCCTTCGCTAATACTGACCAAAAAGGGGAAACCGTCTTCGAGCTGATGGCGAAACTCGAGTCACACCGCACTATTTCTGGCTCATGTAGAAATTCATGTTGTTACTCCTATGACCAGAGAAAGTTAAATATTCCTCACTATTAGAAATACACACAGCCGCTAATAATAACAACCCAAGCTTATCAATACACTTTTCTACTCATTCATTGAAACTGCAGTGCTGGTTGCAGCGTGAGTGGAGAAGCGCATTTCATAGCAGTGTTGAATACAAAGTGTTGACAGTGCTGAATAAAAACTTAAACATAAACTCACTCATAAAACAGCAGCTCTTTGCTGTATTCGTTGACAGTCTCTCTCTAGTCATGGTTTTAGACGTTTTGAAATCACAGTATCAACTTACTTTGCTATGTGCTAGAAGGAAGCTGCGGAGTGCAGACACGGTGATCTGAGCAATCCGATTGGCTAACGGTAGGCCTATACTGTAGATGCACTTGATTTGCTCTCCAGGCACGCCAAATAGGCGGAATTTGTTTCTTCAGACACATGAAACGGTTCAAAATGGGTACACTTCGCCTACCCGGCGTGCTGGGCAGCTGAAACAAGTGCACCTACAGCTAACAGTGCGAGACAAAAAAAAGAAGGAACGCAAGGCTTTATCGCTGTTGTTTTTTTATACATTTTTCGTGAACGACTAGGAAATGCCTTGGAGTTGCCAGTCGATCGCTTTCGACCATTTGGTGACCACTGGTTTAAAGTGAATACCATCATCCAGTTTGACTGATTCCAGGACAGTACTTAAACTCAAGTGAAGCAACGAGATTTGAGAGTTTCTCTGGCCATTGTGGAGAAGCTTGATGGCAATAGAGAAAACCCAGACCCCCCCCCCCCAAGACAAGATCTGGTGCCTGGATAGCGTTGCACGTTCCTCACACAGTACCTGTACCTGTCTGAAGCCAAATATGGCACTCTTCCCTGCACCCTCACCCCTCCCTTCCCATCACATTCACATCCACCACCCACTTCAAGGAGGGAGGAGGTAGCAATGCTGTCAGCTGGTCTCTGATTGGCTCCTTTCAGGCCTCTGACCCATGGTATGCCTGGAATGTTTCACCCTTCCCTGTACACTCGACTTGCCAGGTTGCAGGTTGGGACATGGATGAAATGAGTTTGGGGGGAATTCACAATTCAGCAACTCTTGGATGTGTCTTCTATCTTCTGTCTTGTTCAACCTTCAACAGTAGACAGACAATCGTGTCTGTCACTTCTCAACCTAGATGAAGTTTATGAACCACAGCACTCCTAAATAGGCCAATCAATGGTCATAATTCCTCAAGCCTCCAAGGCTTTTAATCAGAGGGGAGAGGTGCAGTTTAGCCATCTCATCTCTGTCTGAGGGCCGTGGCCCCTGGCCATGAAAACTCTGCCTTTAATTTGATGGGGCCTTCCCCTATTTCTCTCCTCTCTTCACTGAGGTGTAAAGTACTGTAGATTGCTGTCAGACCTTTTATAGACAAACTGCAGGTTTGCTAACAGATTTCCATGTTAGAAAAAGCATTGAGCTTCAGTTCAGTTCATTTCACTTACAGTACCTTCAGAACGATTTCAGTCCCCTTGACCTTATCCACATTGTTGTGTTACAGCGTGAATTTAAAATGGATTATATTTAGATTTTTTAGTCACTGGCCTACACACCATACCCCATAATGTCTGAGCAGAATTGTGTTTTTAATTGTTTTTACAAATTAATAAAAAATGAAAAGCTGAAATATCAATAAGTATTCAACCCCTTTGTTATGGCAAGCCTACATACGTTCAGGAGTAACAAGTCACATAACAAGTCACATAATACTAGTGTTTAACATTATTTTTTCATGACTACCTCATCTCTGTACCCCACATATATCGTGTCTTCAGAAAGTATTCAAACCCCTTGACTTATTCCACATTTTGTTGTGTTAAAGCCTGAATTCTAAATGGATTACATATATGTGTTTTCTCACCCATCTACATGCAATACCCCATAATGACTAAAGTGAAAACATGTTTTTAGAAATGTTTGTAAATGTATTGGTTGTCCAGCAATGATCAACAACTAGAGCTTGAAGAATTTTTAAAATAATAATGGGCAAATGTTAAACAATCCAGGTGTGGAAAGCTCTTAGAGACGTACCCAGAAAGCCACTGGTGCTTCTACAAAGTATTGTCTCAGGGGTGTGAATACTTCTGGAAATGTGCTATTTTTCGATTTCAGTAAATTTGCATTTAGATTTATAAAGACATGTTTTCCTTTTTTTCATGATAGGCTATTGTGTGTAGATGGGCGAGAGAGAAAAATCTATTCAATCCATTTTGAATTCATGCAGAATGTGGAGTAAGTCAAAGGGTATGAATACTTTCTGAAGGCACCTCCCTCTCTCACTGTGCTTAGGCACTATGTAAAACAATATGAGGATGGATTGTTGTTCATCATACACAACTGCCTGGTCTACTTTTTTCCTTCCAATTAATTCTCTGCTGCCTGAGAACTGTAAAATATGGACTAACAAAAATAATTAGGGCAGAAGAATGTCCTTCCACATGGTAGACAAATTAAGAAGACGGTTTTGTTGGACTTGGCTGGGCTCCCAACATTTCTTCTCAGCGTTCTGGTTGTTGGCTTTGTCTTCAGAAGTAGGCCTGTCAAAGCACCAACGTCATGCCACAGTGACAAGACTGGCTGATAAGTGACGTGCTGCGTGTGTCCATTAGGCCCACATACATGTATGACATTATATTCTATTCAGATCATGTTTGCTGTCAAATCTTTGTGACGGAACTCATCTCAAGTTTTTTTATTCCTTCGTGAGCATTGCATCAAGTATATTTATGAGTCACTGTAACTTACTCTTTATCCATGAAGTAATCTCTTGAAATAAGACCTTAATTGGAAGTCTCGGCAGCTGTGAGGTGTAAATGATGATTATTTGATGCAGTTTAGGGGAAGTGGGATTTATTCATGTCAATAGTTGTCGTCGTCAGTGCATTAGCCTTCTATAACTTTGTCTCTCTCTGTTGTCTAACGTTGTAGTGCATTAGGACATTGGCTATTTCCAAGTATTCTTTAAAAAAACACAGTAATGCTGAAAATGTATGGGATGCAAGCTACTTGATCTTGTAGCATTGAATCGACAGAAGGATTTATAATTTTTCATTGGTTTAGAGTTTAGATTATGAGCAGTAATTATTAGCCTACACTCTTAGAAAAAAAGGTGCTCTCTAGAACCTAAAAGGGCTGTCCCCATAAGGAGAACCCTTTGAAGAACCCTTCTTGGTTCCAGGTAGAACCAATGATTTATATGTACACAAAATGACTGATAGGGAGCGTTGTGTTGAAGCCACTGTGCCTCCATCTTGGCACTCACTACTATTGTAAAAAATATTTTGTAACCTATAGAAATGCATTTATTAATATCTACATTTGATTTCGCCACATTTATTATATTACAGACACCTTAATACTTTTACATTATATTATGTTAGCTAAACATAAATACATTAATAAAAATGTATACAGAACCAGTCAAAAGTTTGGACACACCTACTCATTCAAGGGTTTTTCTTTAGTTTGACTATTTTCTACATTGTAGAATAATAGTGAAGACATCAAAACTATGAAATAACACATATGGAATCATGTAGTAACAAACAAAAAAAGTTAAACAAATCAAAATATTTTTCATATTTTAGATTCTTCAAAGGAGCCACACTTTGCCTTAATGACAGCTTTGCCTTCATCCCAAACCATCAATTGGGTTGAGGTCGGGTGATTGTGGAGGCCAGGTCATTTGATGCAGCACTCCATCACTCTCCTTCTTGGTCAAATAGCCCTTACACAGCCTGGAGGTGTGTTTTGGGTCATTGTCCTGTTGAAAAACAAATGATAGTCCCACTAAGCGCAAACCAGATGTGATGGCGTATCGCTCGAGAATGCTTTGGTAGCCATTAAGTGTGCCTTAAATAAATCACTGACAGTGTCACCAGCAAAGCAGCCCCACACCACCTCCTCCATGCTTCAAGGTGGGAACCACACATGCGGAGGTCATCCGTTCACCTGCTCCGCGTCTCACAAAGACACGGCGGTTGGAACCAAAAATCTCAAATTTGGACTCATCAGACCAAAGGACAGATTTCCATGTGTTAATAATGTTCATTGCTCGTCTTGGCCCAAGCAAACCTCTTCTTGTTATTGGCGTCCTTTACTAGTGGTTTCTTTGCAGCAATTCGACCATGAAGGCCTGATTCACGCAGTCTCCTCTGAACAGTTGATGTTGAGTTGTGTCTGTTACTTGAACTCCGTGAGATATTTATTTGGGCTGCAATCCGAGGTGCAGTTAACTCTAATGAACTTATCCTCATGAGAGCCAGTTTTATCATAGCGCTTGATGGTTTTTGCGACTGCATTTTAAGAAACTTTCAAAGTTCTTGAAATGTTCCAGATTGACTGCCCTTCATGTCTTAATGTAAAGATGGACTTCCATTTTGCTTTGCTTATTTGAGCTGTTCTTGCCATAATATGGACTTGGTCTTTTACAAAATAGGGCTATCTTCTGTATACCACCCCTACCTTGTCACTAACAACTGATTGGCTCAAACACATTAAGAAGGGAAGAAATTCCACAAATTAACTTTTAACATTGAAATGCAATACAGGTGACTGACTACCTCATGAAGCTGGTTGAGAGAATGCCAAGATTGTGAAAAGCTGTCATCAAGGCAAAGGGTGGCTACTTTGAATTATCTTATAAATAAATTATATTTTGATTTGTTTAACTCTTTATTCGTTCTTACTACATGATTCTATATGTGTTATTTCATAGTTTTGATGTCTTTACTATTATTCTATTCTATGTAGATAATATTAAAACTAAAGAAACAACCTCTCCCTGACCGAGTCTGTAATACCTACATGTTTCAAGCAGACCACCATAGTCCCCGTGGCTAAGGAAGCGAAGGTAACCTGCCTAAATGATTACCGCCCCGTAGCACTCACGTCGGTAGCCATGAAGTGCTTATCACTGCACCTGTACATAGCACATCTGTAAATAGCCCATCCAACTACCTCATCCCCATACTGTTATTTATTTTATTTATTCTGCTCCTTTGCACCCCAGTATCTCTACTTGCACACTCATCTTCTGCACATATATCACTCCAGTGTTTAATTGATAGATTGTAATTATTTTGCCACTATGGCCTATTTATTGCCTTACCTCCCTTATCCTACCTCATTTGCACACACTGTATTTAGACTTTTTCTATTTTATTATTGACTGTATGTTTGTTTATTCCATGTGTAACTCTGTGTTGTTGTTTGTGTTGCACCGCTTTGCTTTATCTTGGCCAGGTCACAGTTGTAAATGAGAACTTGTTAATTAATGGTGAAATAAAAATACATTTAAAAAAAGGTTGGTCTTGGCTCACATCAACAGCATCCTCCCTCCCGTACACCCTAGACCCACTCCAATTCGCATACCGCCCCAACAGATCCACAGATGACGCAATCTCAATCGCACTCCACACCGCCCTTTCCCACCTGGACAAAAGGAACACCTATGTGAGAATGCTGTTCATTGACTACAGCTCAGTGTTCAACACCATAGAGCCCACAAAGCTCATCACTAAGCTAAGGACTTTGGGACTAAACACCTCCCTCTGCAACTGGATCCTGGATTTCCTGACGGGCCACCCCCAGTTGGTAAGAGTAGGCAACAACACGTCTGCCACGCTGATCCTTAACACTGGGGCCCCTCAGGGGTGTGTACGTAGTCCCCACCTGTACTCCCTGTTCACCCACGACCGCGTGGTTAAACACAACTCCACAACTTAAGCTTGCTGACGACACAACAGTGGCCTGATCACCGACAACGACGAGACGGCCTATAGGGAGGAGGTCAGAGAATTGTCAGTGTGGTGCCAGGACAACAACCTCTCCCTCAATGTGAGCAAGACAAAGGAGCTGATCGTGGACTACAGGAAAAGTCGGGCCGAACGCACCCTCATTAACATTGACAGGGCTGTAGTGGAGCGGGTCGAGAGTTTCAAGTTCCTTGGTGTCAACATCACCAATGAACTATCATGGTCCAAACATACCAAGACAGTCATGAAGAGGGCATGACAAAACCTTTTCCCCCTCAGGATACTGAAAATATTTGGCATGTGTCCACAGATCTTCAAAAGGTTCTACGGCTGCACCATCGAGAGCACCCTGACCAGTTGCATCACCGCCTGGTATGGCAACTGCTCGGCATCTGACCGTAAGGCGCTACAGAGGGTAGTGCGTACAGCCCAGTACATCACTTGGGCTAAGCTTCCTGCCATCCAGGACCTCTATACCAGGCGGTGTCAGAGGAAAGCCTGTAGAATTGTCAGAGACTTTTCTCTGCTACCGCACGGCAAGCGGTACCGCAGTGCCAAGTCTAGGACCAAAAGGCTCCTCATCAGCTTCTACCCACAAGCCAATTAATAAAATCGCCACCGGACTATTTACATTGACTCCCCTCCCTTTTGTATACTGCTGCTACTCGCTATTTATTATCTATGCATCGTCACTTCACAAATGACCTCAACTAGCCTGTACCCCCCGCACACTGACTCGGTACCGGTGCCCCCTGTATATAGCCTCGTTATTCTTATTGTGTTACTTTTTATTCTTATTTTTTACATGAGTCTATTTGGTAAATATTTTCTTAACTCTTCTTGAACTGCACTGTTGGTTAAGGGCTTGTAAGGAAGCATTTCACGGTAAAGTCTACACTTGTTGTATTCTGCGCATGTGACAAATAGCGGTTGATTTGATTTGATTTGAAATCCCTGCAATGAGTAGATGTGTCCAAACTTTTGACTGGTACTGTATATTTTTAAGAACATTCCTTAAAGTATAATTTTTTGAGATAACTAATGTTACTGTCCCCACTACACCCCCCAAAAATACTTAAATACATTTAATTGAAATACTGTAGAATTCCATTCATTCCTATGGAGGACTGCTCCTACTAGGTTATGCCAATATGGCCGACAGGTGGCTTCAAAGTGTCTCAATGGCCAATACATAACATCATCAATCCAGGGTTAATATACAGTACATCATTGGGTTCAAACCTTTTGGTTCTAGGTAGAACCCTTTTGAGTTCTATGTAGAACACGTGACACAGAGGGTTCTACACGGGACCCAAAATAGTTCTACTTCGATCTAAAAAGGGTTCTACCTGGAACTAAAAAGGGTTCTCCTATGGGGACAGCTGAAGAACCCTTTTGGAACCCTTTTTTCTAAGTGTACACCTGTCTGAAAAGGATGTGTCATGTGTCTGAAATATTATGAGTCAGGGGTTATCTACCAATGGATGTGCATCTTGTACAGCTGTAGTATCTTCATTTGAGCCAGTTTGCTACTACAGTAGGAAAATAATCCTGCAGCAACAGGAAATATTAATTATTATGTGGATTATAATTAATGGACATTTTTGTAGGGGTTGCTACATTTTTATTAAAATAAAAACTTTCTTAAACCTCAAATACACTACAAGATCTGTACACTGTGATTAGTTTAGACAGTATCTCATAATGGAACAAGAATTATCTCTGTTTATGCTGGGTCAAATTTGCTGTAGGCCTATTTACTTTCACTTCCTTGCTGTTTCATTGGGTTTCTGAGTGTATTATGACTATCCATTGCAATGAACAATAATCATAATGGCATTTACGATCCGTATCAAGTTGCTTAGAGATAGCATGGCATCCCTCAGTGTGTGGAGCATTAGAATGAATGACTTTCTAATAACATGTTATAATGAATGAACCCCAGCTGGTCATCCCCCACCCACTATCGCCCAGTACCTCTACCATGGAGAATCCCTCTAGAGGGGCTTTCACTCAGGACTACCTGCAGAGACGACTCTGCTTCTACCCTACAAACACGGGAACACATCCTTTGTCCCCTCTCTGGTTGTATAAACAGGTTTAAAAAAGCATAGAGTTACCACTTGCCATGGTGCCGTAGGCCCCTAATGGGGTGTATGTGGTCGCCAAGGGAGCAACATGCTGTCTTTCACTCTGCATGTCATTCTTCATCTCAGGAAGGGTAATGTGATATGGATGGAGAGATCCGTTTACACTTGGTATGTCTCTCTGCACCTCTCTCTCTCTACATGGTACAGTTGGGAGATACTGTAGTTTGGCTATGTATGAGACGACCAGTCTGGTGGTTGCCCTTTTAATGAACACAAACAAGCTGTGTCAATGTGTCTCGTGTTGAACAGTGCACAGTATCAGTAGGTTACGTGCCATCTTGATTTCAATGCTTTTCTGCAGTTATTCTTGCTAGTTGAGAACAGAACTTGAGATGCTTTCAAATGTAACTATTGTGATAGGTTAGTAGGCTACATTACATGTTTCCTGTGACAAAAACTTTGCGGTCTTCAAGTATCATACAAAGTTCACACCGAAACGATCCATTCTATCCGCACAGTCAAAGCACAACGACCATTTCCAATAGCCAAACACGCTAACATGGCGTTAGCCAGGTGCAAACAGCCTTTTAATAACCCCCTGAGCCGTCCCACCTCTATCCCTCCATCATGGCTAAACTCTGTGGTCAAGACAGGTTTGATCAACTCAGGGTTAACTTGCTGGAAATTCCACTATGTGAAACCTCATGGCTTTGTGGGGGCAGTGAGGGAGATGGAAGTGGCTGCTCCTGGTTTGCTCAACGTGGGCCACTGATTTTGCGGCCTTGTAAAGATTTGAGACCTTGAGGCCAATGATCTCCCAGGTCAACCCAGAAACACATGTCCAGACTCAAGACTTGCAACTGTGGGGGTTCTAGTCAGGGGACCAAGGTACAGTGCATGGTTGGGGTATGAGTCAAACAACGTTTTTTCTGAAATTCCCTTGTGGAAAATAAAGTTATTCTAAGTCAATAGATCAGTGTTATGCGTTTATAGTGGTAGGGTAGGGATTAGGGAACCCCCCCCAATGGTCACCCTGTGACATCACTCAGTCTGGTAAAGCACTTACGTGTGAGGCATAGTGGAGTGAGGTGTTCCAGTGCTTTAAGGGCCAAACCATTGATGTCAATGGAATTCAGTCCCTGCTTAAACCACATTCAGTGCCTGTTGTGAGGCCATTGTCACATTTGACTGTTACAGTAAAGCGTATGTTGTGCATTATGATAAAGTGAACAACCACACTCTATTTATTTCACAGGCTCCAAATGAGAGTTTGCTCTCCCGCCACTGTTAGACCAATGACACGCTCAGCGGGTCGGTATAAACCGGATGCATGCGGTTTTCACAGGAAATGGAAAGAGACTGTGACGCGGCATCCGCTTTTGGACTTTAAGAAGGTGACACCAATGATGGTGGATAAATTAATATACAGTACCAGTCAAAAGTTTGGACACACCTACTCATTCAAGTGTTTTTCTTTATTTTTACTATTTTCTACATTGTAGAATAATAGTAAAGACATAAACACTATGAAATAACACATATGGAATCATGTAGTAACCAAAAATGTGTTAAAACAAATCAAAATATATTTTATATTTGAGATTCTTCAAAGTAGCCACCCTTTGCCTTGATGAAAGCTTTGCACACGCTTGGCATTCTCTCAAACAGCTTCATGAGGAATGCTTTTCCAACAATCCCAAACCATCTCAAGTGGTTTGAGGTCGGGTGATTGTGGAGGCCAGGTCATCTGATGCGGCCCCATATCACTCTCCTTATTGATCAAATGGCCCTTACACAGCCTGAAAAAAGTGAAAAGAAAAGTGAAAAAATATTCGGTTCCGGTCTACTTAACAGGGTGGGTCTCCCATAGACATCAATGCAATAGCAGCTGGGTTTGGTCTACTGACTTTCAGTGAACCAGAAAAAAACAGTGTGTGTGTGCATACTTACATCCCTGTGTGTTTGAGTGTGAGTGTGAGTGTGTGTGTGTGTGTGTGTGTGTGTGTGTGTGTGTGTGTGTGTGTGTGTGTGTGTGTGTGTGTGTGTGTGTGTGTGTGTGTGTGTGTGTGTGTGTGTGTGTGTGTGCGTGTGTGCGTGTGTGCGTGTGTGTGTGTGTAGGCCTATGCACGTGCATGCGTGTGCAGGTCTGTGACTGTGTGAAAGAGAAACCAGAGAGGGTTATTCAATGTTCCAGTCATGCGAGGCCTAACATGAACTGTTCCTCAAACATGTCTTTGTTCCGTGCCAGGGGGATAGTGTGTCATTTCCTCCTGTGATGTACAGCACCGTATTAAAACGCACGTATTCTTCATGTGTATTTCCTGTCCGATTAGATGGAACCCTCAAGGAATTGTTGACATTGATCCCAATGATGTGTTAATTAATTTCCTGTATCCCCGGCTTTCACTGGACGCATTGGATGCATCCTAAATGGCACCCTATTGCCTATATAGTGCACTATATAGGGAATAGGGTGCCATTTGGGACGTGTCCATTGCCTTGTATGCATATCCAAGTGTCTCCTGGAATGTTGTCTAAAATGTCTGACACCATTGTGAAGAGAGATGTTTGACAAGCGGAGTGATGTGAAAAGTGCCTCTGGAAAGAGAAGACTGGAGAAGAAGTGAGAGGGGGAAGCCAACAAAATGCTTGGCCAACTCTCCTCTCAGAAACCTAGCATCAGTGGCAGTCAGCTAGCCTGGAGATATCTAGCTGAAATTTGATCTAGACCCTTATTCAGTGGGTTTATCGAGTTCAAAAAGAACTTTTGCAAGAAAACTAGCATCCGCCAGAAAACTAACATTCACCTTCAAAATATGATGTTATTTTGACTCTATCCTGTTATAGTTACAGAGTTGTACACTATCTATACACTGCTATCTCTTGTAGTTTTTGAATGAGAAACTGTATTTCTGCCACATGCTGCCACAACAACGACTATTTTATAGTAGGTGGTTCACCAGTAAACACCATTCAACATCCAGGGATCATTCACAAAGTGAATGGAAGTCACTACTGAGTGCATTGATGATGTCATCACTTTCATATCTGGTGGAAGTAGCATGATTTCAGTGTTTCTTATCTGCATAGGGTCATTCAATTAAATAACGTGAGTGCTTTTGTGTATTTTCCATGTATTAATGATGTTGAGGACCTTTGCTTCACTACGATCTGGAAGGAACAAGTCAACTAAGTCAGCATTGATACCTAGTGGATCATAGGAGGTGAATAATGTTGTAGGCGTGTTTGTCTGCCGTCTAACCACAGTTCCAAAGGCAGCAGGTGTTTCAACTAGCCTGTTTCAACTAAACTGTTTGCCTTGTCACGACTCATCTAAAAGCTATGTGTGTGCGCACAAAGAATGTGCTAACAGCTAGGTGTGCACACCGTGAATATTCCGCTAGCAATGTGTACCCTCGTGGGTTTGTGTGCTTTCAAAGAAAAGACAGATATTTGCTGAAAAAACATCAATTACAGAGAATGTTGTGTTCAAATAGCCCCCCCCCCGACACAGAAAATGAGTATTCCTTCCTTCCTTCCTTCCTTCCTTCCTTCCTTCCTTCCTTCCTTCCTTCCTTCCTTCCCTCTCTCTCTCGCTCTCTCTCAACCACCCACCCACACACACACACACACACACACACACAACGTTTCATATCAAGTGAGGACAGGATGTCCCTTTCCAGTTAGTGTAGAGTCGGACTGTGTATTCTTGTAGCTAGCATTTCAACATTACCGTTCTTTCAAAGCAGTCATTACACCATTACAAAGAGACAAATAGATTTTAAACCTTGTTCCCCTTGTTCTAATGCAAAATCGAATCTGATAATTGAGTCGAGCTGAATTCAGTATTACTACCCCATTTATTAGTTTAGCAGGACAAACTGCAACATTTTCCAGGAATCGATCTGGTCGTACTGCTCGTCTATAATGTAATTGGTTTATACTTCAAGGCCCACACACTGGTACTGTCACCTTGCTCTTTGTTTACATTATCTATCTATTTGTTGTGTTTTTTGCTGTGTCTTGCTGTGTCATCGAAAAAATTACACCCTGCTTAACAGCTCAGCTACAGACCAATGTAGCATCCACAGTTACAACTGATAGCTGCCACTAAAATACTAATATATGGACACATTTAATCCAAATAATTCGCAACTCAAACTCCATAGCCTTTCACAATGGATTTACAATTCTTCCAATGCACTGTGTGCAAACACACACAGAATATCCTTACACACGCATACAGTGGAAAGAAAAAGTATGTGAACCCTTTGGAAATACCAGGATTTCTGCATAAATTGGTCATAAAATTTGATCTGATCTTTATCTAGGTCACAACAATAGACAAACACAGTCAGCTTAAACTAATAACACACAAACAATTATACGTTTCCATGTCTTTATTTAACACACCGTGTAAACATTCACAGTGCAGGGTGGGAAAACTATGTGAACCCTTGGATTTAATAACTGGTTGACCCTCCTTTGGCAGCAATAACCACAGCCAAATATTTTCTGTATTTGCGGATCAGACCTGCACGACGTTCAGGAGGAATTTTGGATCATTCCTCTTTACAAAACTGTTTCAGTTCAGCAACATTCTTGGGATGTCTGGTGTGAACTGCTCTCTTGAGGTCATGCCACAGCATCTCAATCGGGTTGAGGTCAGGACTCTGACTGTGCCACTCCAGAAGGTGTATTTTCTTCTGTTGAAGCCATTCTGTTGTTGATTTACTTCTTGTGTTTTGGGTCGTTGTCCTGTTGCATCACCCAACTTCTGTTGAGCTTCAATTGGCGGACAGATAGCCTAACATTCTCCTGCAAAATGTCTTGATAAACTTGGGAATTCATTTTTCCGTCAATGATAGCAAGCTGTCCAGGTCCTGAGGCAGCAAAGCAACCATGATGCTCCCTCCACCATACTTTACAGTTGGGATGAGGTTTTGATGTTGGTGTGCTGTGCCTTTTTTTCTCCACACATAGTGTGTTGTGTGTTAATCTTGTGTGTTCCTTCCAAACAACTCAACTGTAGTTTTATCTGTCCACAGAATATTTTGCCAGTAGCGCTGTGGAACATCCAGGTGCACTTTTGCAAACCTCAGACGTGCAGCAATGGTTTTTTTGGACAGCAGTGGCTTCTTTTGTGGTGTCCTTCCATGAACACCATTCTTGTTTCATGTTTTACGTATCGTAGACTCATCAACAGACATGCCAGAATGTTCCAGAGATTTCTGTAAGTCTTTAGCTAACACTCTAGGATTCTTCTTAACCTCATTTAGCATTCTGCACTGTGCTCTTGTAGTCATCTTTGCAGGACAGCCACTCCTAGGGAGAGTAGCAACAGTGCTGAACTTTCTCCATTTATAGACAATTTGTCTTACCGTGGACTGATGAGCATCAAGGCTTTTAGAGATACTTTTGTAACCCTTTCCAGCTCTATGCAAGTCAACAATTCTTAATCTTAGGTATTCTGAGATCTCTTTTGTTCGAGGCATGGTTCACATTAGGCAATGCTTCTTGTGAATAGCAAACTCAAATTTTGTGAGTGTTTTTTATGGTGAAAGGCAGCTCCAACCAACGTCTCCAATCTCGTTTCATTGATTGGACTCCAGGTTAGCTGATTTCTGACTCCAATTAGCTTTTGGGGAAGTCATTAGAATGACTTGAGTGAATGTTTAAATGATGTATACAATATACAAAATACAATAATTTGTGTGTTATTAGTTTAAGCACACTATGTTTGTCTATTGTTGTGACTTAGATGAAGATCAGATCAAATTTGATGACCAATATATGCAGAAATCCAGGTAATTCCAAAGGGTTCACATAGGTTTTCTTGCCACTGTATATAATACATAAGGTTCTAATGAAATGTCCATATCGACAATCGAAATGACTGAAAAATGCAGTTCAAAATGTTTTAAAAAGTGTCTAATCCAAAAATCTTGCTTGATAGTTCAAATGCATTCAAAGGGATGTTGTCTGTTCTCATGATTCAACTGTAGCCGAACCTGGTAGCCGAACCTGCAAATTGCAAAGGAAAATGCATTTAGGCCTACTTTTGCTTGTAAATTAAGTCCATTTGTCTGGTGAACCTCTCGTGACAGCATTGTAGAAGTCACAGCAGAACCCTCATTATTTTATTCTGAAGGCACACAGCAGGGAGACACATCCCCAAGTTCTCCTTCGGTTCCATTTTCACACGGACACAAAAAGTCCTTCCCATTTCTATTATGTCCACAAAGCAAAATTAAATGTCCAAGATGTGTAAAAGTCTGTGTAAAAAGTATTAATTGGTAATGACGTTTCAGACAAGTGGACAGTCCAGTACTCACTGTTCGCCTGCCTGACAGCTAGCAGCGAGGGAGATGGTGGTTGCTTGTCATGTCAGGTATTGTGTGTAGAGCTCCTGTATGCTGCCTCTGTCTGTCTGGTCTTAACTGTCATTATAGTTGACTTTCCACTCTTCGAACGCTCCAAACGGCGCTCCAAACATTATTCCAACTTGGAAAATAGTTTGAGGTGCAATAGTGTCCGTTTGTCAGATTGTTTTTGCTAGCTAGCTTTGTTAAGTTCAAGGGAAGCGAGGGCCACATTATGTTGACACGCCCAAATGTGCACAGCTTACCCCAGGAAATACCCACGCAACATTGTTTAGACAATATGCATGCGCAAAATATGAAATAGCCTCAATGAAGCTACTTTAAGCTAGGCGAAGCAACGACGCTTATGCTGACCCTGTCCGTTAACAGTGACTGGACTCAGGAACAGCCATGGCGTCAACGATTTGAATGTATTTGAATGGCTGGAAGGGAAGGCATGAATGCCCTGGCGCCTTCTGGTGCAGTTTTAGCACATTTGGGGATTTTTGTAGCGTAAAAACCACCAGAATCATTGAGAAAAAACATTAGATATCCAAAAATAGTGATTTAAAAAAATATATAATTGTATTTCTTATTTGGCTTTTCATAACTGCTTTCTTTATTAGTTTATCTCAGGGTAAGTACTTCCTATTCTGCCTACTACCCTGACTGCACATCACTGGTTGTCAATGAACACTGGGTTATCATGTAAACCTCAACGCTATGCGGGCCCTGTAAGCCTGATCTCAGACCTGCTATTGGTCCCCATGACGAACAGGTTCCCTGGGCTTATCTAGACAGGTGATCAATCACCTGCATATACAGTACATGCATGCTCGCACACACGGGCATGCACAAACACTCACTCATTCATGCATGCACACACACACACACACTCACTCATTCACGCATGCACACACACACACACACACACACACACACACACACACACACACACACACACACACACACACACACACACACACACACACACACACACACACACACAGGCACAGGCATTAGCACACACACGCATGCAATCATGCGTACACACACACCCACTCACACTTCCAGGCTCTTCGGGCAGGGTGCCAGTCCAGCTGGGCCGATGGCTATCGTCTATTTCCACCAGCCCTGTGTCATACCTTATCACGCCACTGTTTAGACTGGAGAGAGATGGATGCACCCTGACAGGAACTATGCTCCTTTGTAGACCTGTCTCATTGGCACTGTGTGGAGTCTGGACTTGTCTTTTAAGTATTTTGCAGCATTCAGACGAACAGGAGAGATGACCCAGCAATTCAAACTATTTTTTTTGGTTGTAGTAGGATCTTCTTCCACAGAACGATGTCTTCTCCCGGGTATTCAAAGACCGTAAGACGTTTGATTTGAAGCTGAGGAGGGAGAGAATCGGCAGTGAAGGAGATTATATGGCCCCATTCCAACATGTTGTAGGGGTGCGACTGGAAGTGTGTTGGCTTAGGTGTCTGGAAGACAGAGGATTGTTTACCAAAACAAGACACCCTCCGCCTTGCTTGTAGTGTCACTTTCTCCTTTGTCTGGCTATGCAGTTCTCTTTCCCCTCTACCTCTCCCTTCTCATTTTCCCCCATCCCTTCCTCTCCTCTCCCCCCGCCCTCTCTCTCTCCTCTCTCTTTCTCTCCCCTACCCCTCTCTCCTTTCTCCCTCCTCTGTTCTAAGATGACACCTTGTCTTATGCAAGTCTGGCATAGAATGGTCATTTGTGACTCAGCAACTCTTCGTGGAAAAGGTTATCGCATTATTTCAACCATTTTGATAAGAATATGATTCATTCAGACACTCCTCTTTCCAACTTATTTTTTCTCTAAAGGGTTCAATCTGCATCGTGGAGGTTCGGCTTTGCAGCGTGATCGACATGTAAAGGCAGCGTTCCCGCTTTAAGCAGAGACTGTATCACAGTAAACGCTGCACACGTCGGCTCAATCTGAAATGACCTTACCGTTTCCATCGCGGAATCTGTAGCGCTTCAGCAACACAGATTGAATAGAGCCCTACATTTCAAGAATGCAGAGGCGACGCACCTTGTGATCTACAGCAAATGTTTGGTTAAGGAAGGCCAGAGGGGCACATTTCAACATGTCCTTTGAGTTGGAATGCAGCTCCAACCACCTTGTTCCTGATCCAGAGAGAGAGTTGAGACTGTATATTAAAAGGTGATGAGCAGAGTGGGAAATATGGGTGGCCATATTGTTTCAATTTGAATAAGCGAGAGAATATCATTGAGTGAAGGTCAAGAATAGACAACATTGCCATTGTTTTTGAGCTCAACTGCTTACAGGATACAGTGGGTGTTTTATATTGAGATACTTTGAGGGTTGTGTGTAATCTATCATCGATAAGGATAGCTACAATAATGTCACAACATGCTCATAAGGAGACAATTTTTGTACTTGATTTTTTACAAACTATGTTTTCTGGTTGTCACATTTCTTTAATGTTGCCTATTCCTGTCACGGCTGTTAAAGGAAGAGGACCAAGGTGCAACGTTGTGAGCGTACATTTCTCTTTTTATTTGGGGAAAAAGACACCGAACAAAACGATAAACACTACAAAAACCATGCTATGTGCCCTAAACAAAGTCAACTTCTCACCAAGACAGGTGGAACAAAGGGCTACCTAAGTATGGTTCTCAATCAGAGACAACGATAGACAGCTGTCCCTGATTGAGAACCCTACCCGGCCAAAACATAGAAATACAAATAATAGAGTATAGAATACCCACCCCAACTCACACCCTGACCAAACCAAAATAGAGACATAAACAGGATCTCTAAGGTCAGGGCGTGACAATTCCTTAAAGATGGAAGGGGAAACCAGGCCATCGGTCGCCCAGTGGTTATGAAACAGGATCGTAATACAAACTCTGCTGTTTTATCGCATGTGCAATGATGTCCGAGGGGGTTCGTTGTTTGAGGTAAGTGTCTTGTTGTAATTTCGCTAAAAAAGGACGTGGCTGTTTCCCCGCTATGGATTCCAGCTTTAATCTGCAAAGCAACTTTAATTAAATGAAACCCGATTAGTAACTCTATTTACATGTTCTCTATGTTGTCTAAATGGGACTTTCAAAAACATGACTACATCAGCGGAGGCTGCTGAGGGGAGGACGGCTCATAATAATGGCTGGAACTGAGCGATTGGAATGTAACCACATAGAAACCATGTGTTTGATACCATTTCCCCTATCCGCTCCAGCAGTTACCACGAGCCTGTCCTTCCCAAGTAAGGTGCCACCAACCTCGTGTGGTCTACATGTGAGAATTGTTATGGGTGTGAAGTCTGTCTAGCAGCAGGGTTGAATTGCCAAAATAAACAAAAGGTGACCCACGTGCTGCAGTGCTGGAGATGAGGGCTAGTGAGGACATTCCGTTTTGTGGGGACGGGTCTGTGAATGAGGTCAAACTGATCCACTTTTGTTCGGTAGTGTGCTATTCCAGCAGTTCACTGGCCCTAGCTTCCCATTGCCCAGATTAGCGGTTAGTGAACTCTGTGCCCCAATTCCTCACAGCTTTGGACAACAATAATGAATCCAGTGTTTTGTTTATTGTTTTGTTTACTTTCTCACAATGAGCAAAGGTCTATAACTCTATTGTCTCCCGGGTATTGTCGAGGTCGGCTAATCCATGTAAATGGTGTTGAGTTTTCCCACAGGAATAGCAAGCCCCATATTTTACATTTATAAAGGACTTAGTGTCACGTTCTGACCATAGTTCTTTTGGTGTTTTCCTTGTTTTAGTGTTGGTCAGGACGTGAGCTGGGTGGGCATACTATGTTGTATGTCTAGTTTGTCTATTTCTATGTTTGGCCTGATATGGTTCTCAATCAGAGGCAGGTGTTAGTCATTGTCTCTGATTGGGAACCATATTTAGGTAGCCTGTTTTGTGTTGGGATTTGTGGGTGGTTGTTTCCTGTCTTTTTGTTTTCTGCACCAGATAGGGCTGCTTCGGTTTTGCCACGTTTATTGTGTTGTAGTTTGTTCATGTTAAGTGTCTCTTATTAAAGAACCATGAACTTCAACCACGCTGCGTTTTGGTCCTCCTCTCCTTCCCAGGAAGAAAGCCGTTACACTTTATCCATAAGTCCTTGTATTCACCCTTGGTGTGACTTTTCAATTGAATATCTCCTTGGGTGGCCTTGTCTCAAGATTTAGCAGCCAGACATATATTCAAACAAGCTACTGCACATTCCAGTGTGTGGACACACACAAAGGCCCACACAGGTGTCTGACTCCACACACACACATCTATATATATATATACACACACACAACCCTGTTGCTGCATAATGGGCCTCTCCTTTCCTTTCTTTAAACCTAGTGCTGGGTCCTACTACAGCATATCTGTCTGGTCCCGGTCCTGCGACTGTCTGTGGAATCTCAGATACAGCCTGGCTACAGAGTGACCCCCAGAGCCAAAGTCTCTCTGCCTCCCTAAGGAGCCTACTGTGTGTGGGAACACTTCTCGTAAGTCCCAGTAAGAGGCACAGTGTCGTGTGCAGACCTGGGTCACATTGGCCCTGGTTGTCATCACCCAGGCAAGATAATTCATTAATGGCTGATAATGCACATCGAGAGAAAGGAGGGATAATTGGCTCCCGTCGCTGTTTCAGATGAGGCAGTGATTGCTGTTGTAGCTGAAGTATGTCAGAGCCATGTTCTTGGGAGAGGGGATGCCAGTAATTTCTCTAACGGTTGGGAGCAGGATACCCTTGCACCAGTAGTCTGTCTTTATATCTCTTTCGGGTCCATGTTTATTGTATAGTCTTATGTGGGCTGAATTACCTTGGTCCATTTAGTAGTGGGAGACTTCTGTACATTGTCACTGTGTGACATGAGACAGGAGGTTTCTCCTCCTCAGGTCACATGACCAGGAAAACCCCCTTGGCATATGACATAGTATAGTTCTGTTATGTGTAGACTGCTGTTAGTGTTCACCTTTCTAATGGGGTCCTATATGGCTCAGTTGGTAAAGCATGGTGTTTGTAATGCCTGGGTTCAATTCCCAGGGCCACCCACAGGTAAAATGTGTGCACACATGACTGTAAGTTACTTTGGATAAAAGCATCTGGGAAATGGCATATGTTATTTTTGATAAACAGTAAGGGTGCCTGATGTGGGCGTTGGGGAAGGTCGGCTAGCCATCCTGTGTCGTGTTAAGTGAATAAACACTGAGGCCTTTGTAGGACTGGTGGTGCCAGGCTCACGGTCCACAATCTCCACTTTATACACACAAACCACCCTTTAATGTTTTCACCAGTATGACTCACAAGGTGAACTGTATGTTATCTGAGTCATTTTTATCACGTCTGGACATCTTTGAAATATTCACCTGGACTATCTCATCCTCCCTTCAAATGCCTATACCTCAAATGAAATCCTGCCACTCCCCTCAGAAGCTTAAGACATTTACTTTGAAACTCTCTTTGTATTTCTCAACATAGAGCACTCTCCTTGAATGTAGGCCGTGTTTCTTCTTGGGCGGCTCCTATCTCTCCACTCTGCAATGGATTTACTTTTACTTCTCAGTGAGGTATGAACCCTGATATTTACATGGGTGTGAGACTTGATATTTACATGGGTGTGAGACTTGAGTTTTAACTCGAGGCACCAAAAACACTCAACCCACTTCCTGTTGACGTCAGCGAGTTGTGCCAATAACATGACCCAATGTTACAGTCACACGGTGAAGACTTTGTGAAGGTTGATTTTGGAAAATGAACCATTTCAAGTCAAATGGAGCAATGGAGTAGGATATTTTGACCATTGAGCTGGGACTGTTCACAACAGACCATAGTCCCACTCAGTGCTTTATTTCTTCATTGACAACATTGATTCATTTTTAGCATCTTAGCTAATCGCTAACCATATTTCATACAAATGTATCTCATGCTTACATACTTACTTCATTTATACAAATTAGGTTTGATAAATCGTGTGCTGACTGTGAATGCTGCGGCTAGCCACAGGGTCAGTTCCCTTGTAGATAACGCTGGCTGCTTCACAGCTTTTTTACCCTGGTGCTAATGTTGTGGCTGTCCGGGTGAGTGAAGAAAAAGACAGGGTTGGCTCCCTAAGCCGCTGTCTGTTGCGTCCAGACTTGTACCATGGTTCATGCTTTGGCTCCCCCACACTCTGATCTCCTCCCTCTGAGAAATTTTAAAGGTCATGTGGTTGCTCTCTCCCAGCCCAGAGGCTTTGTGGGTGGTTGTGGGGAAGACATGGTCGTGGTGGGCTAGAGAAGGCTGACCAAATCATTAAGTGAAGTCAAACAATTCTAGCTACGTGTCCCAAGTTGTTGTACAAGATGAACAATAACAGTTTTGCTGTATCAAATAGTTTCTGAATGAAATAGTTCCAACTTCCTAGAGTGATAGTTCCTAATCGTGAATATCCATGAATTATAGTTCCTGTCATGAATGCCTATGTTCCCTATGTTGATATACAGTAGGCTATATTATAAACCTGACAGACTTTATGGCTCTGTTATATCTGTCTGTCTGTCTGTCTGTCTGTCTGTCTGTCTGTCTGTCTGTCTGTCTGTCTGTCTGTCTGTACTCAGTCTCCTGTCAGGAGCACCCAAGGAGAAAGCCCTGGCTCTGAGGAACGTCAATGAGACGGGCGCCATCTACTCCTGTCCTGTCACCACAGAGCTTAACGACTGTGAAAGGATGGACTTGGTCAGCTCCAGTAAGTACTGGCACTCTCACTGTCATTGAAGTGTCCTCTCTATATAAAAGGGTTCTCCTGGTTGAATGGGTGACATGGGGCTTGGTTGGGAGGTTCTTTAGGTGGCTAGATAAGGATGTGCTTGTTAGAACCACTGAATTATGCTTTGTATGTTATGTGTTACTGTGGAGACTGGGTTCACTCACCTGAGTGGGGATTCACCCTTGAGTGGAATTTTCTATGTGGAATTTTCAAAATTGCAAAAACAATCCATACAAACTTGCCAAAGCATTTACTGTCAGTTTCTGACACTGCTCTGTATCTAAAATAATACATTTTAAAAAACACTGTAGGATAGCCTGTATTTGATATCAAGGTCTAGCTATCTCATACTTATTCCAGACCAAGGAGAATGTATCCTGCTCCCAAAGGTAGACTATCAAATTAGACAAATTCCCCTGCTTCCCAAACCCTTACCTCTGCCCTGATAGGCTAAGCCCAACCAGCAAGTATTAGCCTCTGTCATCTCTGAAAGACATGCTCCAAGTAGAAACATATTGAATTAGTCTTAATTAAAAGTTACGGTAGACTGACTCACCGAGGAGGCAATTATAGCCTCAGAGGCTGAAAGTAAGAATGATAATGCACTTTTTGATGTTAGTAAGTCTCTGTACATTTTTGGGGTTTACACTTGTTCAGGCTTGATCCACATTGGATGAGACTGCTGCTGTTTTTGTTGCTAGGTGTCTTACTTTCATGATGAACATCCTGTTGTTATATTTTGGGGTTTGTTCAGTTGGAACCTTAAGTTTCAAATAACAGTCAGACATTGCCGTATGTATATGTCTGCTCTGTTGCTACTTTTCATGTAAGTGTAAAAAAAAAGTACATCTGGAAGCTTTATAATCTTTTAATTACATTGAATACACGATTCATTCTTTGTTCATTGAGTCAACCAGTAACTTATTATTGATCACTTCTGATGTGACTATACGGTCATGATAATTAACAGTCGCAGAAGACAACAGTTCACAGTGTTATGTTTCTATTTAAGATAAAGCATTCCCTTTAAAGCAATGAGTGTGATGTGTGTCTCCCACAGCGGACTCGTCTGAGATGGTGGAGGGGATGTGGCTGGGAGTGACTGTGGCCAGCCAGAGAGACCTGCCAGGGGGTCGAGTGCTGGTGAGAGTGGGACAACACCCTCTGGTTCTCTTTCCTCACTGAAAGGGGACCGTCTCCTATCTTGAGATACTAGATGCTTAAAACAAAACATTTCGCACAGATCTGTCTTTGACAGTGACATCAGTTCATGATTTATGCCAAAATTTGAGTTATGGACATCAAGTTTGTTCCTGATAAGCCATGTGTTCCTAGCCATGTGAGGGTAAGATAAGGTCAATTTAAGACCATAGATAAAGCATAGGCTTAGACACTAGATACGATACAATATACGATGCGATATACTTTATTGTCCGTTGTGAAACCTACATACAAATACACTATATACATGCAGTATGAAAAACACTGGTAACTTAGTACATACTGTAGGTCACATATTCAGAGTCTCTGGCCTGCTGTTTGACCATGTATTTGGTTTGCATATGTTCTGTGTCCCAGTGTTCAGCTGCATTGACAGTTCAGGATTCACTACAGTGATATGACCACAATGCAACAGTATGGGAAGAAAAGGTTGTTGTTTGGTAAATAAAGACATAATATTAAATACAAAAAACGATGTTCTAATTGACATATAAAGACAGGAAATTCAAATGAGCAGCCCTACCTACATTTGACATAGGCACTAAGGTTTTACAGCAAACTCATCTTATTACACCTGCTACTGTAAAAAATGTCAAATTTACTCAATTATACCACTACTAGAACAAAAAGTTACTCCTGCGTTGTAATGTCTAATTCGTGTCCAGGCTTGTGGGCATCGCTACGTGAAGGTGGTGTGGGGGGGCGCGGAGGAGCAGCTGCGGATGGTGGGGAAGTGCTACGTCAGGGGCAATGACCTGACCTTCGACCCCAACGACGAGTGGCAGGACCACAGCTACGAGGTGTGCAACCCCAACTTCGACATGGATCTGGAGGGCTTGTGCAACATGGGCATCTCGGGGGGCATGACCGACACGGACGTCTACATCGGCTCTGTGGGCAGCTACGTGTGGCAAGGTGGGCACCAAAAGGAGTTACAGCCGGTCTCATAGACTAGACGTAACATAGTAAACAAGGATTCTTCTGGACGCGTTTCTGGTCATGACTTAAAAGTTCATGTGAAACTGTATTGTTTTCTTTTGTCTTTGTTACCTAGGCAACGTTCATGTAACGTGGAGAGACCCTGAGCCAGGAAACGCGTGGGACTCAAGTGACAAAGACTTTGGGCAACTGAACAGACGATACAGCTACATGGGTATATCAGTGACCTGGCTAGTAGAGCCAATTCTGGATTAACAGGGTAGACTAGGAAGCTTACTGTAAGGGAGTGTCTCTTGCTCTTCCATTTCAAAACACTCTCAAACATAACCACTCCCCCATTCAGAAAGATAAACATCTTTTTGAACGTATGAATTGAAAGAGAACTAGAAAAAGGAACTACCGATGCTATCTAGATGGCGGCGCTCCGTTTAGCATAGTGGCAACTGTATCACAGGAAGTTACCTTTGGCCTTTGTGCAGAAGGGCGATGATTAGCCCTACCTGCCATAAATGGTACTGTAACATTGTTTTAATGTTGTTTTAACACCACAGGTTACTCTGTCAATGAGGACAAGAAGCTGCTGAGTCAAGACTACTTCACGGTAGTGACGGGGTCTCCCAGAGATGAATCCAAGGGCTCAGTGATGCTGGCTAAGAAGGGCAACACAGCGTTGGTGACCAAGTTCATCATCCCAGGAGAACAAGTGGGCTCGTACTTTGGGAACAGCCTAGCTGTCACCGACCTCAACAATGACAAGTATGTCATCACTGTCCATAGGAAATCCCCAGCTTTAGTGCATCTCTCAGTGTGCCATATGCCAAAAGCTTGATTATCTAGAACAAAACAATAGCAAACTCAGAGGCAAAAGAATAGCATATGCTAATCTTTTGAGAATAGTATTGAGAACAGTTTGTTATTCTTTTGATACGGGATTGATTGAGTTTGAATTGTATCACTCAATAAAATGCAAATTTACCGATAGCCCGTCATCTGTAGCGTTTACCTCTACTATTTGGAATACACACTCTACCTGACCAGTGATGCAGAGAATACAGTACTGTAGTGGTTGAATTGGAGAGGTTGTCCTCGTCGTTTCACCACCTCTGATACGGTATCTGACATGACATTATGGCTGAGGCATGTGTGCTCTCAATTTCTCATAATACATTAATAAAACCTTGAGCATTTGTGTTCATGGTCTGTCAGCATGTCCGAGAAAAAGATTATACTGAATAACACATTGTCAAGAAAATATTTTGGCTGTACAAAAGACAAGCCAAAAGATATAAAGCATGTCATAGGTTTTGTTGCCCTCTATAAAAGCCAATTAGAATGAAGAATAAGGTGGGTAAAATGGTTGGTAATCCATATAATGATTATGATCCTATATGCTACAATGATACAGAATGTGTACGGTTGTGTGTTAATATTTGTGTGTTTTCATTTGCACCATCCTAGCTGGAATGACCTGATCGTAGGTGCCCCATTCTACTTTGACCGTCAGAAGGAGGAGGGAGGAGCGGTGTACGTCTTCATGAATGAGAACGGCTCTTTCCAGAAGACACCTAGCATGGTACTGAAGGGTCCTACGGCATCTGGTTTTGGATTCGCCGTGGCAGCCATTGGCGACGTCAACCAAGATGGATTCCAAGGTAGGCCTACCATAACGGGTAACCTTTTGGGCATTGTTCAAATTCCTTAAAAGAGAATAATTCCTTCCTCCTTTACTTGAAGTAATCACTGATTTCACATGATTGGGCAGGTGAACGCAAGGGCTCCACCACGTGGCTTTCACCTGTCCGGTCAATTCTAATCAGTGATTTCTACAAAGAAGGGAGGAGGAAAGATGCACTTTTAAAGAATTTGAACGGTGCGGAACTGTACCGCAATGAGGACGTAGAAGAGGAAGAGGATCATGGTTAACTTCCTATCTGATCCAAGCTCAGACTCTTATTGTTGGACGTGCGTGGTTAAATGTTAGTCTCACCGATATGATAGAGGGAAATAGCATTGGTGTAATCAGACAGGTTAAAATGGGTTTTCTGGGATCTTGGGATGTCTCTAACCCTAACCATAACCCATACCTAACCCTAACCTTAACCCTTACCTAAACCATTTTATATGTAACCTTCAATGGGGTTAGAGTTGGACATCAGAGTTGGACATCCAAAGGATTCCGGATAGCAAGGAATGTCACAAATGGCTCTCCAGGCCATTAAAAACATTTCTACTGTCATCCTGCTGTCACCTAGTGGCGAAATACAGCCAGCACAAGGGCTTACACTGGAACTATAGGCAGAGATCTGTAAATAATGATGAGATGATCATGTCTCCGCCCTAACAATGGGAGTCGTTTTCCAAAAGGCGGAAAGGCAGGCAACAAGCTTAGGTCCAAAATAATCCCTTAGAAACACATTTTGGCGGGAGTAAAACCTCTCGCTTTGCCTCTTCCTCTCTGTTCTCGCTCTGCTCTCTGCCTATCAGAGATGGTATTCTACACACTACTTACTTCATGTATTACATGCATCAAATATGCAGATTAATAATTGTTGAAGCAAACTTAATTGGTCATTTTCAAAATGTATGGTCATGTATTTCCAATGCCTATTTTTCCTCTATAGACTTTGCAGTAGGAGCCCCATTCCATGAGACTGGGAATGTCTACATCTGGATGGGAAGCAAGAAGGGAATCTCTGAGGAGCCTAGTCAGGTACACACTGGCATACTTAGCATCAGGTAGAAGAGGCCTCACATCATCATGGGGCCTCGTGAGCTGGGCAATAAAAAAAAGTACCTGTATATATAATAAATAATTCGCGTTTTTAAACTATTTTTTGGGATACCTGCAGGGGTCCTAAAATTCAAAATCAAATAGCTAAATTATCCTTGGTATGACCATCTTGAAACAATTCCATATAGCTTAGTAGACACCTAGCCTCGGGCCCTTAGACTCTCTAAGAGGATACGATATGCATTTCTTTAGTAAAAACACAGGTGCTGCTGATAATACTGCCCTCATCGTAGAGGCGGAGGACATGTATGTGTAGGCCATGTATCTGATGCGCTCCAGCCAAAATGAGTATGGCATGTCATACTCTTTTTGGCCAGACAGCATCAGATACATGGGCTACATATAGTAAGACAGAGGGGCGCTGTTTCGCTCGCTCCGATGCTTTCTCCAATGAGATAGTTTCAACCATTTGCGAATTGAAGGAAAGTTGGCGGGTGCGCAGTGCACTGTTCGGATTCTGGAAATATTTTGAATGAATGTGCGAAGGTAACCTACTTTTTGAAGTGATTTGTTTGACAATCAGATATAAACAGGTACATTAGACTGGTTTGATTCCTTTTATACATGAATAGTTCATAGTTCATTAATATTCCCCCAGTAATGCACAATACATTATCTGCTATGAAGCCAAAAGGACGGGGAGAACAGAGTTGAATGCAGGGAAATGGGGGAAAGATACTGTATCACAATCTATGTAGTTTTGTAACGTGTTCGTGTTGCCCCCTATAGGTTATTGAGGGGAAGTCAGTGGGTAGTGGTGGGTTCCAGACCTTTGGCTATTCCATCAGTGGAGGTATGGACATGGATGAGAACAGTTACCCTGACCTCCTGGTTGGTTCTCTGGATGACCGCATCGCTCTGCTCAGGTAAGTTGTGGACAATAAATACAGTATGTATTGAATTGAATCAGCTAAAACTGCCATAACAAACTTGGATATATTCATCCAGGATCTGGTTTGTGTCTCACTTTATTTCACCTGTCTCTACAGCACGTCTTCTCTTGATAATAATATCTTTATTGTTGTCCCTGTCTTCTTATTCTTCGAGTAACCTTTTGACATTGTTCATTTCCAGGGCTCGTCCAGTTATCCATCTCTCTAAGAACTTCACCGTGCTGCCAGAGATTGTGGACCCTAACCTTTGTCCCCGTGGAAACAAATCCTGGTGAGAAAGGTTCCTCTCAGATCACGCTGTATGAAGTAAATTCATGTCAACTGTTATTTGACTAATGTCTCTTCTATATCTTCTACAGTGTGACTGTGACAGTGTGTTTCTCCTACACACTCAGCAATGGAAACAAAGATTTCAAGAAAAACATCAGTGAGTTTCATTCCCTTTCTAATACGGACTAATGCACTCGCCTTTATATGTATTTGAACAGCACAGGAGACTGGTGAGGAAATCATGGAAATCATGAGTTTGATGTAGTTGATACCATTCCACCTATTCTGCTCCAGCCATTACCACAAGCCCGTCCTCCCCAATTAAGTTGCCACCAACCTCCTGTGTTGGATAGTGAAGCTAACTTTTTACATTTGGCTCTATACCCCAGCATTTTGGATTTGAGATCAAACGTTTAATATGAGGTGACAGTACAGAATGTAACTTTTTATTTGAGGGTATTTTCATACTGTTTTACTGTTTAAAGATGAAAGCCCTGCCTCCCGGGTGGCGCAGTGGTCCAAGGCACTGCATCGCAGTGGTCCAAGGCACTGCATCGCAGTGCTCGCTGAGCCACCAGAGATTCTGAGTTTGAACCTAGGCTCTGTTGCAGCCGGGAGGTCCATGGGGCAGTGCACATTTGGCCCAGCGTCGTCCGGGTTGGGGAGGGTTTGCTTGGCAGGGATATCCTCGTGCACATTGTGCACTAGCAACTCCTGTGTCGGGTGCAGTGCACGCTGACCATGTTGCCAGGTGTACAGTGTTTCTTCTGACACATTGGTGCGGCTGGCTCCCGGGTTGGATGTGCAGTGCGGCTTGGTTGGGTTGAGTTTCGGAGGACACATGGCTCTTGACCTTCGCCTCTCCTGAGTCCGTACGGGAGTTGCAGCGATTAGACAAGACTGTAACTACTACCAATTTTTTATTTTTTATTAAATCACTTTATGTTTCTAGTCTCCCCATGTGAATAAGTCATGAGTACTTGGACAAATTCACTTACAGTGGAATAAAGTAGCATTTGGTCCCATGACGTCATCACGCTTGTGACTCTACAAACTCTTTGAATGCATTTGTTGTTTGTTTTGGTTGGGTTTTGGTTGGGTTTTGGGTTTTAGTTATAATTTGCCCAATAGTAACTGAATGGTGAATGATGACTGGAGTAACTTTCTTTCTAAGTGGTGAGATAAGATGTTTCTGAACTATTAAAATTGAAACTGCGGCCTCCCGAGTGGCGCAGTGGTCTAAGGCACTGCATCGCAGTTGCTAGCTGTGCCACTAGAGATCCCGGTTTGAGTCCAGGCTCTGTCGCAGCCGGCCGCGACTGGAAGACCAATGGGGCGGTACACAATTCGTCCGGGTTAGGGGAGGGTTTGGCCGACAGGGATGTCCTTGTCCAATTGTGCTCTAGAGACTCCTGTGGCAGGCCGGGCGCATGCATGCTGACATGGTCACCAGGTGTTTCCTCTGAAACATTGTTGTGGCTGGCTTCTGGGTTAAGTGAGCAGTGTGGCTTGGTTGGGTTGTGTTTCAGAGGCTGCATGGCTCTCAACCTTTTTCCCTCTGGAGTCCGTACGGGAGTTGCAGTGATGAGACAAAGACTGTAACTAAAAAAGAAAAAGGGTTAAACATTTGAAACTGGTAATGCCATGATTTAAAAAAAAGTTCTTAATAAATAATGATTAGTCAGAGGCTTCAATAAAACATGACCAACAAAGGGGAGGTTAGCATTTTGGGGTACGATCTAACTTTCTCACATATCATTATTCACGATTCATTTAGGGTTATCCATAATCATGGTAGCATTCACATGAATGTAGAAATGTTCAGAACCTTCCACTAGTGTGGCGCTGTGGTCCTGTGGTAACACTCCTAGCTCCATGCAGATATGTGACTCCCAGCTGGAGGCCAGAGTTCAATCCCAGTGTGCTGCCTCCCAACTTCATCTCCCACTGTTTCTACTCTGTCTGTCAATAAAGTATCAAAAAAATCTTCTGTTCTTACTTAAAATGGCACAAGACAGTATTCACCATTGTGTTCCTACTGTGCGAAAAACAAGCTGCAAATGTATCCAACAGGTTTGTGCAGTCACAAGCATGATGTATTCATTGCATGCAAGCAATATGGGACCCAATAATAAGCTTTTGAATACATTATAAGTGAATTTAACCTAGCGGTTAAGAACGTTGGTTCAGTAACTGAAAGGTTGCTTGTTTGAATCCCCGAGCCGGGTAGGTGAAAAGTCTGTCGATGTGCCCTTGAGCAAGGCACTTAACCCTAGTTGCTCTGGATAAGAGTGTCTGCTAAAATATACAAATGTACTTAGGACTTCTTTAAATGGGGAGGACTTGAAACCTGAAGTGCTTTCATTTCTAAACTGTAAAACAGATACACTTTATGTATGAAAATACCCTCAACTAAAAGCTGACATGCTATAATGTCCCCTAATATGAAACTGGAGTATAGAAAAAAAGCTTCACTGTCTAAATACATACAGTATGGAGGGGGATGTACTGTATGTATGGCTGTACATCTAACTACTTTTGTTTTTCCTCCCTTTGCAGTGGTGAAGTACACAGTGGAAGCCGACATGCATCGCCGGAGCCCTCGAGTTCTCTTCCTTGTCAATAAGCTTGCCACCTACACAGGCCTCCTTACCATGCCATCTCCCAAGACCGAGTGTCAGGTGCTGGAGCTCAGACTAGAGGTAAATACTGCACGCACGCGCACACACACACACACACACACACATACTGTGCATTTGCAAAGTATTCAGACCCCTTGACTTTTTACACATGTTGTTACGTTACAGTCTTGTTCTAAAATGTATTACATATTTTTTTCCCCCATCAATCTACACACAATACCCCATAATGACAAAGAGAGAATTTTATCAGATTTACTTATTTACGTAATTATTCAGACCCTTTGCTATGTGACTCGAAATTGAACTCAGGTGCATCCTGTTTCCTTTGATAATCCTTGAGATGTTTCTACAACTTGATTGGAGTCCACCTGTGGTACATTCAATTGAATTGACATGATTTGGGAAGGCACACACCTGTCTACGTAAGGTCCCACAGTTAACCGTATCATGTCAGAGCAAAAACCAAGCCCTGAGGTCGAAGGAATTGTCTGTAGAGCTACGAGACAGGATTGTGTCGAGGCACAGATCTGGGAAAGGGCACCAAAACGGAATACTCTCCGAGTGCACTGTATATGACTGCTCACACAGGCACACACACACACATATGACCACACACACACTCATCTATATCATCATCTCCAGGATCCTGTGAGGGACAAACTGGAGCCGGTGGTTTTCTCCCTCAACGTGTCCCTGGATGAGCAGAAACCCAAAGTTAGAAAGGCCCTGCAGAACCTGGACTCCTACCCTGTACTGAGCCACAAACAGAAAGTGACTGAGAGGAAAGAGGTATGTTACGGACTTAGGAATAATTCCATCGAGTATGTATGTAGTGATGAGTACGTTTTGGAACTCTTTCTCCTCCTTTGCAGATCAACTTCCAGAAGGAGTGTGGCTCAGACAACAGGTGCACCAGTAACCTGCAGCTAACAGCAGCGTTTGCGAACGAGTTACTGAAGCCTTACCCCAGGTATGTGGAAAACACAGAGGAAGATATGTAAAACACGGGGTATCAGTCTGAATAGGTTGAAAATTAAGTTTACTCTAATAACTGTAAGTTGGAATTGAATTAATCGAGACTTGATCAAGCCCCAATCATGTAGAATAGTTGGTGACAATTTCTTTGCATAGTCCACTCTACAGACTATCTATTAACCCTAACCTTAACCATTATCCTAACTCTAACCTAAACCCTACCCGTATTCTAAAACTTACCCGAAAAACCCTAACCTAACTTCAGGAAGCAGTTGCTTATCAACAGATAGTCAGTTGCTCATCAACAGATAGTTTGTTGATAGTATGACAATCCGTAGAGCATCTACAGATGGACTATCCAAATATAGTGTGACCCCGGTAGACCTCCCAAAAAAAACGGCGGGGACCACAGTGCTTCAGATTCAACACGATCTCTCTCTGGTGCAGTATTGTGTATAAGGCCCCTAATAATTTAAGGGACCGAGTAGCGCAGGTGTCACTGCAGACCCGGGTTCGATCCCGGGCTGTATCACAACGGCCGTGATCGGGAGCCCCTATAGGGCGGCACACAATTGGCCCAGTATCGGCCAGGGTTAGGCCGTCATTGTAAATAAGAATTTGTTCTTAACTGACTTGCCTAGTAAAATAAAGGCTAAATAAATCATGCATGAACTGTGATGCTTGCTCTCTGTTTGTACGCAGTCAGGGGAAACGCCAATTGCTGCAGTACAGCAGTAATGTGAAAAAGGTGGTGCTACTTGTGGAGATAACGAACGTGCCAGGCCCTGGGAAGGTAGCTGAGGACGCCCACCAGGCCATGCTCAACATCTCCACCCCCTCCACGCTCCGTTACTCTGGCGTGCGCTCCCATGTAAGTCCACCGGAGGGTGACAGAGGGTTAGGGGGAATTCTGGCTGTTGACTTGAATTGCTCCTTTAACTGCAGTACGTCCTGTACATGCAGATAGTAGTACCATACCTATATTATGTGCAGGATACTGGTGTAGAATGCCGTGCTGGAGAGACTGTTATGTGTGAGCTGGGGAATCCACTGAGGAGCAATGAGAAGGTAAGGCCACGGTGTTGTTATTCCACGTATAATTTATACCGTGCATTCATTTGAACCTATTGGAATATTGATTGGCAGTAGTTCAAATATTATGACCATCCCGGGGTTTCGCAGGTCTCTCTGCAGCTCATCTTTGAAACAACAGGGATCAACCTCCAAACCAGGGAGATTGAGTCTCAGTTGCTGTTGTCCACGTAAGTAACAGGAGGCATTTGTCATCGCTCTATATCGTGAACTCATTATCAGATCGGCAACAGTCAGTCTTTATGTCCAAGGTTGAAATATGAATAGGGTTAAGTGGGTAAGCTCGCTGAATAAACACTTGTGTCGGTGTTGTTTCCCCAGGTTGAGTGAGCAGAATGACCTGTACCCGGTGTCTGTGGTTCTGTTGATTGAGACCTCCATCCAGACCTCCTTCTCCATGTAAGTGGAACTTTAAACACATGTTTGATGTTGTCCTGATGCCATGCTGTGTGGCTGGATTCATTCAAAATGGATAAGGAGGTATAACACTGTAGCCAACTAACTTCTGTTGATCCCCTCCCTTATCCTTCTTCTTCTCTCTTCTTCTTCCCCTTCTCTCCCTCTCTAAACAGAGAGAATCCCCTGGTCCAGACCTACTTCAGCGGGGAGGTGATGGGAGAATCAGCTATGAACACGACCAGTGACGTGGGCAGTCTTGTGGAATACACCTTCAAGGTGAGACACCGACACTTAGCTAACGTCAGCCATGTTGTGGGCTAGTGAGTCATGTTTCCCTTACATTCTGACCTGTACTTGTAGGCGTAACAGTATTGTGAGGTAAAATGTGGATGGAAAGACTTTGCCAATTCTTTATGTAGAACAGACATGCTTTGCTGTCACAGAATGAGGAATCCTGTCAGCTTTGTATACATTGTATTTCTATATCGATATCTGTCCTGTTGCCCTGTGTCTGTCCTGTGGTGACTTTGATACCACCCTGCTACCACCAGGTGTCAGTGGAGGGAGAGCCTCTGGGGGCGCTGGGGATCCTGGCCGTAGAGTTTGAGTGGCCCTTCGAGGTGACCAGTGGGAAGTGGCTTCTCTACCTGACTGAGATCGTCACCAAGGGGACAACTGAGACCCACTGTGTCCCTCCAGGGGACATCGTCAATCTTCTCAACCTCACAGTGAGTTACCAGAGTCTTTCTGAGGCTCTATACAGGCCACCGAATTATATTGTATCTTTATGGCCAACTGGGACCAGTGTGTTATAAAAATAAGATTAACGTAGGACTCCTCAATCTCTGTTTACACCCACAGTTAATCAGAAATATTTGCAATATAGAGTACTGTTTGGAACAAAACACCCAATTAAACCAGACTTTAATCTGACTCACAAGTCTAAAAGAGGCTAAATATTCATTATGGCCTAGATTCAATCAGTTCAACCATTAACCAGTGATAGCCGACACCCGCATAGCTGATATTTTGCCGGTGACGGAGGTGTAACTATGTTGGAGCTGTCAAATCGGTGAGCAGCTAACAACAAAGGTTTCTACAACTTTAGAGAACGTTCCCATAATAGTCTCATTAGGTCATGAACTAACGTTTTCATGAGAACCTTTCCATGATGTGCATGGAATGTCTCCAAGAGACCATTGCCTTAATGTCACATGGAAGTTACCCAGAACGTGGTTACCATGTTCACAGAACATAAGTTATTCATGTTATAGACAAGTTTAATTGTGTGTCCAGTTTTCGGTGGGTTAGGAGAATATTCAATCAACGTCCCACCAAACATACACAGAACATGGTTGCCATGTTCCCAGAATACAAGATATTAATGTTCTAGACACGTTTCATGGGAGCGTTGCAAGAACATTCATGTTTCCCCCCAAAATGTCATTACACATCACATCTTGTTACTGTTGTTGAGCCAATCAGATCACAATTGCCTAGGGAGGAGGGGCTATGGTTTCTTCTGGTCAGGGCCTAACTATACTGGCCCAATAAGCACATTCCCTATAGATATTGTCACGCTGTATAATGATGGGAGACAGGCACAGGAATACGTAATAGTTTTTATTTATTTCTCTAACCCAAAATAAAGTACGTCATGAAAATGACGGGGACAAAGCCCAACAACAAACACGCGTGTGTGTGTGTGTATATAACACAAGGATGTAACAAAAACAAACATGTATTTATATAACACAGGGATGTAACAAAAACAAACATGTATTTATATAACACAGGGATGTAACAAAAACAAACATGTATTTATATAACACAGGGATGTAACAAAAACAAACATGTATTTATATAACACAGGGATGTAACAAAAACAAACATGTATTTATATAACACAGGGATGTAACAAAAACAAACATGTATTTATATAACACAGGGATGTAACCAAAACAAACATGTATTTATATAACACAGTGATGTAACAAAAACAAACATGTATTTATATAACACAGTGATGTAACAAAAACAAACATGTATTTATATAACACAGGGATGTAACCAAAACAAACATGTATTTATATAACACAGGGATGTAACAAAAACAAACATGTATTTATATAACACAGGGATGTAACAAAAACAAACATGTATTTATATAACACAGTGATGTAACAAAAACAAGCATGTATTTATATAACACAGTGATGTAACAAAAACAAACATGTATTTATATAACACAGGGATGTAACAAAAACAAACATGTATTTATATAACACAGTGATGTAACAAAAACAAACATGTATTTATATAACACAGGGATGTAACAAAAACAAACATGTATTTATATAACACAGGGATGTAACAAAAACAAGCATGTATTTATATAACACAGGGTTGTAACAAAAACAAGCATGTATTTATATAACACAGGGTTGTAACAAAAACAAACATGTATTTATATAACACAGTGATGTAACAAAAACAAACATGTATTTATATAACACAGTGATGTAACAAAAACAAACATGTATTTATATAACACAGGGATGTAACAAAAACAAACATGTATTTATATAACACAGGGATGTAACAAAAACAAGCATGTATTTATATAACACAGGGTTGTAACAAAAACAAGCATGTATTTATATAACACAGTGATGTAACAAAAACAAACATGTATTTATATAACACAGGGATGTAACAAAAACACACGAGCGAGGTGTAAACCTCTAAATAATACAGGGGACGAGACCCATAAAAACAAGTGCACAATAACCGATACAACAGAGCAGCTAGCACTGCAATGCAGTGCCTTAGACCACTGCCTTAGACCACTGCACCACTTGGGAGGTCACAGAGTTTGCATTTGACTTAAACGTTGTTCTCTTTCACCTTGATTAACTCAAAATAATGTGAGCATTTCAACAAGGAAAAGGCTAAGCGGGGTAAGAACACAGCTGCCATCTTTCTTTGATTTTCAGCTTTACGGTAGCCTATTGGAAACGTGTTAGCCTACAACATGAATTCTGTTAGTATGAGACAAAGCTTTAAAAATATATATAACACGCCGGTAGAGATATGTTTACTTGAAAAGGTAACTGTAATAACAATACAGTATTTGAAGACATGAACTCGTTATATCACTCCTACAAATAAAAGTAATACAACTGTAAGTAATATGTTACCCCAAACATTGGTCTCAAGCGATTCTGTTGCAATTTGTCCATTTCTTTCCACATTAAAACTTGGAGATGGAACTCTGTGTTGTGTATTGTTTTTGGTACAACTGGCAGACATGATACTGTACTGTAAATATACACATTTCTGACAACATGGCAACCATGTTCTAGGAATGTTTCTATCAGAAGCAACACTACCGCCTGAGCCACCTTACAGCAACCAATTAGGGGTGTTGCAGATCGAAATCCAGTGATGGGAGTCTTTATCAGAGACGTATGTTGTTCTACACAGTGTATAATATATATGTTGTGTGGATTTAACAAATACGGTCTAGAGTTCTACCAGTTCCCATCTTTCAATGAGAAACTCTTTTAAATTAGATCAGATAGTTGTGTTGTAACTGTTGCCAAATGAATACGTGAACATCTATTGCTCAGGAAGATAGAGTTGTCTGACACCACTAGCGGGTCTAGAATCCAGGCCACCATCAATGACGAACAACCAAGTCACTGTCCCAATAAGGGATATCTCTAGAGCATGTGCTTATATGGCCAGGATAGTTAGGGCCTGTCCAGAAGAAACCCAAAGCCCTCCTCCGTAAGCAAAAGGGCGAATGCACTTTGACGTAAATCTCAGCTCTGTTAAAAGTACACTGAAGAAAAAAGTTTATTGATCACAGGCGTTAAAACAGGTTAATATGCCCCACCAACATTAGACAACGAAGCAGAAAATGCTGACATTGTTGAAGTAAGTCAATCAAATCAACGATAAGAGAACAGTCAAATGAATTGATTACTGAAACACATGGTGGCGTAACAGGAAGACGTGAACCAAGAGGTTGTGAGTACAAATCCCAGGTGAGGACATGTTGAATAATAATTACTGTGTAAATGAACATGCACAATGTAATCGTGTGTGTGTGTGTGTGTGTGTGTGTGTGTGTGTGTGTGTGTGTGTGTGTGTGTGTGTGTGTGTGTGTGTGTGTGTGTGTGTGTGTGTGTGTGTGTGTGTGTGTGTGTGTGTGTGTGTGTGTGTGTGTCCCTAACCTTGCCAACAGACACAAATAACTGTGATTGGCTCTGTTTTAACAGTAGCAAGGTGTGATGTAATCACGTTCTAGATAAGTTCTGTGTGACATTAAGGGAATGTTCCCCTAACTTTAACACACACACACACAAAAAACCATGGTAAAAAAAGGTTCTCAGAAGGTCTGACATAAATGGGATGTTCCACCTAACTAACAGAACTGGACACTCAAACATCAAGAGAACATTACGGGGTAACGTAACAAACATGTTCTCACTCCCTAAAATTGTTAGCTGGGTCTTGATCATTGTCACGAAGCCACACCCGTCCCACTTGCGTTAAAAGTTCAGAACAAGAAAGTGTAGGCTATAAGGAAATAATGAGGTTAAAGTTGTCATAAACAAAATGATGAGCGTTTCTATCATCCTAATGGAGGTGTAGATTACATCTCACATTCCGGTGTTCCTACTTCTAAACAAGGCTGCGTCGGGTTCGACTCCGAAGCAGCCAATGTCTGCTTTCGGTATAATGCCAGGAGACGCTTTTGGATTTGACCTCCGACACCACCAAAACAATCGCTAAGCAGATGTCGGGCAAAGCAGATCTGATTGAATCGAGCCCATCCGCACCGCGGACGTTCAGCTTTACACCATGATTGACATTTAAAGGCAATGTTCCCGCTTTAGCGGAGACTGCATTCACGGTAATCGCTGCGTATGTCTGCTCAATCGGAAATGACCTATACATTTCTGTCTTGGAATCTGTAACGCTTCAGCAATACAGATTGAATAGAGCCCTATGTCTGCACAAAGATAGACTGAAAAGGTGAATGATATTTTGAGAAGTTGGCAGGAGTTGTCTTTATTTCCATTCCAGTAATTACTGTTGTAACGTGACTTAATGTGCCTCTTTGTCTGTCGCCTCCCCTTCTTTGTATATTCCTCTTCTACCTTTTCTCTCTTTCTCCTCTCCTGTCTGTCTCTCTCTGCCCAGTTGTCCAAGAACAGGAGCAAACGTCCCAAGCGAGCGGTGGAGGGCGAACACCCTCGCATCATCGAGCCACAGGCTGTCCTTACCGTGCTGACTCCTCGTAAAGAGACCTACCTACTGGTGAGGACAGGCCATTAGACAATTGAATTATGTCCATGATCTACCAATTCTGATGCTGTGATCATAAAAGCTCATCCAGACACTTACTGTAATTTAAGGGCTCTAGAAGCACCATTGATGAGTCTAGTGTCCGGTCCTAATTCTGGGCATGTTTTTGTTGTGAAGGATTGTTCAAAGTGGACAGCCCGCTGTGTGACGTTCACCTGTCCCTTGATCAACATGTCTACCTCTGCCAAGATCATTGTGAGGTCACGGGTGTGGAACAGCACTATGCTAGAGGTGAGAGGTCAGATGATACAGCAAGACTCTTTGACCAAAAGGGTCAAATTGCCAAATCCGAGTAGGGTCATGACCATACCTTTTTGGGTTGTGTGTGTTTGGCAGGACTATAAAAATGCTTTGAGGATTAAGGTTAGAGGTCAGGCCACACTGAAACTTGTGACGGACAACCCCACCATCAAGATGGAAAATGAGACCAGAGAGGTTAGTGTCATAACGATGATGATGATGATGATGTAGACAAATGGTATTCTTAGAATGGTATGGATGATATGTATATTGATTGTGATATTCCTCTTTTTCATTATTTCTCTCTTTCTTTCTCTCTCTCTTTCTTTCTTTTCCATCCTCCAGTTCATAGTGGACATTGACCCAGTCCTTGGGGTGGAAACACCTTACGAGGTTCCCCTGTGGATCATCATCGTTGCCGTGGTAGCAGGAATCCTGCTGTTAGGAGTCATCAGCATCATACTATGGAAGGTGAGAACCCTAATGACTTTCTGATTGATAACTATAACTATACTTTTTGTGGGTATCATGTTTGAATGTAAACCTGTTATGACATGTCTGTTGTACACTGCTTGCTTGCAATAGTATCCCATTTACTCCAATGCACCAGTAAAATAAATTATTCTATGTTGCCTACATTTGTGACTGCCTTTTTATATTGACTGTGTTTGTATCAGGTATGTTATACTGTACCTATCAGTAATACTCCATTAAACTCAACTGCGCTAGTTTTAGCATGCTACTGCTAGTGACTAGCCTACAGTATGTACAAGTGCTGCCCCATTAAACCCAATAGCACTAGCTCGCTACCGCTAGCTACTGTAGTCGTTAGCTTCTCCATGTAGCTCCAGTCTAACTGTACCGCGTGGTCCCCCAGTGTGGCTTCTTCAGGAGGGCCAGCAGGAGGGAGATGTACGAGGCCAAAGGCCAGAAGGCTGAGATGAAGAGCCAGCCCTCAGAGACGGAGAGGCTGACTGAGGACTACTGAGACAGGAGAGGCCCCCAATGAGGGGCCATGCTACACTCCACTAGGGCGCCTGGGTAATGCAGTCCTCCGGCCTCCGCCGCGGGCAGCGTATAGCACACTAGATGTAACGCCTTGTAGATTGTGGGATGAATTTGGTTGTTGGCTAGTAATGTGTCGAAGGGGAATTTGGATTTATTCCATACTAACTCTTCTTCATTGTCAATTCTAACTAGCGTTTGTGTCTCCCTTCTTTTTCAGGCTGTACCTAATATTTTCTACTTGTCTTTTCTACCATATTTACTAAGTATCTATTCTGCAGCATCTCTCACTCTCCTGATGAATGACTACTCTCTTTCCTCTTCAATAACTTTTTTTACTCTATGGGAAAATGCATTTCTAACAGAAATGGTCTAACTTTGTCTAATTCCTGAGTTTAGCCTCCAGATATTCAAATTCTTACATTTAAAAAAAAATCAACAGTACAACACTATTTGAATATGGCTTTCCCTAATGCTGTGTTGTCTACTTGTCTGTCTTCTCAACAGCTTGGCTTCTTCAAGCGGGCCATCTACTACCGGATTATGCCAAAGTACCATGGAGTGAAAATCCGCAAGGAGGAACGCTACCAGTTTAACATGGGCTTCCAGCCAGAGGATCCAGACAAGAAGTACTGGATCACCAACTGGACAGAGATGCAACGTTACTACTACTGAAACCCTGACCTATGACCCTGAACTCTGAACTCTTGACCTCTTTGTGACGGAAGGACACAAGGGTTTTTGGGATGTCACACAACTTGGAGGGCACAGCACACAGACCAATTGTGAATACTGATCACTGACCACATTGATTCTGGAACCTTTCTCCTCTGTAGATTTCATCAAAATATTTTTTTGTTCTTTTTTTGTGCAATATGCCAAATATTCTGTTTCAGAAATTGCAATGTTTAAAGTATTTTGATGAAAGCAGTGTTGTACATTGAAAGAGTGTTTAAAAATCCCAGGTTGGTTGTAAATTTGATTTATTTTCCTACCACTGCATATTTAAGTACTGAAAAAAAACAAAAAACCTTTGCATGTATCTTTTTCTTCCATATGATCTATCTGCAAGTTCCTGAGCAAAGTAGTTTTTTTGTCGTCACTGTTTATTTTTTTAATCAGGTGAACGAGTCTGTAGAGAGTCTGTAAAAATTCTTAGTGAATGTACCGTTCCTTTCATATCTCTTTGTTTTAGAATGTCACTGATTGTCAGTGGTTTAGCGATGACGTCACTACAACAGTAGTTTGGGAGATTATTTTGAACTGTGCAGAGCTTTATTAATCATCAGGATGACTTTGTTATGACAGAACAATGACAGTGCCTTAAAAGAGATCGATTCAGTGATGACACTCTACAGTGCATTCAGGAAGTATTCAATACCCCTTGACTTATTCCACATGTTGTTGTGTTACAATGCTTGAAATCAAAAATGGATTAAATAAATAAAAAGTCTCACGCATCTACTCACAAAACCCCATTATGACAATATTGAAAGAAAATTAAATACAGAAATATCTCATCTACATAAGTATTCCCACCCCTGGGTCAATACATGTTAGAATCACCTTTGGCAGTGATTACAGCTGTAAGTTTTTCTGGGTAAGTCTCTAAGAGCTTTGCACACCTGGATTTTACAATATTTGCACATAATTATTTTTTGTATTCTTCAAGCTCTGTCAAGTTGGTTGTTGATCACTGCTGGACAGCCATTTTCTAGTCTTGCCATAGATTTTCAAGCCGATTTAAGTCAAAACTGTAACTAGGCCACTCAGGAACATTCAATGTCGTCTTGGTAAGCAACTCCAGTGTATTGTGTCTAAGGTCATGTGCTTAGCTCTATTCCGTTTCTTTTTATCCTAAAAAAAACTCCCTAGTCCTTGCCGATGACAAGCATACCCATAACAAGATGCAGAAACCACCATGCTTGAAAAAATATGTGGTACTCATTGATGTGTTGTTTTCGTTTACCCAAAACATAACGTTTCGTATTCGGGACATTTAATTTCTTTGCCAATTTTTCTGCAGTTTTACTTTAGTGCCCTATTCCAAGCACAATGCATGTTTTAGAATATTTTTTTTTATTCTGTACAGCCTTCTTTTCACTCTGTCATTTAGGTTAGTATTGCGGAGTAACCACAATGTTGTTGATCCATCCTCAGTTTTCTATCACAGCCATTTAACTCTGTTTTAAAGACACGATTGGCCTCATGGTGATATCTCTGAGCGGTTTTCTTCCTCTCTGGGCAAACTGAGTTATGAAGTACGCCTGTATCTTTGTAGTGACTGGATATGGTACACCATCCAATGTGTAATTAATAACTTCACCATGCTCAAAGGGATATTCAATGTCTGCTTCTTTAAATTTTTACCCATCTACTAATAGGTGCCCTTTGCTAGGCATTGGAAAACCTCCCTGATCTTTGTGGTTGAATCTGTGTTTGAAATTCACTGATTGACTGATGGACCTTACAGATAATTGTATGTGTGGGGTACAGAGATGAGGTAGTCATTCAAAAAATGTCACGTTAAACACTATTATTGTACACGGAGTGAGTCCATGCAACTTATTATGTGACTTGTTAAGCAAATGTTTACTCCTCAACTTATTTAGAGTGCCATAACAAAGGGGTTGAATACTTGTTGACTCAAGAAATGTCAGCTTTTCATGTCTTAAAACATAATTCCACTTTTACACAATGTGGTATTGTGTGTAGGACAGTGACACAAAATCTAAATTTATTCAATTTTAAATTCAAGCTGTAACATAACAAAATGTGGAAAAAGTCAAGGGGTGTGAATACTTTCTGAAGGCACTGTATGTCTGTGGATTGCATGCAGTACACTCCAGTGCAAGATCAAGCAGTATGTTGGTGCATTGCAAACAGGAAACTTGTATCTGCACAGCTTTAGACAGAGCATATTTTCAGGGTTTAAAGTTAGAGTTTAAAGTCACTGTTGTTTCCAGTAGATCTTGGATGGACAGAAAGCACATTACAGAAGGGAAACAAGAAAAACAATTTGTATGAAAGCAGATTAGCGTTTTTCGTCATGAATCTTATTCTGGAGGCTGCTCTGCAGAGTGGACACTAGCTAATGACTTCCGGCGCCGACAGAGATGGCCGCCTCGGTTACACGCATTTCGCTACACTCGCATTAACATCTGCTAACCATCTGTATGTGACAAATAACATTTGATTTGATTTGATTTTAGCTGGCACAGCCACAAAGTCATCAAATCGGAATTTAAACAAAAAGCTCATTTTTGTTTTCATTATTTTTTACAATATAGCAAATTTCGACTTTGTAGCTGCCTCCAGGACAAGACATTTACCTGCGGTATGAAATGGCAGTACATACTGTATGTGACCCTACTGGCCCTATCCATCCTCTGCATATCTGCTTCTCACAATGGCCCCTAAGCACTCCAGCAAGACATAGAATAGCCTAGTGGTTGCTTGTTTTTATGCTCCATCTTTGAAACAAGTGGTGGTGGGATGGGAAGGTTGTAGTGCACTTGAACTGTGAGTGGCCGACGAGAGATGAACACTTCCCTAAATTAGGATTTATTTCACTGAACTGTGCGATTTTACGACAGTAGAGCGCCTGTGCGGTTGTTCTTGATGTAATCATATAGAGGGAGTCGTAACACTGAACTTAATGTATAGGTCTTTGGCCTGATTACTGTACATGACAGCAATGTCAGCGGGCTACAGACACTACACTTAGGGCCATATTCAATCCGTATTGTGGAAATTCAGCGTTACAGCGTGATTTGAATTTAAAGGCAATTCTCCCGCGTTAGCGGAGACTGCGTTCACGGTAAACGCTGTACCACACAGTGTATTGTAGATTGTGAGCGTGAACAACGGGATTTGATGTATTCATATTCTCGTTGTAAATTACTCTGTGACTGCTCAAATGGAATGACTGACTGTTTGAATGACTGCATTTCTCCTGAATCATTTACATTGTAACATTTTACTTGCGTAGTTTCTTCCATCGTTCATTACTGTGCTTCATATTGTGAAGTTATGTGGAATGTTTGGTGTGCGGCAGAGCATTTCTTGTTGTGGTCAACCTGCATAACTAATGCCCACAGAGCATTTCTTGATGTGGTCAACCTGCATAACTAATGCCCACAGAACATTTCTCAGTATACAGAGAGTAGACAGCTACTGGAGTGGTTACACAACTGTCTGTCAGCACACCAAATGGTACCCTATTCCCCACGTAGTGCATTACTTTTGACAGTGGTGGAAAGTACTTAAGTAGTACTTTAAAGTATTTTTAATTAAGTATTTTTGGGGGGGGGTATCTGTACTTTACTGTTTATATATATTTTTTACAACTTTTACTTTTACTTCACTACATTCCTAATGAAAATAATGTACTTTTTTCCCATACATTTTCCCTGACATCCAAAAGTACTCGTTACATTTTGAATGCTTAGCAGGACAGGAATATGGTCCAATTCACTCACTTATCAAGAGAACATCCCTGGTGATCTTTACTGCCTCTGATCTGGCGGACTCACTAAACAAAAATGCTTCATTTGTAAATTATGTCTGAGTGTTTGAGTGTCCCCCTGGCTATCAGTAAATTAAAAAAAAAAAAACAAGAAAACTGCCGTCTGGTTTGCTTAATATAAGGATTTTTTTTATAATTTATACTTTTACTGTTGATACTAAAGTATATTTTAGCAATTACATTTACTTTTGATACTTAAATATGTTTAAAATCAAATACTTTTAGACTTTTACTCAAGTAGTATTTTACTGGGTGACTTTTACTCGTATGACATTTGGGTACTTTTCCCATCACTGACTTTTGAGCAGACCTTATGGGCAGTGGTGTAAAGTACTTAAGTAAAAATATTTTAAAGTACTACTTAAGTATATTTTTGGGGTATCCTTACTTTACTTTACTACTTAAATTATTTTGACGACTTTTACTTCTCTACATTCCTAAAGAAAATATTGTACTTTTTACTCTATACATTTTCCCTGACACCCAAAAGTACTCGTTACATTTTGAATGCTTAGCAGCACAGGAAAATGGTCCAATTCCTGCACTTATCAACAGAACATCCCTGGTCATCCCTATTGCCTCTGATCTGGCAGACTCATTAAGCACACAAATCAAACTTTATTTGTCACATGCGCCGAATACAACAAGTGTGGACCTTACCGTGAAATGCTTACTTACAAGCCCTGTATAGCGACAGTGGCGAACTGCTAGGGCCTACATAAAGCTGTCCCAACAGCAGTCCCAACGCCTTACCACTGCTACACCTGGCTATCAACGGAGCCTCATTTACTGCCTATTTAAAAAAAACATAGCTGATATGGCTGACTTGTTAAAAAATGTTGTTTCTACTGACAATTGAGGTGTACAAACTATGGCATGAGGGGATGCTATAAGCGGATGAGGCAATCCATAATTTAGATTAAGACATTAATGAGTGAGCTAGGACGTTAGTTGTCAATATAACTATTTGTTCAGCACTTTTGAAATGTACAGCGACAGAATTTAGAACATGGGCTATTCTTACAGTGTTCTCCCTGTACACTAAGTCAGACCCGTAGGATAAATAAAGGGGACATATAAGCAGACGATGAAAGCGCTTACAATAGTCGATAATTACATTTCTCAAAAACAGGTTAAAGGCTACATGTGCACCACCAAGTCAGAACAGTAGGCAAAATTAAGAGGTGAAAATATACCAAATTATTAGGGTGAGGCACATGGGCTACTAACAGCTTACTGCATAACATACACTTATTACTTTCTTAGCTACAGTATACATATCTCCCTGGCATGTTACATAATTTATGCAGCAGCATACAATACATTTTTGGACTCACCTTGTTGTGCTGTGCTCACTTGAACAGGAAGGTGGCGAAGTAGTTCTTTGTGGGAAAATTTTGTCATCAAAGTCTGTCATTCTCTGGATTTATGGTTCTTTCAAGACAACTGGAAAAATACAAATTAAAGTAGAATCATGATGACGTCAGTGATCTTCAGGTCGTAGCTCTAGTAAGAGGCCAGAGTTCCAAATTTACAATTACGAGTTGGATGAAAGTTCAAAACTTATTTTCCCAGTCGTAGCTAATTTTTCCTGAGTTCCCCAGTTGTCTTGAACTCACTAAAAGTCTGATTTTGCAGTTCCGATTTTGCAGTTGTTTTGAGCGCAGCACAAATCATGCTTCATTGACAGCACAGCCAATGTTGAATGTTTATCATTTTTAACTTGGAAAAGAGACTTGGGACCACACAGCCACTCCACTGAATAGCAGGCTAGTGATTGCTATGCAATGCTTGCAGTTACCGACTGATTCCTTCCAAACCGCTCATTGTTGAATTTCCGATTTCCTTCTTGTTGGATAATGTTTATGTCTAATGGCCGATGAGCACCGATACATTTTATCTATAATTTCTCATTATTTCTCTTCATATGACAAGGATTAAAAAGGATTCGCCAGTTAGATTGTCTACTTGATTCATGAGGATGACAGCTAGCTAAGATTTTGAAAGTCTGATGTTGACATGATCAGTCCAATCAAAACTACTGTACATATAACATGATTTGACATAATTTTATATGTGGCCAATGACCTTGAGCCTTCTTGGATGGGCACTCCTAATGTAACTCTATGGCAGCACCCAAGGAGCTTGATTTTTCTTGCTCTACCTTTAGACTTGGAGGTGACGTAGTGTCCCCATGAGTGACAGAACACTTAGCCATTCACGGCGCAGCGCTCCATATTTTCTGCTGGCTTGCCCCACCACCACCACAGAAAGCACTGAGCTAGGCTGAAACACCTGCATTTTGGAGCTGCTTTACTCAAGAAAAAAAAAAAAAGAGACCATGTTTGCATGCAGCTTTATTAACACAATGATATATTTTTACAGTGTTTGGAAACTGATATGTGATACGTATTAATGCCAAAATAACATGCAAAACAAGCAAGTACCCCAAAAAATATATATAAAAATATATTATTTTTTTGCTTAAAATGTGGGACTCAAAACAGGTGGGGCTCTGCCTGAAAGATGGGTCGCCACTGCACTGTAGTGTTATTTTATACCATGCTGTGTCAATGTATTGTATTAAACCGTTTTTACCCGTTATTAATACCCATTATTTGATTAAATATACAACTTATTACCTGCTCAATTAAACACATTGCTATTAATTGTTTCATCCATCTTATCACACAGAACCTCATTGACCAATGAAGAGAGCAAATGGACATTCCTCTTTATTCTCGAAAGGCAAAGTATTGAATGAAAAAAAAGCAAATATTTCCAAAAACAATGCATACACAATTAATGACTTTACAAACGATCAGTTGAAACATTTGTTCAGTGTTATTACACATAAATTACATAACTGTTAGATTCTTTGTTCTTTGCATAGTAAAAATGATTTTGATTCCAAATTTATACAATAAATATACAAGACATCCAACATATGGGAGAAGCAAACCAAAATAAACAAAACCAATCAGGATGCATGGTACAAACAAACACTGATGATGACACTGCTGTTACGGGAATGTATTTTCCCAATAGAGTAGTACGTGCAGCCTTACTTCAGCTCCAGCTCAGATGAGGACAGATTTCTTCTTTTTGATTTCTTGTACTTGTAGCCCAGGAGGATGGTGGCCACTAGGAACACCAGGCCCAGGACCAGTAGGACCCACTGGCCTGCTGCAGCCGCTGCACCATCCAGACTCATGCCCAGAAAGTTCACTTTACCATTATCTAGAACTGGGATTGGGGTTGGGGCTGAGGGAGATGTTTCTGAGCCGTCACCTGGAAACACACAGAGGTGAGTGATGCGAATCAGAAGACATACTCTTAGCCTGTTTCAATCTAGTACTAGGCTTAAATGAACGAACAAGAGACGGAATGCAATATGACATTTTATCAAATAGTTTACTGATGAGGCGTTCCAATGACGGGCCTTAAAAGGAAAGATTCACCCATTTTGAATGTTATATCGTATTTGTGCATCCGAGTGATATTCTATTGATTTCCAGGGTCATTTAATGTTTTCATGTGTATCTGAGCTATTCGTTATTCAAGCAGGCAGCGATACAGCAGTTATGACGAGTTTTGCGCCACATGAAAATTACCACAGGAATGACAGAACATAGCGCTGAGATGAATAAATACTACATAACATTTTTTAAAAAATGGGCTAATCTTTCATTTAAAAAAGGTAGAAAACGATATGACATAGATGCGGAACGAAAACAGCATAGTGGGTACATTTTTCCGCAACTACTAAGACCGTTGAAGCGTGAGGCTCAATTTCTCTGCTGTTTGCTGCCCTGGCTACCACGCTGTGAACAGCATGAAGCGAACTCTTGCACAACTCCTGTGTGCATGTCTTGTATCTCGCTCATCTCAATATCTGCGGTGCTGCTCTTGGCAACGTCGTTTCGCTGAGTCTACCTTTATTATAGCTGGTGGATGGTTGTTGTTAACTTTAGTTGGTACACAAGTTCTTTCACTTGCGTGTTACTTTGACATATAAATACTTCCCAAGATGTATGCCCATTGGTTGAGAGAGAGGAAGGGGATGATTGCAAGTGTGTACCTAAACAACAAGCATAAGGAATATGCATTATTGTGCCGTGCTCATAGTCTAACAAGGTAAATGGGGTAATGACATTCCACACATGGCAAAGTAGAAAAGAGAACATGAAACAAGACCTATGCTGATGATAACTTTGTATACATTCCCACTATGCCCGTAGAATAGGAAACAATGTGAATGACGTTGTACTTAATGGATAAAGTATAAAAAAAAGAGCATTCAGACCAGCCTTACTGATTGAAAATTCAGAAACTACACTGAACAAAAATATAAAAACGCAACATGCAATCATTTCAAAGATTTTACTGAGTTGCAGTTCATAAGGAAATCAGTCAATTCAAATAAATACATTTGATAGTAATCTATGGATTTCACATGTCTGGGAATACAGATATGCATCTGTTGGTCACAGATACCTTAAAAAAAAAAGGTAGGGGCGTCAAATCAGAAAACCAGTCAGTATCTGGTGTGACCACCATTTGCTGTCGTACACTTCAATACAGAGCATCCCAAACATGCTCGATGGGTGACATGTCTGGTGAGTATGCAGGCTATGGAAGAACTGGGACATTTTCAGCTTCCAAGAATTGTGTACAGAGCCTTGCGACATGGGGCCGGGCATTATCATGCTGAAATGAGGTGATAGTGGCGGATGAATGGCATAACAATGGGCCTCAGGATCTCGTCACGGTATCTCTGTGCATTCAAACTGCCACCAACAAAATGCAATTATGGTCTTTGTTCGTAGCTTATGCCTGCCTTTACCATAACCCCAACTCCAGCATGGGCGACTCTACTCACAACGTTGACATCAACAAACCGCTTGCCCACATGACGCCATACATGTGGTCGGCAGTTGTGAGGCCGGTTGGACATTGGAGGCGGCTTATGGTAGAGAAATGAACATTCAGTTCTCTGGCAACAGCTATGGTGGATATTCCTGCAGTCAGCATGCAAAATTGCACTCTCCCTCAACTTGAGACATCTGTGGCATTGTGTTGTGTAACAAAACTGCACATTTTAGAGTGGCCTTTTATTGGCCCCAGCACAAGGGGTAATGTGTAATGATCATGCCATTTAAGCTTCTTGATATGTCACACCTGTCAAGTGTATGGATGACAAAGGCTCACTAACAGGGATGTAAACAAATTTGTGCACAAAATTTGAGAAATAAGCTTTTTGTACACATGGAACATTTCTGGGATGTTTTATTTCAGCTCATAAAACATGGGACCAACACTTTATATTTTTGTTCAGTGTACATTAATTTAAGATTGCTTGTGTCAAAACTGAGAACATTGAGACCAAGTATTAATCTCATAAAAACGTGTTTAATGCATAATTAGAAAGGAAAGTGTTTTATCCTTTCTGCCATTTCATCTTTGTTCAGTCAGTGTGGTCAGAGAACAGAGGTCCCCCTCTTTTTTGACATTCCAGTTTCCCCTCTATCGTGTTCTTTCCCCCCGTCTTTGACATCCCAGTCCATCTCTCTCCATTGTTCTCCACCTGTCTCCTCGCTCTATCTAATCTCAAACTCCTCCTTTCAGCAGGAACTCATCATAAAGGATTGGAGGTATTGATTTCATTGCTAGGAGCCTCTAAACCCACTAAAAACAATGCTTCAGGCCTGACAACAGTTGTTTCTCTGCAGAGGGATTGGTTTCAGCTTAAGTACATTGGAATTTTAGTGGCTCTAATCATTGACCTATAAAAGAACTGGAGACACCGTCAAAAATGGCCGACTGTTGTTTTCAACGTAATCTACTCAAATTCGCATATGCAGTTTCGTGGTGGCTGCCATCTGCTTTACAGAGCCCATAACGCTTGCGCACCCGCACTTAGTGTGCACTGGAGGTCAGCATGAGCAGCGATGATGTCATCACAATTTCCAAAAACACGGTAGACATCAGTTGAATATAAAATGTTAATATCGTCGGCTAGGAGTAAAATATCATTAAAAAATGATAAACGGCCCCAGCACAATGGTGATAATGAAAGTGTATTTTTAGGAATGTTCTAATTGGACTTCTCTATGGGGCTGGGCTGTCTTTTTTTGGCTCGACTTCAGCTAAACTACAGTACTGAAACACGGCCCTCTGGGTACATTGGAAAGAGGGCTATTGGAAAAAAATATTTAAGGAAATGTGTACTTCCATCTTGTTATCATAATGCCAATATTGAGCTTTAGGTTCTTCTGGCTTTGGTCCCAAAACTGTCCTGAGTCAGCTGAACTGCTACTCTGATAAAGTGTCATTAAAAATAAGACGCTACAAGGCCATAGTAGTTTTTTTTTCACCCAACACATGTCTCCAAGTCATCAAATCGTCAAGCTTAACTACTAAACTATGACTCGTAATTTAGTAATTCAGTTAAATTAATTAACCCTAAAAAGTGTCATTAGGGGTCCATTTTGACCCCAAGAGGTTATAAACAATGTCCTAATTTCGAAAAAAACTTCTGATCCTTCGGAAATGTTAGGAGTTTGTCAAGCAACTAAATACCAACAATAAAACATTTATCATAAATGTATTTATCCACTTTAACTTTATTTAACTAGGCAAGTCAGTTAAGAACAAATTCTTATTTTGAATGACAGCATAGAAACAACTGCCTTGTTCAGGGGCAGAATGACAGATTTTTACCTTGTCAGCTCGGGGATTCAATCTCGCAACCTTGCGGTTAGTAGTCCAACGCTCTAACCACTAGGCTACCTGAATACTGTGGTAAGATAGGGAAATTAAATATACAGTGCACTAGGAATAGATTCATTCCCCTTCTTTTTTTCCAAATTTTGTTACGTTACAGTCTTATTCTAAAATTGATTAAATAATATTGTTCTACATCAATCTACACACAACACCCCATAATGACAAAGTGAAAAAGTTTAGAAATGTTTGCAAATGTATTAAAAATAAAAACACTGAAATACCTTATTTACATAAGTATTCAGACCCTTTGCTATGAGACTCGAAATTGAGCTCTGGTGCATCCCGTTTCCATTGATCATCCTTGAAATGTTTCTACAACTTGATTGGAGTCCACCTGTGGTAAATGTAATTGATTGGACATGATTTGGAAAGAAACACACCTGTCTATATAAGGTCCCACAGTTGACAGTGCATGTCAGAGGCACATGACAGCCGGCTTGGAGTTTACCAAAAGGCACCTAAGGGACTCAGACCATGAGAAACAAAATTCTCTGGTCTGATGAAACCAAGATTGAACTCTTTGGCCTGAATATCAAGCGTCACATCTGGAGGAAACCTGGCACCATCCCTACGGTGAAGCATGGTGTTGGCAGCATCATGTTGTGGGGATGTTTTTCAGGGACTGGGAGACTTGTCAGGGTTGAGGGAAAGATGAACGGAGCAAAGTACAGAGAGATCGTTGTTGAAAACCTGCTCCAGAGCTCTCAGGACCTCAGTCTGGGGCGAAAGCTCACCTTCCAACAGGACAACGACCCTAAGCACACAGCCAAGACAACATAGGAGTGGCTTCGGGACAACTCTGAATGTCCTTCAGTGGACCTGCCAGAGCCCAGACTTGAACATCTTTGGAGAGACCTGAAAATAGCTGTGCAGCGACGCTCCCCATCAAACCTGACAGAGCTTCAGAGCAGAATGGGAGAAACTCCCCAAATACAGGTGTGACAAGCTTGTAGCGTCATACCCAAGAAGACTCAAGTTTGTAATTGCTGCCAAAGGTGCTTCAACAAAGTACTGAGGAAAGGGTCTGAATACTTACATAAATATATTTCAGTTTTGTATTTAATACATTTCCAAAAACCTGTTTTTGCTTTGTCATAATGGGTTATTGAGTGTAGATTGATGCACTGTATAATCTCTCTTTAGTATACCATTGGTGCACGCAAGTATGAAAATGTGCTGAAAATGTGGAATCAAGTCAACTGTACAAAATTTGGCACAAAGTACAGTTGAAGTCGGAAGTTTACATGCACTTAGGTTGGAGTCATTAAAACTCGTTTTTCAACCACTCCACAAATGTCTTGTTAACAAACTAGTTTTGGCAAGTCATGACGCGAGTCATTTTTCCAACAATTGTTTACAGACAGATTATTTCACTGTATCACAATTCCAGTGGGTCAGAAGTTGACATACACTAAAGTTGACTGTGCCTTTAAACAGCTTGTGAAATTCCAGAAAATTATGTCATGGCTTTAGAAGCTTCTGATAGGCTAATTGACATCATTTGAATCAATTGGAGGTGTACCTGTAAATGTATTTCAAGGCCTGCCTTCAAACTCAGTGACTCTTTGCTTGACATCATGGAAAAATCAAAAGAAATCAGCCAAGACCACAGAAAAAAAATGTAGACCTCCACAAGTCTGGTTCATCCTTGGGAGCAATTTCCAAACTCCTGAAGGTACAAATATCGTACTTTTTGGAGAAATGTCCTCTGGTCTGATGAAACAAAAATAGAACTGTTTGGCCATGATGACCATCCTTTTTCCTCCAAAAATAACGGTGAGGCTTGCAAGCCGAAGAACACCCTCCCAACCGTGAATCACGGGGGTGGTAGCATCACTTTGTGGGGGTGCTTTGCTACAGGAGGGCCTGGTGGCATCATGAGGAGGAAAATTGTGGATATATTGAAGCAACATCTCAAGACATCAGTCAGGAAGTTAAAGCTTGGTCGCAAATGGGTCTTCCAAATGGACAATGACCCCAAGCATACTTCCAAAGTTGTGGCAACATGGCTTAAGGATAACAAAGTCAAGGTATTGGAGTGGCCATCTCAAAGTCCTGACCTCAATCCTATAGAAAATATGTGGGCAGAACTGAAAAAGTGTGTGCGTGCAAGGAGGCCTACAAACCCAACTCGGTTACACCAGCTCTGTCAGGAGGAATTGGCCAAAATTCACCCAACTTATTGTGGGAAGCTTGTGGTTAAACAATTTGAAGGTAGTGCTACCAAATACTAATTGAGTGTATGTAAACTTCTGACCCACTGGGAATTTGGTGAAAGAAATCACTCTACTATTTTTTTTTACATTATAGTGGCAGCCACTATAAGTACAAAAGTTTGCCTCTCAGCTACAGATATTCCTCTTAGCTATTGGAACCTCAGGAAAAGCTAGACTACAATAGCTTGTTGTACACTTCAAGCATTTTATTTACTACTACTAGCCTATCCAGGTGTTACTGGGATTTAGCTGTTAATTGAATGATTAGAATATTCCACCCTGAAACCATATAATTGTATGGAATTGATTAGAATGTATAAAATTATAATCAATACACTTGTACTTCTAGTCAGAATTAGGGTAAAACAAGGGGTAGCCTTCTGTGGTTGCCTCGATAGCGCACAACCTCTAACTGGACCTGTGATCATTGCCTTAACACTTCATTGTCTTGCAAAAGCCACAATGCATGGTAAGTTTCCTCACTAATTAGTGAACATCTAGAGCCTGGGTCTGTCCTCCATTACATGCTCCAGACACAGTTGGAGAAGGACCGGGCCTTCAGGGTGAAGTAGGCTGTGAAGGTGGCATTTTATTGCATTCAATGCATCTTTACTTCTACCTTTTTCAAATGTGATTGTTACTTGTATTTTATTTGGGTCCAAAACAGTTTCATTATTCAACCCATTCCATATATGTATACTACAGTAGGTTGGTGGCAGGTTAATTGTGGAGGATGGGCTCATAGTAACGGCTGGAACAGAGTAAGTGGAATGGTATTGAACTCAAACACATGGTTTCCATGTTTGATACCATTCCATTTACTCCATTCCAGCCATTAGTGTGAGCTTTTCTCTCCTCAGCAGCCTCCTGTGATGTACACATTACCATCAACTTCATCCTCAACAGTCAGTAGTTTGTCTTGTCAATTTCAGAGTGTTCAAGTGTGTTGTCCATTGCTAGTAATTGGCCATACCTGATCTTAATTGGTTGAGGTCTTGAAAGGTGGTCTGTTTGAACAGTGGGAAAAGAAATGCTTGGAAGAGGTAGACATGCTATATACTCTGCAGGAAAGGTTTTTGTTATTTTAATTAAGCATTTAGCATGGCCTGTGTTTTAACCTCTTTGAACCCATCTGTTTTATAAGCCTAAAATATTTAGTAAATTCTGACAATCTTCATCAGTTCAGTTATTATTTTAACATCTTGATGTGCACGGGATATGGCCAACTCTGTCACACAGGTGGGCATCATCATAATTCTTTGCAGTAGGTAGGTCTGCACTCAGCAGCACAGCTCATTTATTTTCACCATGATCAATTTCATTAGCCTCAAAACATTCCAGCCTTTCAACGTACTCCTCCCAGGAGCTATCATATTCATCAACAAACTCCACCGTGATTGCCACGAAAGAGGAAACTCCACTTTGGCATTTTACTCATGAATCTTCTTCCATTCTAGTCCGTATCCACTTCGTCGCCAAGTATTCTGTACGTGACATGAAAGTACAATCCAATAACGAGGAAGCAACAGGGTAAGTTTAGGTGATTTGCTAGATTGCAAGCGTGGCTGCCATGTCGGCAGGTGACTGAACTTCAACACCCACGGTGTGTGCACTCCTTAACGTGCCTATCAACACTAAATTGAATCCTTAAGAGTCTGATTCACCAGTCTGTCAATCTAAGCAACATAAAACCACCCCCATCAAAATCTGTCAGTTTAAGAAAGGCGGATGAACCATGAAAAAAAAAAAATCTCTTAGCCTTCTGCATCTGTGGTGGAAGGTGACATAGCGGTGGTTGTCAGACCATGGGACATCCCGAAAATCGGTCTTCTCACAAACGTCTAGCGTCCAAATGGTTTGGCCTAAACTAATATGACCACTCCATGGAACGATGACTCCAACATGTCACGGGACTCGTCTGAGGGTAACCCATACAAATGAATGGAAGTATGGAGGTAGTTGTGCCAATGAAAATAAGGGGCGAAATGTGTCAAATCAAAATGACTTCCTGAACTTTCTTATCTGGCCATAAACATTTTTTTGGGGGGGATACCTCAAATTGTAAATCAAATACCAAATGATTCATGGCATGACCATCTTAAAACAATTCCATATGTTAGCTTAGTAACCCCCCCCCCCCCAAAAAAAAAGAATCAGCTGATGCGTTGATCAGTTGATTGACAGGTCTACTGTAGAAAGATACACTTTTCTCTAGTGTGGATACTCGGCAACATGTATAGTTTATCGTTATCGTCCTTGCTGTGGATGGCCCTTAACACAATTGATTGTGTGAGACAAATTACGACAAACTTGACATTCGAACACTTTACCTTAACGCTCCACTCACTATTCATTTGAAGCAGTAAAAATCACCTAACGTAGCAGGTTTAAAAGAAACGCCTGAAACCTTTGGGGGGAAAAAATGTTGAGATTCTCTTCTGCACTGTTCAACCAATACAGTAAGAGGAGGAGTTAAGGAGTTAAGATGAAGTGTCGCCTTAACGTCCAAAAGCAGAAGTCACGTTACAAGCTCTTTCTACTTACCCAGAAAACTGGATGCATCCGTTTTGGTTCAGCCCCGCTGAGGGTGGGTAAAGAGACGTGCACTTCACGATAGGTCTAAAACCGTTCGTCATAATTACGAGTTGTATTTCATTTAACAATTCTATATTTTTGGGGGGTAATTTTATTTTAAATGGGCTAAAAATACATAGCTTAAGTGTCATAGTAACAACTGATTCAGTCATGCTACATTTTATTTAACCATTTTATTTGGATAAAAGAGGTGCGGTAGGGCGGGCACGGCCCCTTAAGCCCCCCCCACAACACTGGGCCTGGCTATCAGACTTACTTGGTGGTTTCCAGTCATATTCCGGCCAGCCTCTGACCTCGCCATTCTTGTTGTTCTCTACCTCCAGCCAATCAGTGAGAGTTTTGAAGTACTGTACCAGTGGCTTGGCGGACATGGTAGGCTCTCCAGTGATCATAGCCATCGCTTCAGGCCAGGGCTTACTAAAACCCAGCTTCATCACGTCACTGCGAAACACATGAAATGGATGACACAGTCGTTCCAAAAGTCTATCAGAAAGATCATTTTTCTACAGTCAAACAAATGTTTCAGATGCAACCGTTTATATACACTATACAACACTTCCACATATCTGAACGACAACTTCGAACACATTTACGTAAACAACATAATCACATAAAAGATTGACAGTGCTTGTCATGGCGATAGAATGCTACTGGTTTGAGGGTGTACATTACTGACCCTAGAAGTTTCCCTGCCTCTTTGGAGTGGTAGATATCACATTGGTGGAGAGGGCCTACATGCCCGGCGGTGTTACACAGAGCCTGATGAAACTGGAACTGGATGATGAAGCTCACGAAGTACCTGATAGGAAGACACTCCGTCACATGACGTTCCCACCGCATCCCACATAGAATACGCTCTGTTTTTATGAATGCCATCTAAATCTACTGATCGACACGGTAAGAGTATCAGTAAACGCAATGTAGGCCCACTTGTGTTTTTATGAACAAGACAGAAAAGTGATCAAATGAAAGTTAGGTGGTGTACAGTTGAATGTTTCGTTCACTTTTCTGCAAGTGCGTTGCGCCACTGATTTCATCAAACGTTCCTTTAGCTTCCTCTAGTTAAAGAGTAATAAACGTCAGACGACGCACCTGACATAGGGCACATTAGCAGGGATGTGGAACTTTGCACCTGGGTCAAAGTCCTGCTCAGTACGGGCCACAGGTGGACACACGCCCTGGTACTTCACTCTGGAAGGGACAGACAGTATAAAGAAATTGTATTTGTTACTTTTACATAGATGAATAACCCCCTTCTCCATCCTGCCCTAAACGTTTTTTTTTTGTAGCAGTCAAATCTAATTGTATTTGTCACATACACATGGTTAGCAGATGTTAATGCGAGTGTGGCAAAATGCTTGTGCTTCTAGTTCCAACAATGCAGTAATAACCAATGAGTAATCTAACAATTTCACAACAACTACCATATACACACACAAGTGTAAAAGGATAAAGAATATGTACATAAAGATATGAATGAGTGATGGTACAGAACGGCATATGCAAGATGCAGTAGACGGTATCGAGTGCAGTATATACATATGAGATGAATAATGTAAGGTATGTAAACATAAGTGACAAAAGTGGTCTTTACCTCATGTTCCACCATTCCTTGTTGTACTCCCCCTGAGAGATGCGTCCATCAAACACTTTCCACCTCCACTGGTCCATCAAGTAGCCGAAGGGCAGGAAGGCAATTTTGTCCAGGGCGATGCTCATGAGGTAATTGATCGTACTCTCTGGAAATGAACAGACACATTCATGTTTAGAGTGGTATAGTGCAATCACAGCATATAGCTAGTTCATTTATGTTCACCACACAGCTTGCTTTAAAATAAATGTTTTGTTAATGCTATGGCTGAAGCTGCACTGTCACCACATAACCCTTTTTGTCCTGTTTGGCAGAAGGTCTTAGTAGTGAATTGAAAATTGTCAACAAAAAAAAAGGTTTAGTTATTTTCCTCATTTATAAGAGCGAAAAAATCTGTCCAGGGTCAAAACTAATCATTAGTATGCGCTCACCTGGGTTGTCCTCCACCACATCCAGTAAACCGATCTCCTTTAGATGCTTGGGAGTGGCGACGGACAGGGCCAGCACATCACCAATGGCCTCGTGGAAGCCTGGGTTGGCGCCGTCGCGGAAGGAAATAGGTTGGTCCTTGTACTGCAGGAAGTACTGCACATGACCCATCTCATGGTGCACTGTGATGAGGTCATCCATGGTTATCACGGTGCACTGTTTGATCCTGGAAATGAAGGATAAGAATTCATCATTTTAATGGCCAAAAGGGGCTGTCATCTTTGTTTTTCCATAGGGAATGTAAACATCTTGAAAGGTAAAAAACAAAGACTATGGGTTGGGGGGGGGGGGTAGCTTGGTTGGGACTCAAACCTGCAACCAAGTACATGTCAGTTCCAATATTAGACCAAGAGTTCCAAAGCCCTTGACAAAGTTTCTGGCGTTGTAATGTTCTGAGGAAGCTACAGACTCTACGTCCCTCCAAAGTACCTGACGTCTTTGCGGTTGTAGAAGTCCCAGGCGGAGGCATGGCACACCACGTTGCGTCCATCATTGGGTTTCTCTAGCATGGACTTGACCCAGAACTCTGGAGGCATGGGCAATAGCCCCAGAGAAGTGAAGAAGTTGTCTGACTCTTGGAACATCCTGGTGGCATTCCAGCCCTGTGGAGAAAACCCCAAAAAGGTTTTCCTGGTCCGGTCACATGGAGACTCCACATACAGCCCTTAAACAAAAACACCTGCAGTGGTGACGGTCTTCTTACCTTGGCTATCATGGCTGGTGTCGCGTCTACTTGAGTGGCATCGGGGTACGGAATGGCCAAGTCCATGATGCCAGACCAGGTCTGCGCCCACATGTTGCCTGATAGGACAAGAGAAACATGGCTGTGCTGTTTTATCCATAACTAAATGAAATGTTCAACAAAAACTACTGTATATTCCAGCCTTGCACCACCGACGGAGCTCAAACCAGTGGATTTAGATTCAAAGCCAGGTCAATCCCTAGCCTGTCACTGTCACGTGCAATGCTCCAAAAAACCTCCACAAATCAGCAGAACATCAATGTGCAGTGGTCATGCAGAATGTAAAAGGAGTTTTGGCCTTTGGTGCTGAATCCATGCTGTATTCTGACAGTCTCACCTAGAAGATGTGCAGGGATGGGTCCCTTCAGGTTGATGTGTTTGCCTCCATACTTCCTGTAAAGAGACCTGCGCACGTAGGCGTGCACATTGAGATAGAGGGGCTCCAGCTCCTTCCACAGATGCTCCAGATCCTCTTCAAAGGAGTGGGTCTCGTACATGGAGCGCCAGAACGCCCCGTTGTCAGAATGTCCTTCAGTATGAACAGACAGCATTAGGGTGAGGGGAATTCAGTGCCTGAATAGCACACAAGTAATTTGCGGAAACTGACAAGGCTTCCCCCATCACCCATTTTATTTGTGTTAGCACTTGAAACCGGCCTGCACCAATTAGAAGACAGATGCTGGCAGTTGGGGAGGTTGAAATGTCTTTAGGAATGGGTCTGTAATAAGACCTTACCGTTAAGAGCGGCAGCTTTGTTGGCCAGTTGCACATATCTCTTGTAGTCCTGTCGCAGTTCTCTGCCAGAGGCATTTCTCCAGCCCTGCCAGGCGAACAACAGCTCATCGTAGTCTCTGGACTCAGCCATGATCTTCTGGAGGTCTGAAACCAGAGATGGAGTCAAGACCAGGGCCCGGTTTCACAAAAGTATTCTTAAGACTAAGTTTATTGTAAGAACCTTCATTAGGAGCATCATTAAATCTCAGAGCTATTTCCCAAAACCCTCGTTATTACACTTGCACTTAAACACTTGTAGAACAGCGTCATTAGATACATCTTTGCCTTTCTATGTCATTTTATACAGAGAAGATCTCCATTACAAATTAAATCAAGTTTCTGTCTGTGACCGCTGATAACTTCAGAACGAAGTTGACTACAAATACAAAGTTGCCAATGTCTTTGCAATTGTTACAAACAAGAATACAATTATGCTTCAAGTAAAAACAGATGACTGCATTATACACTGTGTATACAAAACATTAAGAACATGGCTGACCAGGTGAAAGCCATTATCCCTTATTGATATCAATTGTTAAATCCACTTCAAATCAGTGTAGATGAAGGGGAGGAGACAGGTGAAAGAAGAATTTAAGCATTGAGACATGGATTGTGTATGTGTGCCATTCAGAGGGTGAATGGGCAAAAAATGTGACTTTGAACGGGGTATGGTAGTAGGTGCCAGGGGCACCGGTTTGTGTCAAGTACTGAAACGCTGCTTGGTTTTTCCACTGTCAGTTTCCTGTGTGTATCAAGAATGGTCCACCACCCTAAGGACATCCAGCCCCAAAGGACATCCAGCCAACTTGACACAACTGTTAGAAGCATTGGAGTCAATATGAGCCAGCATCCCTGTGGAATGCTTTCGAACCCCTTGTAGAGTCCATGCCCCGACAAATTGAGGCTGTTCTGACGGGCAAAAGAGGGGGCTGCAACTCAATATTAGGAAGGCGTTCCTAATGTTTGGTATGCTCAGTATTTCAAACATACTGAAATCAATTTCATTCAATTGAGTTCTATTTTGCTAATTGTAGGCTGTCAAGTTTGCCTCTATATATTTAATGGTGCAACGTGCTCAATGATATGCCATATCTACGATTTAGTGTGTAGGGTAGGTTAAGTATTAGGCTACAATAAGCTATTTGTAGCCATGTAGGTGATAATATACAGTTGAAGTCAGAAGTTTACATACACCTTAGCAAAATACATTTAAACTCAGTTCCACAAATCCTGTCATTTAATCCTAGTAACAATTCCCTGTCTTAGGTCAGTTAGGGTCACCACTTTATTTTAAGAATGTGAAATGTCAGAATGATAGTAGTGATTTCAGCTTTTATTTCTTTCATCACATTCCCAGTGGGTCAGAAGTTTACATGCTACCAAAATACTAATTGAGTGTATTGCCTTTACATTGTTTAACTTGGTCAAACGTTTTGGGTAGCCTTCCACAAGCTTCCAACAATAAACTGGGCGAATTTTGGCCCATTTCTCCTGACAGAGCTGGTATAAGTGAGTCAGGTTTGTTGGCCTCCTTGCTCACACACACTTTTTCAGTTCTGCCCACAAATGTTCTATAGGATTGAGGTCGGGGCTTTGCGATGGCCACTCCAATACCTTGACTTTGTTGTCCTTAAGCCATTTTGCTACAACTTTGGAAGTATGCTTGGAGTCAATATCCATTTGGAAGACCCATTTGTGACCAAGCTTTAACTTCCTGATTGATGTCTTGAGATGTTGCTTCAATATCTCCACATACAGTGCCTTGCAAAAGTATTCGGCCCCCTTGAACTTTGCGACCTTTTGCCACATTTCAGGCTTCAAACATAAAGATATAAAACTGTATTTTTTGTGAAGAATCAACAACAAGTGGGACACAATCATGAAGTGGAACAACATTTATTGGATATTTCAAACTTTTTTAACAAATCAAAAACTGAAAAATTGGGCGTGCAAAATTATTCAGCCCCTTTACTTTCAGTGCAGCAAACTCTCTCCAGAAGTTCCAGAGAGCATCATGAAGAACAAGGAACACACCAGGCAGGTCCGAGATACTGTTGTGAAGAAGTTTAAAGCCGGATTTGGATACAAAAAGATTTCCCAAGCTTTAAACATCCCAAGGAGCACTGTGCAAGCGATAATATTGAAATGGAAGGAGTATCAGACCACTGCAAATCTACCAAGACCTGGCCGTCCCTCTAAACTTTCAGCTCATACAAGGAGAAGACTGATCAGAGATGCAGCCAAGAGGCCCATGATCACTCTGGATGAACTGCAGAGATCTACAGCTGAGGTGGGAGACTCTGTCCATAGGACAACAAGCAGTCGTATATTGCACAAATCTGGCCTTTATGGAAGAGTGGCAAGAAGAAAGCCATTTCTTAAAGATATCCATAAAAAGTGTTGTTTAAAGTTTGCCACAAGCCACCTGGGAGACACACCAAACATGTGGAAGAAGGTGCTCTGGTCAGATGAAACCAAAATTGAACTTTTTGGCAACAATGCAAAACGTTATGTTTGGCGTAAAAGCAACACAGCTGAACACACCATCCCCACTGTCAAACATGGTGGTGGCAGCATCATGGTTTGGGCCTGCTTTTCTTCAGCAGGGACCTGAAGATGGTTAAAATTGATGGGAAGATGGATGGAGCCAAATACAGGACCATTCTGGAAGAAAACCTGATGGAGTCTGCAAAAGACCTGAGACTGGGACGGAGATTTGTCTTCCAACAAGACAATGATCCAAAACATAAAGCAAAATCTACAATGGAATGGTTCAAAAATAAACATATCCAGATGTTAGAATGGCCAAGTCAAAGTCCAGACCTGAATCCAATCGAGAATCTGTGGAAAGAACTGAAAACTGCTGTTCACAAATGCTCTCCATCCAACCTCACTGAGCTCGAGCTGTTTTGCAAGGAGGAATGGGAAAAAATGTCAGTCTCTCGATGTGCAAAACTGATAGAGACATACCCCAAGCGACTTACAGCTGTAATCACAGCAAAAGGTGGCGCTACAAAGTATTAACTTAAGGGGGCTGAATAATTTTGCACGCCCAATTTTTCAGTTTTTGATTTGTTAAAAAAGTTTGAAATATCCAATAAATGTCGTTCCACTTCATGATTGTGTCCCACTTGTTGTTGATTCTTCACAAAAAAATACAGTTTATATCTTTATGTTTGAAGCCTGAAATGTGGCAAAAGGTCGCAAAGTTCAAGGGGGCCGAATACTTTCGCAAGGCACTGTAATTTCTCTCTTCATGATGCCATCTATTTTGAAGTGCACCAGTCCCTCCTGCAGCAAAGCACCCCCACTACATCATACTGCCACCCCCGTGCTTCACGGTTGGGATGGTGTTCTTTGGCTTGCAAGCTTCCCCCTTTTTCCTCCAAACATATTGATGGTCATTATGGCTAAGCAGTTCTTTTTTTGTTTCATCAGACCAAAGGACATTTCTCCAAAAAGTACGATCTTTGTCCCCATGTGCAGTTGCAAACCAGTCTGGCTAGTCTGGATTTTTTGCAAACTAGTCTGGCTTTTTTATGGTGGTTTTGGAGCAGTGGCTTCTTCCTTGCTGAGCGGCCTTTCAGGTTATGTCGATATCGTTTTACTGTGGATATAGATACTTTTGTACCCATTTCCTACAGCATCTTCACAAGGTCCTTTGCTGTTGTTCTGGGATTAATTTGCACTTTTCGCACCAAAGTACGTTCATCTCTAGGAGACCGAATGTGTCCCCTTCCTGAGCGGTATGATGGCTGCGTAGTCCCATGGTGTTTATACTTGCGTACTATTGTTTGTACAGATGTGCATGGTACCTTCAGGCGTTTGGAAATTGCTCCCAAGGATGAACCAGACTTGTCGATGTCGACAAATATTTTCTGAGGTCTTGGCTGATTTCTTTTGATTTTCCCATGATGTCAAGCAAAGAGGCACTGAGTTTGAAGGCAGGCCTTAATACATCCACAGGTACACCTCCAATTGACTCAAATCAATTAGCCTATCAAAAGCTTCTAAAGCCATGACATCATTTTGTTGACTGTTTTAAAGGCACAGTCAACAAAGTGTATGTTAACTTCTGACCCACTGGAATTGTGATAGTGAATTATAAGTTAACTAATCTGTCTGTAAACAATTGTTGGAAAAAAATACTTGTCATGCACAAAGTAGATGTCCTCACCGACTTGACAAAACTATAGCTTAACAAGAAATGTGTGGAGTGGTTGAAAAATTAGTTCATGGCTCCAACCTAAGTGTATGTAAACATTTGACTTCAACTGTATCTCTTGGAGCTTATTCGTAGTATTGTGGAATCAGTATTGTGGAATTATTATAATGTTACAGTAAGATGTGAATGGAGAAAGCTGATCCGAGAGCAGCTATGCCTTTCTTTGGATCTTATCAATATCGACACATGCCCCAACGACGCACTTAACGAACGTTCTTTCTGCGTGGTGTTTTGGGAAACGTATGTTACATCTTCGGCCATTGTAGGAACGATGCATCGTTAAAAACTCATAAGCCTGCGTTCCATCGCTATCGGGAAACCAGGCCCAGAACTCGAGACCCAAACCAAGACCCCTGGAGACCCAGTCCAAAACCCAACCTCTTGAGACCCAGAACCAGTGTGTCAAGACCATGAGACCAATAAATGTAAAAGAACAAAGACCTGGACCAACTATTTAAAAAAAAAAAAATATTGCATCTTGACTACATGAGTTAAGACTATAGAAACGATGGTTTTGTCTGAGACCAAGACCCAATGTATTGGGACCTGGACCAGGACCTCAAGATCAAGACTATCTCTGATTCAAATCCCCTGGGAAAGTGGAATGCCTTATGAGTTAGTCATGTCACCCCTTTTGTCAAATTTTTCTCCAGATAGTTTTTTTATTATATTGGATGTAAATAAAATCAAAATAATCACATGGACTAATAATACAAACCAGTTATATAAATCGACAACAGATGGACCTTTCAATTAGGTAAGTGTTTTAGGGCCCTGAACCAGGCATGGGATTGGGCAAATATATTGTGGGATCTTACCTGGGTCCAGTGGATGGCAGGTCCCATTGGCTCTGCACACCTCAGCCACACTGTACTTGGTGTCCATGTTGGCCAGCAAATTGTTGTACTAAGCGAAAAACAATGACCAACGGCATAAGAACTTGCAACTGCCCAATGCAGATTCAAGTTTTGTTAATAGGCCTACTTATTAAATCGCTTTAGAATCATTTAAATAAAGGTCAATATAATATGTGATTTTTGCTCTTGTTTTGGAGTGTGAATAGGGGATTATTTGAAGGTCAATAAAAGCATTCAGCTAATTCTTACCTCTTTCAGTTCCTCGTCTGGAAGTCCGGCCCTTTCAATGTCACTGAGTTTATTCAAGATACGCTTCAAGGCCCCATCCTGGAAGTCTGTGGTGTCATACTTGCGGGCCTCCTTTCCGTAGGTCAGTGTGTGGTTAGACATGTCCAAATTCTTCTGCAGCTGGAGACAGAGTAAACATCACACTTGTCAAAATTGGTTTGTCCAAGTGCAAGAAATGTGCCAGAAAAGATGCAGGTTGAGCTGTAGAATCAAGTGTGTTAGTGGTGGGCTAGAACAAAAGTCTGCTCATCCTGTAGCTCCTCCGAACCATGTTTCAGAAATACAGAGAGGAATTTGTGGGTTCGTTGCCTGTGTACAGTAGAAATATGAGAGATGCTCCATTCAGACACCAGACAACTGTTACCATGTTCTGCCTGTTCTTCTCATTGATATCGGTGTTGAAGGCCCATGATGCCTCAGTGTAGGCATTCCAGACCACTTCCGCAGTGCTGTTGTACTCCTCCAGGAAATTCTTCGCCTGCACCTCATCTGCAATCATGTCTAGGTATAGAAAGAAAGGGTACAAGTAGAATAGCTTTCATAGCTCAAGCTACAGTGGGGCAAAAAAATATTTAGTCAGCCACCAATTGTGCAAGTTCTCCCACTTAAAAATATGAGAGGCCTGTAATTTATCATTATTAGGTACACTTCAACTATGACAGACAAAATGAGAAGAAAAAAAAACCCAGAAAAATCACATTGTAGGATTTCTTTATGAATTTATTTGCAAATTATGGTGGAAAATAAGTATTTGGTCACCTACAAACAAGCAAGATTTCTGGCTCTCACAGACCTGTAACTTCTTTAAGAGGCTCCTTGGTCCTCCACTCATTACCTGTATTAATGGCACTTGTTTGAACTTATCAGTATAAAAAAAGACACCTGTCCACAACCGCAAACAGTCACACTCCAAAGTGTCAAAGGACACCAGAAACACAATTGTAGACCTGCACCAGGCTGGGAAGACTGAATCTGCAATAGGTAAGCAGCTTGGTTTGAAGAAATCAACTGTGGGAACAATTATTAGGAAATGGAAGACATACAAGACCACTGATAATCTCCCTCGATCTGGGGCTCCACGCAAGATCTCACCCCGTGGGGTCAAAATGATCACAAGAACGGTGAGCAAAAATCGTAGAACCACACAGGGGGACCTAGTGAATGACCTGCAGAGAGCTGGGACCAAAGTAACAAAGCCTACCATCAGTAACACACTACGCCGCCAGGGACTCAAATCCTGCAGTGCCAGACGTGTCCCCCTGCTTAAGACAGTACATGTCCAGGCCCGTCTGAAGTTTGCTAGAGAGCATTTGGATGATCCAGAAGAAGATTGGGAGAATGTAATATGGTCAGATGAAACCAAAATAGACCTTTTTGTAAAAACGCAACTTGTTGTGTTTGGAGGACAAAGAATGCTGAGTTGCAGCCAAAGAACACCATACCTACTGTGAAGCATGGGGGTGGAAACATCATGCTTTGGGGCTGTTTTTCTGCAAAGGGACCCGGACGACTGATCCTTGTAAAGGAAAGAATGAATGGGGCCATGTATCGTGAGATTGAGTGAAAACCTCATTCCATCAGCAAGGGCATTGAAGATGAAACGTGGCTGGGTCTTTCAGCATGACAATGATCCACACAAACACACCGCCCGGGCAACGAAGGAGTGGCTTCTTAAGAAGTATTTCAAGGTCCTGGAGTGGCCTAGCCAGTCTCCAAATCTCAACCCCATAGAAAATCTTTGAAGGGAGTTGAAAGTCTGTGTTGCCCAGCAACAGCCCCAAAACATCACTGCTCTAGAGGAGATCTGCATGTAGGAATGGGCCAAAATACCAGCAACAGTGTGTGAAAACCTTGTGAAGACATACAGAAAACATTTGACCTCTGTCATTGCCAACAAAGGGTATATAACAAAGTATTGAGATAAACTTTTGTTAGTTATTGACCAAATACTTATTTTCCACCATAATTTGCAAATAAATTCATTAAAAATCCTACAATGTGATTTTCTGGATTTTTTTTCTAATTTTGTCTGTCATAGTGGAAGTGTACCTATGATGAAAATTACAGACCTCTCATCTTTTTAAGTGGGAGAACTTGCACAATTGGTGGCTGACTAAATACTTTTTTGCCCCACTGTACATGGCTCTGTGACTACGGCCCGATTCTAACTTAAGTGAGTATAGCTTAAATTTGTATGCAAGTTCATCTTTCAATGTCACCATACACAATTTAAGAGAGAAGTACATATATTTGTATTGATTTTTCCCATGTTTCAATGCACATTATAACAACGAGTTCTAAATGTAATGTCCAAACAAGGGAAAAAATACCCATCACCAATAATAACTACAACAATCATGATTAATAATAACGATTACAACAATCACAATAATTGCAGTCTACAATTTCATCAAATGTAAGTGGATTCAATCAACAAAGACATTCATGACCAACAATTAAGTGTTCATATTATAATTACAGATTTTTGTAATACCATAATTAGTCAGAAAAGGAACATTTAATGAAAAATGATAAACAAAATGAATTCATAAATAAGTATATATACATATTTTTAAAGATTAATGTACAAACAGAACAAAAATTAATAGATTTAAGACGTGTTTTCCTGAATTTGTCCTGCAAATTCTAAGCTGAATTGGATATTTTCTTGTTTAAAGTGGATAAATTTTTTTTATCCATTTGCCAAAAGTAGGGGGACAGACATTCAATGCAAAAGAACCATGTTGAAAATTATTATTGAAATATCAATTATTTTATTGAAATATCATCCCCCTTCAGTTAAACCTGTTTACTTGCTCACCAATATCCTCGGGGTAGCCCTCTGGTACGGGTGGAACCCAGTTAAAGTCAGGCCAGCCCAAGGTCTCATTCATTGCTGCATTCTGTTCCTTCAACCATGTGATGATGGGACCAAAGTATTCCATCAGGGAGCTGGCGTCAATCTTGTTTGTCCCGACTGCTTCCTGGAGCACCTGTTCCCAGGGCTTGGATTCTCCGGATTTAAGGACTGTCCTGTAAAAGTCAAGAGGCACTTAGTAAATTGTGCATGACACATTTCCCTATAACTTTGTATGGTTTAGAAAGTCTAGAGACAATGCTTGATGGTTGATTCAGGTAGGGGGAAAATACCACAGTTCAAATTAGTCTAAAATGTGAAAAATTATCAACTTATTTCTTAGGGTCATTAAGAGATTCAAAGGCCATCTTTTGTGTCTCAGCTCACTTGATCAGGTAACGCCATAGTGTAGGTGACTAACAGTGTACATACTCTAAAATTTTTCCAGCCTCCTTGGACTGGTAGATGTCACATGTGTGCAGGGGTCCTGTCTGATGGGCTGCCTGACACAGCTTCTTGTGGAACTGGAACTGCAGAATGAAGCTCACAAAGTACCTGCAGGAGAGAAAAACAACACAGTTAATCAAAGATGTTGTCAAATTGATTTTGATGGTGTTTGAGGATCGATTTTATATTGATGTGTATTTTAAATATTAATATTCCCTCAGTGGCCTTTATTCTTAGTGTTTTTTTTGAGAAATGACTATCCATCGTCCATTATAATACTGCTGTATATGGATCTGAGGAAAAGAAGTGAGATGGTTTGAAAGAGAATTCTACCTGATGTATGGGGTGTTTCCTGGAATGTGATATTTGGCTCCAGCGTCCATGTGCTCCTCTGTGCGTTTGGTGGGCGGACATATACCCTGGTATTTTGTCCTTGAAAAGTGAACAAGGGAAGGCAAATTGACAGTGTTTTCTGAAACAGTGCATTTTATATAATGAAACTTATTTTGGATATTAACAATTTCCCTCATGTTAAATATTTTCGTGCCACTCACCTGAGGTGCCACCAGTCTGCGTTGTATCGCTCTGGGGGGGTGCGCCCACTAAACACACTCCATCTCCACTGGTCAATGAGATAGCCAAAGGGAAGGAAGGCCATCTTGTCCAGAGCCATCTTCAGCAGGTAGTTGATGTCACTCTCTACAATAAACAAGCCAATTAAATCACACACAAAAGAATAACCACAATAATAAGTAACTAAGCACCTTAGTCACTAACACGCTGACACTTTGATTTTGTTCACCCACACCAGAAGCATTCAGGACACTCAGGTTGAAATATCAAAACAAACTCTGAACCAATTATATTCATTTGGGGACAGGTCAAAAACCATTAAACATTTATGGCAATTTAGCTAGCTAGCTTGCTGTTGCTAGCTAATTTGTCCCGGTATATAAACATTGGGTTGTTATTTTACCTGAAATGCACAAGGTTGACAGTTTTTACTCCGACAATTAATCCACAGATAAGAAACTATATCAGTTTACTGTTTTCTCTCCTTCCTTCAGGCTTTCTTTCTTTGGACTTTGTGGCGGTTGGCAACCAACTTCACAACATTACTACAACCAATCACCCACGTGGGTATGTGCTCCTAAAAACCAATGAGGAGATGGGAGAGGCCGGACTTGCAGCGCATTGAGCGTCACAAATAGAACCAATTTCTATTTTACTGCCTGACCATGCAGACGCTCGCTAGGAGTGTGGGTGCAATGATTGAATAACGTGTATGTGTACATTTATTATGCAACACGAGCGGTGTGGTCAGCATGTAAGTAAGTAACTAACTTATTCAGTTACATAATAACTTACTTAGGCTACTTACTTATGAACTTTCTTACACTCCTAATGTGAGAGAGAAATTACGTATTTACCTGATTTGTGTGATATGAATAGTTAACAGATAAGACATTTCTGTTCTACTAATGCTGTGTCTTTATGGTCTCCACTCTAGCTCCCTGCAGCTAATCTGGGTGTATAAGAACCAGGATTCCTCTGTAAGGTCAGGCTCAAGAGTGCTGGGTCGACCAGCCTCATTATTGCAGAGCACTCACTCCATTCACTTGTGTGTGTGTGTGTGTGTGTGTGGTGTGACCTGCTTCTTATTAATACGTTTTGAATAAAGTAATATCCCGATAGGTGATTACCCTGGTCTCTCCTCATTATTAAATTAGAATTTCTGTGACAAATTTACTTACTTAGAAACACTACCTACTAACCACAAAAGGAAATTATTTTATGAATTGTATATACACTTCAAAACAAGGTAGCAAATCAATTGGAGCATACCGTTGTCATTGGTCGCGTTAGACAATAGGCCGATGCTGGCCAGATGCTTAGGTGTGGACACAGAGAGGGACATGACATCACCAATGGCCTCGTGGAAGCCCGGGTTAGCACCGCGGCGGAAGTTTATAGGTTGTTCTTTGTACTGCAGGTAATATTCAACATGGCCCATCTCGTGGTGCACTGTGAAAAGCTGCTGCATGTTGACTGTGGTGCACTGTTTGATCCTGAATGTGAGGAGACATCACATATGAAGACACCGGAACCTTCTTTCGCATCCCCTCTCTTTGAGTTCATTTCCACTTGCTCACCTGAAGTCCTTTCTATTGTAGAAGTCCCAGGCAGATGCATGGCACACCACCTCGCGACCTTCTGGCTTCTCAAACATAGACTTGTCCCAGAACTCTTGGGGCATTTTGATGAGGCCGAGGGAGGTGAAGAACTCCTCAGCCACCCGGAACATGTGAGTAGCATTCCAGTTCTATGAGGAAAATTGTTGTATTTCAGGTATATACGGCCAAGCTAATGTTAACAGACCTCCAATGGACGAACTTTGACTTTTACCTGAGTTAAAGTGATTAGGAATAATTTGGGAAAAGGGAGTTCAACTAGGCTAGATAACTTTGGGCTTTTATTTTTAACAAACACTGAGTTTTTGGATGTAGTTTTTTGATATACAGTAATGTAATTCCTTAACTTTCAACTCACAATTTCTCACAGTTCTACATGTAAACTGATCTACGGTAATAAAATCTAATTTCACCAGCTTACTTTGGCCACCATTTCATCGGTCACGTCCACATTGGGTTTGCCGGGGAAGGGGATCATCATGCCATAGATGTTGTTCCAGGTTTGCGACCACATGTTTCCTGAGGAAATGAAGCCCAGGCACTTAGCATTAGCCAGAGGCTTGATAAATCTACTGGTTGAGCCTTCCTAGTCACAGACACTGAGCAAATCCCACTATTGCATTATAGCTAGCCACGGGGGGTTCCTGGCGCACGTTTATGTTTATTGTCATGAATCTTGCCCTGGAGGCAGAACTGAGAGATTTCCGCTAGATGGGCTGGCTGCAAAGTAAAAATGGTCTATATTGTAAAAATTCATTAAAAAAATTGCTTTTTGGTCTTCCTTTTAGGTTAGAGTTAGCACTAGCAGTGTGATTAAGGTTTGGTTTAAAATCAGATTTTATGACTTTGTGGCTGTGCCAGCTAGTGACCACTCTGCAGAGCTGCCTCCAGGGCAAGATTCATGACAATAAATGCGAACCTGCTTTCCTGACAGTCACTTGATCAGGAAACATCGGAGCCCGTTCTAACCTACTGAGTGGCTGACAGTGACGTCTATTATAGGGCCCAGATCAGGGGTCAAGTAATAATGAAAAACTCAGGGCCCTAGCTAAAGCTAAGCTACGATGGACTGAGTTAGTTTGAAAAATGGCTGATAAATCAGTGACTGGACATCGTGCATTGGCTATAAGTTAACACAGACTTGTAAAGGTAAACTCACCCAGCAGGTGAGCAGGGATAGGTCCTTTAAGATTGATGTATTTCGGTCCGTAATGGTCGTAGAGCTTGCGGCGCACAAAGGCGTGAAGATTCTGGTAGAGCGGCTGCACCTGTTTGTAAATAGCCTCCAGGTCATTCGCAAAAGTCTTTGACTTGTACCACGAACGCCAGTATGCTCCCGTGTCATCGAAACCTATAGAGGATATAACCATAATATTGATCAACAATGACATTTCACCTCGTCCACTCCTTTCACTACAGATATGGCCATAACTTACAATACCTGTGAAATACTGTATGTTAGAAATGGTGACATTTACAGTGATACACATATGTAAGGTGAACGTGACATTCTTACCGTCAGCTTTATAGGCCTTGTTGCTAAGCTCCACAAACTTTGTATACTCTGCCCTGAGTGGCACACCCGATGCATTGTGCCAACCCTCCCAAGCATACAGCAGTGTCTTGTAGCTCCGTGAGTTGGCCATGGTCTCTGTCAGCTCTGCGGAGCCAAAGTCAGACACCCTCAGTTACAGAATACAGAAACTCCTAGAGCACATAGGGGACACCTGTTTTTCCAAATGTTGCCAACGAAGAGAGAACAACAGTTGTAACTTTCCTAAAACAATGAGGCATTTAAGTGTTCAAATGACTTCCTGATCTCCTCTCCGTGAGACAGGTGGGTTACAGATACATCTTCTAAGAGATTAGCTTTGAGTTATGATGACGCAACAGAGCGGCAGAGTGGCCAAAAAACAGCACATATGCCTTCAGAAAGCATTCACACACTTTTTGCACATTCTGTTGTGTTACAGCCTGAAGTTTAAAATGGATTCAATTGAGATTTTGTGTGACTGATCTACATTTTACACACACAACCCCATAATGTCAATGTGGAAGTATTCAACCCCTTTGTTCAGGAGTAAAAATGTGCTTAACAGTTCACATAAAAAGTTGCATGGACTCACTCTGTGTTCAATAATAGTGGTTAACATACTTTTTTGAATGACTACCCCATCTCTGTACCCCACACATACAGATAATTGTAAGGTCTCTCAATCGACCAGGGAGGTTTTTTAATGCCTTCCAAAGAAGGGCACCGATTGGTAGATGTATAAAAAAATATATATTTTACAAAGTAGACATTGAATATCCCTTTGAGCATTGTGAAGATATTAAGTAGGTTTTGGATTGTGTATCAATACACCCAGTCACTACAAAGATACAGGCATCCTTCCTAACTCAGTTGCCGGAGAAGAAGGAAACTGCTCAGGGATTTCACCATGAGGCCAATGGTGATTTTAAAACAGTTAAAGAGTTTAATGATTCTGATATGAGAACGGAGGATGGATCAACGACATTGTAAAGACTCCACAATACTAACCTAAATGACAAAGTGGAAAGAAGGAAGCCTGTATAGAATATGAAATATTCCATAACATGCATCTGTTTTGCAACAAGGCACTTAAGTAATGTGGCAAAGAAATTAACTTTATGTCCTGATTTCAAAGTGTTATGTTTGGGGCAAATCACTGAGTACCACTTTCATATTTTCAAGCATGGTGGTGGCTGCATCATGTTATGGGTATGCTTGTCCTTAGGATCAAAATAAACAGAATACAGATAAGCACAGACTAAATCCTAGAGGAAAACCTGGTTCAGTCTGCTTTGACACTGGGAAACAAATTCACCTTTCAGCAGGACAATAATCTAAAATCTCAAGGCCAAATCTACACTGGAGTTGCTTACCAAGACGACATTCAATGTTTGAGTGGCCAAGTTACAGTTTTGACTTGAAATCGTCTTGAAAATCTATGGCAAGGCTTAAATGTCTTTCTAGTAATGATCAACAACAAACTTGACAGAGCTTGAAGAATTGTAAAATGGATAAATGGGCAAATATTGTACAATCCAGGTGTGCAAAGCACTTAGTGACTTACCCAAAAGGTGTTTCTAACATGCATCGTCTCAGGGGGTGAATACGTATCTAATCATAGTGTTTTACTTTTTATAAAGGTTAGATGTTTTCTTCCACTTTGGCATTTAAATATTTTGTGTACTGTAGATTTCAATTTTCATCCCACTTTGTAACACAAAATGTGGAAGAAGTCAAGGCACTGTATTTTACAGGCTGAGCATAGGAAGTGAAGGTGAGGAAAGTTGAAGGCCACTGAACAAAATGAGGTTGGTGGGGGGAAAAAGCTATGATCCAATGGCTGGGGTCCCTGTTTGTTATTATAATACAACCCAAAGTGTTGTTTTTCAACACCGGTCAGATTCTTTAGTTACCCAGGACCACCCAATGTTTACTTTAGTAGATTGTGAAATGAGGAATCATCTGGGGTGGAAGTGGACTCTCATTTTGGAGTGTAAACACATTAGCAGAAACCGTTTCCATGAACTGGTTTGAAATGTATATTAGGGCGTCAAAATGTACACAGTGTAGCAGGCCTGTAAGAGCGTTTTTGTTGACGTTTGATTTACGTCCACTACACTGTATAACATTGGTAAATTACTTACAGTAAGTGCAAAGGGGATTGTTTGGGTGCATTACTGAATGTTGCATTGGAAATGGCTCTCACACAATCTTCTCACACATCTACTGTCTTTTGGCAATCATGATAGTTCACAATTATTTTTTGGGCGGGCACAGCACACAAAGCACAGGCCAGGGTTTAAACCAACACGTAGATAATTGGGAATGACTGATGAAGTCGACGTGCTCTGCACTGTAGTCTGATGACCAGTAGCAGGACATTTCAACGTTCCGAAAGAGCTGAAATTGAACCACTTCCCCCAGAGACCTCTTCAAAGTAATTGCCCTCATCCTGTTGCTTTTTCTAACTTGATATAATATTTACCGCTTCTCTTGTCTCTCTTTTTTTGGACAACTATACCCCTCTTTGTTTTTACGTTTCCCTACTTTAAAAACAAAAATGTTTTACTTTTTGTCTTAGAGATTCTCTGGTACTTTTGTAGTTCTGAAAGCAGCACTCACTAGCCAAAAGTATAGTCAGTCTCTGTCACTCTGTGTCTGTCTGTTCTATAATGACACCTTGTCTCATGCAAGTCATTGCTAATTGAGGTAAGACAGTAATTCTGCTCATAGATTATGCATGTAAGAACTACACATGGACACATTCAGCCCAAAGCGGGAGGTTCCTTAGTCGCCAAAGTACCAGAGCATGTCTTTACCTGTAATTACATGAAGACAGCCACTCACCTGGCTCAATAGACCAGCATTCATTAGTCTTTGGACACACTTTGGCGGTAGAGTATATTTCAGACATCTTGCTTAGTATGACGTTGTACTGGGGAAATAAGGAGATTGTGAAAAGACTGAATTACTCTGTGACTTCATTCAGACCTTGCTGACGCCGTCCTTCAACAGCTGAGTCTGACATTTCAGTATCACATTATACACCACATCTGAGTCTGACTCATCTGATAAGATGTAGACAATAGGAGACTGACCTCATTTCTTTCTCCTGCAGGTAGGTTAGCCGCTCCCAGGATGTTGATCTTCTTGAGACGCCTCTGCAGAGTAGTGTTGAAGGTGGCCAACACAGTAGGAGAGAAGTTCTCTTTGGCCTTCTTCCCCCAGGCTTCTGTGAAGGCCTGCTTCATCCCATCAGATTCCACCTGTAGACACAGACCGGTGATCAGGTTATGTAATCTAGCTGCCCAACAGCCCTCGCTTCACAGCATCCCGTATTTTGGACAAAGTAGCACACGTAACTAGTAGTCACAGTCCAAGGTGAAAATAGTACACACAGGTACCATTGACATCCAATCATTTGGGACATTGATATGTTTTGTTCAGAAAACGATTAATAACCCTACCAAAACGACTTGCCAGACTCAAGGAACCCATTAACTGTAGTTGCCCTTTTTATACAATGGCCAATCACACAATCATTTTCCTACTGTATTTTCTCTTATTCCCTACTTCTGGTCTACTGTTGTTAGACTGATTGCACCAATCACAGGCAAAGGCCCACAGCATATTGAATGTTAATGTGGATGATGGCAATTAGCTGTGGGGCCAGAAGGCCCTCATTCTGGTAACAGTTAAAGCACAGGGGTTGAGTGGGAGAACAAAGCTAGAGAACCCTGATCGCCGGATCAAAAAAAAGAAAACAGTGCCTAATACATAAGTAGTGAAGACGACTACTGCACTGGGAAAGCACCATCGCTCACAGTTCAAGGATGGCATACAGACATATTGTTCTCTTACTACTGAATTATCATAACGATGACAAAATGGTGACACTGGAAGGCAAGGCCGCTCAGAACGTCACACAGTACATAACATGTTATCCTTTCAGTTCTGACACTTGACTGAAGCACATTGAAGATGTATCAAAGGGTTGAGAAGCTCTCGCTAAGCCGCCTCAGTTCACCTTAGCTTCCTGCTTCTGACGGCTGATTTTTTACCAATACTGACAAAAACTAGACTGTCACAAACATATTAAATAGGGTTGTTTTTATTATCAGTTTAGGATGTTTTTACAGTATAGTGAACTTCTCGCCAGCAACACAGGGTGTTGCTAACCTAGTGCACACAGTCACACATGCATTTCAATGTTTCCCTTACTGTGAATATGCCACCAGCTACAGTAGTTTGGGGTTTCTGAATACTCGATTATCACATGTGGGGAAAACAAAGCCACTCCTTTCCCTCCTGTTTGTTCCTAAACTGAGTAGACGGACCTTAGGTAACTTGCCTTTGTGTACTTTGGGTGCTCTCAATGCATTGTTAATTTAACCCATTTGGGTACCCTTGTTTTTTTTGTGCTATTAAAAACAAATCACCTATTGCCTTTCTCACTTTGTTTTCCTACAGGGAATATGTCTACATCCACTGTGTTAAGGGTTGAAGCAGGTCCTGTAGTTGTGTTCTTAACCACAGAGCAAAGAGCCACTTTCAGGACACTGACTACACTGGGGCTGTCTGCAGTCACAGCCCAGGACATAGACATCCTGTCAGGAAAGTAGCTTCTGTTACTGTGATGTTTTCATTGAGTTCCAGCTTATCTGATGTGTATCTAACACCACTGATTAACAATGGGCTGAACGGAAAACTGGTAACAGTGTTGAGGCCTTAACTCTGACCTTTCTCCTCCCTATTTTCCCCTCTCTCCCCCTCTATTAACCTCGGTTTTGCTGTGCCACACCCAACTACAGTGGGGCAAAAAAGTATTTAGTCAGCCACCAATTGTGCAAGTTCTCCCACTTAAAAAGATGAGAGGCCTGTAATTTTCATCATAGGTACACTTCAACTATGACAGACAAAATGAGAAAAAAAAAATCCAGAAAATCACATTGTAGGATTTTTAATGAATTTATTTGCAAATTATGGTGGAAAATAAGTATTTGGTCACCTACAAACAAGCAAGATTTCTGGCTCTCACAGACCTGTAACAACTTATTTAAGAGGCTCCTCTGTCCTCCACTCGTTACCTGTATTAATAGCACCTGTTTGAACTTGTTATCAGTATAAAAGACACCTGTCCACAACCTCAGTCACACTCCAAACTCCACTATGGCCAAGACCAAAGAGCTGTCAAAGGACACCAGAAACAAAATTGTAGACCTGCACCAGGCTGGGAAGACTGAATCTGCAATAGGTAAGCAGCTTGGTTTGAAGAAATCAACTGTGGGAGCAATTATTAGGAAATGGAAGACATACAAGACCACTGATAATCTCCCTCGATCTGGGGCTCCACGCAAGATCTCACCCCGTGGGGTCAAAATGATCACAAGAACGGTGAGCAAAAATCCCAGAACCACACGGGGGGACCTAGTGAATGACCTGCAGAGAGCTGGGACCAAAGTAACAAAGCCTACAATCAGTAACACATTACGCCGCCAGAGACTCAAATCCTGCAGTGCCAGACGTGTCCCCCTGCTTAAGACAGTACATGTCCAGGCCCGTCTGAAGTTTGCTAGAGAGCATTTGGATGATCCAGAAGAAGATTGGGAGAATGTCATATGGTCAGAAGAAACCAAAATAGACCTTTTTGTAAAAACGCAACTCGTCGTTTTTGGAGGACAAAGAATGCTGAGTTGCATCCAAAGAACACCATACCTACTGTGAAGCATGGAGGTGGAAACATCATGCTTTGGGGCTGTTTTTCTGCAAAGGGACCAGGACGACTGATCTGTGTAAAGGAAAGAATGAATGGGGCCATGTATCGTGAGATTAAGTGAAAACCTCCTTCCATCAGCAAGAGCATTGAAGATGAAATGTGGCTGGGTCTTTCAGCATGACAATGATCCCAAACACACCGCCCGGGCAACGAAGGAGTGGCTTCGTAAGAATCATTTCAGGGTCCTGGAGTGGCCTAGCCAGTCTCTGGATCTCAACCCCATAGAACATCTTTGGAGGGAGTTGAAAGTCCGTGTTGCCCAGCAACAGCCCCAAAACATCACTGCTCTAGAGGAGATCTGCATGGAGGAATGGGCCAAAATACCAGCAAGTGTGTGAAAACCTTGTGAAGACATACAGAAAACATTTGACCTCTGTCATTGCCAACAAAGGGTATATAACAAAGTATTGAGATAAACTTGTGTTATTGACCAAATACTTATTTTCCACCATAATTTGCAAATAAATTCATTAAAAATCCTACAATGTGATTTTCTGGATTTTTTTTCTCATTTTGTCTGTCATAGTTGAAGTGTACCTATGATGAAAATTACAAGCCTCTCATCTTTTTACGTGGAAGAACTTGCACAATTGGTGGCTGACTAAACACTTGTTTGCCCCACTGTATATTTCTATTTTTTCTATGGGATAATAAAGATAAGGTGAAAAGCTGTTGACTGCCCTCCTCTCTCAAGGCCGTTGAATGTGTTCACTCGCTTATGAAAGTTTGCCTCTAATAGTGTATTCAGCAAACAGGGGATGTCCTGAGGCCAAGTCGGCGACATTTCCACCAGGTACCTTAACGGTTTTGGCACTACGTTATCCCTCTGACATTCTGAGAACGTTTTAAGAACATTGCATACGGGTTCCAAGGAAATATTATGAAAGGGATTTTTGTCTAGTTCCCTGTAAGTTCCCAGGACGTCATAGAGGAGGACTGTGTCAGGACCTTTTTGTAGGACATTCTCAGGAAGTTTACATTTTACTGTCCTTAGGACGTCGCGTGAAGTTGGGAACGTTCTCTGGGGGACCTCTTTTCTAGTTCCCTTTTTGTCCTGGGGACATCCCCGAAGACGTTTTTAGGACGTTCTTGAGACATTGTATCATGGTTCTCTGGAGGTTTTGTCTAGTTCCTTGTGTGTCCCTTGGACATCCCTTAGGATGTTTTTAGGACAGTCTTGTTACGTTGTGTTATTGTCTCAAAGCTCCTCTGATTGTCCCGGGTGTCCCAAACCATTATAAGTAAAGTAAAAATGGTATCAGGGTTGTAAGGTACTACGCTGTTCAGCTAAAATAGTGTAAAGATATTGAATCAATGACAATATGATTACATTTGAAATAATCACTTAGTACTGACTATGTACCCCAATATGATTTAGGGTTTGCTGATCTTTCTGCTGCGCCACAAAGTCCTACCTATAATAAATATTTGCACTTAACAAAAGAATGCCATCTGCACTGCTATTTAAATTATCAGTTAATCTGACTATTCTCTCATTGACTTATTTCAACAATTTGAGTTTTAGTATACTTGTCTAATGATGGTGGGCCATATTCTTTTTTAAATGTTACTCCTGAATCACTATGTAAATATAATAGTTTGTATTCAGTGTATTTTTAACATAGCCGAGATTTACTTTTAAGTGCAAAGTGTAAGAATTGGCCGATAGGTGAAATCAGTCCTTGATACAGATGGTGTAGCAGCCAAGAGGTTGTGAGGACGTCACAACACCATGGATTTGGACCTGCTTCGACAGCCGTGGGTGCACACGCTTCATGTACTTTTTGGGTAGTTGATATTCCATCAGCGTTTCAAAGTAACTGATGGTTGCCCAAAACCAGCGGTGCTCTTTGAGAGTTTCGTTTTCAGAGCCTAATTGAGATTTGTCCGGAGGCTTAATATATCCCCCGTTTGATCCTTTGCTCTCCTCGGCATGGGCTAATTTGCACTGAGATTGAATAATGTGTTCTGAGACTGCGAGGTTATCATAGGTGTGTGTGCATGCGTGCGTCCCTACGTGTGTCTACATAGAGATGCGGGGGGGTGGGGTTGGGGGGGATATCTACCCAAATTCAACTACCTAACATGCTTTACTATGGAATGGTACAAGAGTACATTTCGCCTCAGATTCTGCACATCAGCCTAATCCACTAGGACAAAGCTCATGTCTGAGACAAGGACTGAGACAAAGATGAACTCAGTGACGTGGTAATCCCAGCCCAAGTTGAATGGAATGTTGGGGTTAACTCTTCAGTACATCCCCCGCCAGTCAATGTGACGGTCATGCCAATTCAGTGTCGGGGCCTGTAGGGAGGAGACTCGGAGAGAGACCTGGCAGGCTCCCCTCTGCCTGCCAGATCTTATAGAACGCAAAGCCCCTGATCCCCTTTGATCCCATCTTTGATGTGTAAGGAATAATAGCGCTCATAACTGGCAACCTACCAGTCAGACCAGAGCTTGCTTTTCTTTCACCTCACATCCTCGGCTCACTGTTGGATAGAGGAAAGCAGCAGGCATTGTGTAAGTTGACACCGGTGACACGGGCTGGGTTCCGGAGAGGTTACACCTGTTGTGGCCAACATGGGGTGGAGCCATCGTTCCATTCTAAGCCTGGCTAGTGGAGGAAAACCCTGTTGAGAGAGCCGTCTGGCTAGGGAGAATAACTTTGAGGCATAGACACTCAATGCCTGGTGTTGTGTGTGTGCTTTTATCTCTCAGCGCTACAGAATACTGCCTCACACCTCTGCAGTTTCATTGATCCCTCCAAATGCCTGGGTGGCTCTACTTTCTCATTTTTCAGTCTCCAGCAAACATAACCAGCCCATACAATTATGCAAATGTTCTCCTGCTATCATATGGTGAGACGGGAGGAGCAGTAAAAGATAAGCTGGTGGCAGTAGCATGCAAATGTCTCATTACTCCACTCTGAAAAGTCCCATTTAAACCGCACTACAGTCTTTTATTGTTTACCTTAGGAAATCCATGTTATAAAATGTCAAGTGCATCAACCTGTGAAATTGCATTTTGTACAATGCTTGGAAAATAAGCAGGCTTCTGAACTTAATAAAAATAACTTGGCCAATTCTCCCCTCTCCACACACACCACACCACCCTCGGGCTTCATTCAAGACTCGGAGACGCTCGAACCACATGTGTTTGGGTCCTTTTGATGATTTCAGAAAAACACACAAGCCGAGTTGGCAGAAATGGGAGGAACTGAGCATATCATTTTGGATGAGGATGAATAGTGTTGGTTGTAAAGCCGTGCGGGGCTCAACCCAATAAACATCCCTCTATGGGTGCTGTTGTCATACAAGGAACCAGTCCGGCCCTGGCAAACACAACTCGGTAACACTTTACAGTTCCCCATAAAGCCTTTTTTTTAAACCAGCTATACAACATTCACAAAGCCTTTACTGAATCCTCCCTTATGTAGGCATTCATAAAGTGTTACTGTAAGGGTGAATGGTAGGCCCCTTACTTGCCCTGAATGGTTCAGGCTGTCTGGCTGGTGTTGGTTAGCAAGGAGAGGCAGGAAATAGAATATCCAATACATGGTTTTTATTTTAAAGGGTTTCAAGCCATGGGACTGATATTAGGATTTTTTTGCACATAATGTTCAAATAATCTATAAGTGACATTGGTAAGCTTCACAATACAAAGGAGATCATTTCGGGATGATTTGGACATGATGCACGAAAAATGTAAATATCAGTCTGATTACTTGAATGGGATTTGGCCCACAAATGCTAAAACATTAGCATTTGGAAGCAATGCCAGGGAAACTAGACCAAATCATGGTTTTCGGTCATTCCTTGTCCATAGACTGCTTACAGAGTAAGGAAGCCAATATGTAATTTGGGTGAACTATCCCTTTAAAGCTCTTGGAGCAAGTGCAGGTATTTACAAAAGGTTCAACTCATCCAACAAGATGCTGGACCAGGCTCAAAGTAAAGTAATGAAACGGATAGAAACTAGTCAAAAGAAGATAAAGACTGACAGTCTGACTAGCCCTAGGACTCACAGCAGAGACAGGCGGACATTTTGAATTCAATCTCTCAAAGGCCTACACCTGAGCATTTATACTCTCCAGCCACTGGAAACAGTTTAACCCATCCAGTGGTGGATGGGTTAATAATACAACTTTAAAAAAAAGTTATATTCCTTTCTATTCTATTCACTTGTAAGAAAGCCTGTCCCTTTAAGAGTGACTGACGTCACAGCTAACGGTGTTAATTAGCCTTACTCCCACATTCAGTTTGCCACCTGTGGTTATGCAGAGAATCTCTGGTTTGCTAGCATTATTATACTATCTGTTTTACTGTGTGTGAATGCAAGAACTGTGAGTACATCATTTGTTTCCTGACGAAGTTGTCAATGGTTTAGTCATTTTCATCATTGTATGCTAACTAAGAAACAACTGTTCGCCACATTTTGCCTGTCATTAGACTAGTTGTAGCCATGTGTGTCTTTTTTGAGTCATTGGATTGTTATCTCAGATAAATGTTTTCTGGTTTGTTATTGCTAAATAAAGTAGATGTGCCTTTTATAGGCAAGTCAACCCCGTTTTCATGATTTCTGGTAGCTCATCAAAATAAATCACGTTTTTGGACTCATACAGCAGTTTAGCAGTTTTTTTAAACTAAGTAGAACGCTATTGGAAATGAATGTTAAGTTATATTTCTAAAGCATACTGTAAGTTAAGATACTGTTGCTGCTTCCCATTGACAATAACTTTTGATAAATAGCCCAGTGTCAAAACACCGTTGTAAAGTGTCTGAATCATTAATCCGTTTGTGATATCTTGAAAACCTAAACATAAAAGTTACTACATACACGTGCCACAATAGTAATCATATTTATTTTTACGAGCACCTTAATATGCACCACATATTGATTGGGGGGGGGGGGGGGGGGGGAATCAAGTTGTATGCGCTGTTGAAACTAACAATTCAAAAACCACATGGAACTGGAAATATTGAGTATCACTCGTTAGAGGACAACATGCCGAAGACAACCAGCATTGTCAACCAGCATTCTCCAACGCCGTAAGACCACCAAGACCAATATGTGGTGCACTATGACAAAATCAAAAGGTAAAAAAAAAAAATGATATTGATCTGTTTTAAGCAATCGATTTTATGTCATTGTGATCACTATAAACGTACATACTTAACATCACTGACCAGAGGTAAAAAAGGATGTGGTCAAAACATGAGGTTCTGTAACGTAGTAACACATACTGTCCAAATAAATCAACATTTGAATTTAGGCGGATTGTGTACACACGTCTCACTAGTTTAACCATTCACAGAGTTAAAACATACTCACATGCACAATTTCAACCAGGCGCTTTAGAAAGAGCTCCCATAGTGACCGTGCAGCAAGCCTGTTCAGTCACCCTGCCTACTTTATTAGAACCCATAGTATTCTATTCATTGTTATTTCAGACCACAATTGGATAAATGCAGCTTTATTGGACAATCTCACAGCTAAATATTGCACAGAAACCTGCACATTTATGTTCAACTAATCAAGGTTAAAGACCAGCAAACTGAAGAACAGCCTCTCTCCTATGTCTCCAGAGCACAATCTCCATATTTGCCTACTCCCACCAGTGATGGTTCCCTGAGGTTCTCACACACCATTGTAATATTGGAGGGATTCAAGGCTGCAAGTTCATTTGCAGTGTGACCAACTGAGAAATCCTATCAGATTTTGGACCCAGTCCTAATGGACTCCTATGCGATTATAACCTATAGAATTGTATTTTATAGGATTCCAATCATTATAATCCAATATAAATCTGATAGCATTTTCTATAGGATTTTTTTGACTAGGGTTGAGCCATGGGGTAAGTTAAGCAAATGTAAGTGTTTTCTTCCTAGGCGTAATGCAAGGCATTATTACTGGGATATGAGGTAACAGTGCCTGGTTTATGTTAAGTGTTTTAAAAAGTACAAAGTGTTGTTAAGTCTGTTTAATGTTTACATTACTTCTGCTTATTTCCAGGGATACAAACATCCTAAAATATGTAGATATCTTTTGTTAGAAATAATATTTCCCTTGACTGAATAATGCTGAATGCAAAAAAAAAAATGGCTCAACTTACCCCACTCTCCCCTACTGTTATTTATCGTCAATGTTCAGGAACAATTTAGTTTAGATTATAGGTATAACCTACTCAACCAAAATGAATGTTTGGTGAGGTGACCAAGCAATATCAACATGTGTAATGCGACTAGTGAGGAAGCACAGTTAGCTTTCACAGTTACTCAACAAAACGTGTCCATAGTGGTTAGCTTTGGACTGAAGAGGCCAACAACTAAGTAATTAAACAACTGTCAACATTTCATTCAAACACCTCTGTGTGCTGAGTGGGGGAAGGGTCCTACCTTTTTCTCGGCGTTGTGGGGCGTAATGTTGGTCTGGTATGTCCAGCTGGCCTCTTGGTTTTGGTAGATGACCAGCTCAGCGGCGGTATTGTAGGCAGTGACAAAGTCTTTGGCCCCGGCCTCTGTGGCAGGGAAGGTCCCTGGCCCCCACTCGGGCGGCAGGACAAAATGACAGAGTCCCAAGAGTGGCAGTAGCACCACCACCGCTCCCCAAAGCATTCTGGCCATTCCGGCCCTAGAGAGAAGTAGAGAAGGCTAAAAATACACTTGTTGCTGTGAGAGTAGAGTAACTAACACCTTCCCTGGGTTTTTCTCATCCAAGTCTCCCTCCTGCTTCTCTTCTCCTGCTGCCTCTGTCTGTTCCTTAAATGCTGAGCCGCCACAGCCGGCTCCTTTTTAAGTGGCTAGCAGTCTAACCCAGCCCACACTTTTCTGCAGCCTTCCCCTTTCCACTTTCCAGCACTGCCTGCCTGCACACTTACTTTACTAAAAGTAGGGAAGAGTGGGGTAAGTTAGGCCAAAGGGTTAGTTAAGCCACCCCTTGGGAAAATCTCAATCACATACTCCTTGCATGCTCTCGCCTTGTCTCCTTCTCAAAGCCCATTGGAGGAGAAGATCAGAGGGAAGGGACCACTGGTGCTCTCACCCAATGGGTTTTGAGAAGGAGACAAGGAGAGAGGATGCGAGGAGTATGGAATTGAGATCTTCCCCTACTTTCTAGGAAACCATACACAATGTTTTCATGTGATATTTAGGAAGAGGTCATCATGTAATGGAGTCTGTGAAGGAAGAAACCACATGGAAAAATGTGTTTTAGGTTTCATGATGCTTGTATATAGATCGTTTTATACATCAGTTGGGGTCTCTATAAGCTACAATAAACCTAGGATGAAAGTGTGTCCTTGTGGCTGTGTGGGTAAATATAGTCCAAATGTTTGCATTGGGGTTGAGCCAATGGCCACCATACCCCATACAAATGATGAGTACATTTTGTCAGTTTTATGCATAGTATTTTTTTATTTCTGCATATGAACTCAATCATGCCCCTTAAAAAATAAAAAGTAAAACAAGCAGGGATCTAGCCCCCCTTGAGCTTCTTGAGAGCGGCCAAGGAAGAAGTCCATTTGAGCAGCAGCAAGGGATGAAAAAATGTGACTGAATGACACTGAAGAGGTACATTGACAAAAAAAAGAGCCAATGTGCCTGTGTGAAAGAGAAGCTATGATAGAGTAGCAGAGGCACACAAGATCTTATCTGATGACATGGAGTCTGAGCTTGCTGAACATATCAAGAATCTTGCAAAAAAGTATCTTGCGTAGCCTCAAATGCTGAGAACTCACGAATTGGCACATCGAAACAACATCCCTGTCCCAGACAACTGGTCAAGAAATGGAAAATGAACAGAGGGCTCTATATCTGAAGGTAGGCATACATACCACATCCCCATTCCATGAATTCAACTTTGACCAACCAGCACATTCACCCACTTACCCCAAGGTGGCTTAACTTTAGCCTGACGACTCCCAGTAAATTCTTCCCCTGCTCTTTCATTTGCTCCATACTGAAGTCTGAGAGTGCCATAATTTAACTAGTTTGTGGTCACGAGGGGCGTTGTAAAAACGAAAGTCATCAGTAATTGGATCATCTCTAAGCAATAGAAGAATCAAAGCCAATGATTCATTTTTTAACCGCCAATTTACCCATGTGTGTTCCCGCTCTGGCCCAAAACATTAGTTTCTGGACCAATCAGACGGCCCGAATGTGTTCATGTTCCAGAGATACTCAGATCCAGACTTATTACGGAGAAGAAACTAACGTCTGTGGGCGTGGCGTAGCGTTTGGCCAGAGCAAGGAATCTGGGTAGCCAGGCAAGCTAACTTACTCTGTCCCTATGCTCAATTTACTCCATACCCGGTGGGCAATGTTTTCAGATTTTTCAGATTATTTCCAGGGATACATAATAGCATGAAATACACTGAACTAAAATATTAATACAACATGTAAAGTGTTGGTAACATGTTTCATGAGTTGAAATATAATTTTCCATACACAAAAAAAGCTAATTTCGTGGGGCGACGCACCATTGGCCTAGCGTCGTTCCGGGTTAGGGAGGGATTGGTCGGTAGGGATCTCCTTGTCTCATCGCGCACCAGCGACTTCTGTGGCGGTCCGGGCGCAGTGCGCGCTAGCCAAGGCTGCCAGGGGCACGGTGTAGCCTCCGACACATTGGTGCGGCTGGCTTCCGGGTTGGATGCGCGCTGTGTTAAGAAGCAGTACGGCTGGTTGGGTTGTGTATCGGAGGACGCATGACATTCAGCCTTCGTCTCTCCCGAGCCCGTACGGGAGTTGTAGCAATGAGACAAGATAGTAGCTACTACAACAATTGGATACCACGAAATTGAGGAGAAAAAGGGGTAAAATTCAAAACCAAAAAAAAAAGGATATTGCTGCCAGTAAGATTGCACCTAAATCAACCATTTATCGGATCATCAAGAACTTCAAGGAGAGCGGTTCAATTGTTGTGAAGAAGGCTTTAGGTCGCCCAAGAAAGTCAAGCAAGCGCCAGGACCGCCTCCTAAAGTTGATTCAGCTGCAGGATCCGGGCACCACCGAGCTTGCTCAGGAATGGCAGCAGGCAGGTGTGAGTGCATCCGCATGCACAGTGAGGCGAAGACTTTTGGAGGATGGCCTGGTGTCAAGAAGGGCAGCAAAGAAGCCACTTCTTTCCACGAAAAACATCAGGGACAGACTAATATTCTGCAAAAGCTACAGGGATTGGACTGCTGAGGACTGGGGTAAAGTCATTTTCTCTGATGAATCCCCTTACCGATTGTTTGGGGCATCCGGAAAAAAGCTTGTCCGGAGAAGACAAGGTGAGCGCCACCATCAGTCCTGTGTCATGCCAACAGTAAAGTATCCTGAGACCATTCATGTGTGGGGTTGCTTCTCAGCCAAGGGAGTGAGCTCACTCCCAATTTTGCCTAAGAACACAGCCATGAATAAAGAATGGTACCAACACATCCTCCGAGAGCATCTTCTCCCAACCATCCAGGAACAGTTTGGTGACGAAAAACGCATGATGGAGCACCTTGCCGTAAGGCAAAAGTGATAACTAAATTGCTCGGGGAACAAAACTTTGATATTTTGGGTCCATGGCCAGGAAACTCCCCAGACCTTAATCTCACTGAGAACTTGTGGTCAATCCTCAAGAGGCGGGTGGACAAACAAAAACCCACAAATTCTGACTAACTCCAAGCATTGATTATGCAAGAATGGGCTGCCATCAGTCAGGATGTGGCCCAGAAGTTAATTGACAGCATGCCAGGGCGGATTGCAGAGGTCTTGAAAAAGAAGGGTCAACACTGCAAATATTGACTCTGCATCAACTTCATGTTATTGTCAATAAAAGCCTTTGACACTTATGAAATGCTTGTAATTATACTTCAGTATTCCATAGTAACATCTGACAAAAATACCTAAAAAGACACTGAACCGGCAAACTTTGGAAATTGATATTTGTGTCATTCTCAAAACTTTTGGCCATGACTGTACTTACATTCAGTAATCTTTGTCATCCTGTGGGTCCCAGAGATAAAATGTAGCGTAGTTTTGTTTGATAAAATACATTTTATATTCAAATGTTGGAACTGGGTTCAACAGTTTGAACCTCTGTGGTGAAAGGTGACAGAGGTAGAGTGATGTTAGTCAGACCATGAGACATCCCGAAAATCAGTCTTCTCACAAACAGTTTGGCCTACACAATATTATGAGCCCTCAATGGAAATATGAGACTCTCATGAGCACGATGGTGCTCTCCGTTTTGGTCTACAACAAGCGTCTTGGGACACGTCTGAAGTTGGTACAGCCGACCTGCCAACATCTGTCTGTATAGTAGCGTCCGAACAGTGGCCTACACACTAATATGACCCCTCTGTGGAAAGGTGAAACTACAAATACGTACATCTCGGTTTTGCTCTAAGATGCCCACAGGCCTCACAAGACTCGTCTGAAGGTCCCCTGACACCAGTTGAAAAAATTTATGGAAGTATATATGAAGACTGTTTAGTGACAAAAATAAGGGGTTAAATACATGTTTAAAAAATTTTTTTAAATAAAAATGTTTACTTTCTAATATCTCTCAGATATAGGACAGACACTCCAGAACAAACTTCATTTAGATTTCTTTGGAACAACTACCTGTTGTTCCAAGGCCAAAACAAAAACAAATTAAATTCAAGATGTCTCAATTCAGATTCATAAAGCTAAATGGTCTTTGGTATGACCTTCATAAAACAATTCCATATAGCTCAGTAGAACCCCCCCCCCCCCCCCCCCTCCCCCGGCTTAGACGGGGCTTAAGCCCTATTTGCATGGCACTGATATTACTAGAGAATGTTGGTTATGTATTTATTAACTAACAATGTCCGTTATTCTAGAGGACGATTCAGACGGGATTAGTTTTTTCAAAACTGGCCCCTATAATTCTCCTATCTATCTACAGTTGAAGTCAGACGTTTACATACACCTTAGCAAAATACATTTAAACTCAGTTTTTCACAAATCCTGACATTTAATCCTAGTAAAAATTCCCTGTCTTAGGTCAGTTAGGATCACCACTTTATTTTAAGAATGTGAAATGTCAGAATAATAGTAGAGAGAATGATTTATTTCAGCTTTTATTTTATTTCATCACATTCCCAGTGGCTCAGAAGTTTACATACAATCAATTAGTATTTGGTAGCATTGCCAAATTGTTCAAATTGTTTAACTTGAGTCAAACGTTTCGGGTAGCCTTCCACAAGCTTCCAACAATAAGTTGGGTGAATGTTGGCCCATTCCTCCTGACAGAGCTGGTGTAACTGAGTCAGGTTTGTAGGCCTCCTTGCTCGCACACGCTTTTTCAGTTCTGCCCACAAATGTTCTATAGGATTGAGGTCAGGTCTTAGTGATGGCCACTACAATGCCTTGATGTTGTTGACCCTAAGCCATTTTGCCACAACTTTGGCAGTATGCTTTGGGTCATTGTCCATTTGGAAGACCCATTTTGACCAAGCTTTAACTTCCTGACTGATGTCTTGAGATGTTGCTTCAGTATATCCACATTTTCGTGCTCATGATGCCATCTATTTTGTGAAGTGCACCAGTCCCACCTGCAGCAAAGCACCCCCACAACATGATGCTGCCACCCCCTGCTTCACGGTTGGGATGGTGTTCTTTGGCTTGCAAGCCTCCCCCTTTTCCTCCAAACATAACAATGGTCATTATGGCCAAGCAGTTCGATTTTTATTTCATCAGACCAGAGGACATTTCTCCAAAAAGTACGATATTTGTTCCCATGTGCAGTTGCAAACCATAGTCTGGATTTTTTTTATGGTGGTTTTGGAGTAGTGGCTTCTTCCTTGCTGAGCGGCCTTTCAGGTTATGTCGATATAGGACTCGTTTTACTGTGGATATAGATACTTTTGTACCTGTTTCCTCCAGCATCTTCACAAGGTCCTTTGCTTTTGTTCTGGGATTGATTTGCACTTTTCGCAACAAAGTACGTTCACAGAACACATCTATTTCCTGAGCAGTTCAATGGCTGCGTGGTCCCATGGTGTTTATACTTGCATACTATTGTTTGTATAGATGAACGTGGTACCTTCAGGCGTTTGGAAATTGCGCCCAAGGATGAACCAGACTTGTAGAGGTCTACAAATGTTTTTTCTGAGGTCTTGGCTGATTTATTTTGATTTCCCCATGATGTCAAGCAAAGAGGCACTGAGATTGAAGGTAGGCCTTGAAATACATCCACAGATACACCTCCAATTGACTCAAATTATTTCAATTAGCCTATCAGAAGCTTCTAAAGCCATGACCTAATTTTCTGGAATTTTCCAAGCTGATTAAAGGCACAGTCACTTTAGTGTATGTAAACTTCTGACCCACTGGAATTGTGATACAGTGAGTTATAAGTGAAATAATCTGTCTGTAAACAAGTGTTGGAAAAATGACTTGTGTCTTGCACAAAGTAGATGTCCTAATCGACTTGCCAAAACTATAGTTTGTTAACAAGAAATTTGGGGAGTGGTTGAAAAACGAGTTTCAATGACTCCAACCTAAGTGTATGTAAACTTCCGACTTCAACTGTATCTATCTATCTATCTATCTATCTATCTATCTATCTATCTATCTATCTATCTATCTATCTATCTATCTATCTATAAAACTGTCCATTTTATATAAATTTACAGTTATGATGGAAGCCTGGAGGTTTTTTTTTCTAGGCGTGAAGACAGGTATTTCAACAAATCAGGGCGATAACTGGCTCCACTGATAACTCGACCTTGGTTCCCAAGTTTGTAAACCATCTTTGGAATAGTGTCGCCATCATTTTTTAATTGAGGAAGTGTGATCATAATCATTATGATATTTTAGCGGTCCGCAGTTTAAGACGTCCTAAAAGACCCCCAACCTTCAGATGTGAGCTAAACAGCTCATTTGAACTTGATAGGCATTTTCAGGCTATGAAGGAGAAAGTGAACTTGTCATTTCCAAACGTTTAGCTCAGTTGTGTACTGCTTTGTGGTCTATTAACAGCAAGGGTTACATTAAATAGGTGCAATATTTGTTTTATGATGCATTTGGCGATGTTCAATTCATTCGCACAAAATGTATAAACAAAAGCATACGCTGAGAAAGTTGATACACGTAGGCCCTTCATACATTGCATTTGGAAAGTATTCAGACCACTTTACTTTTTCCACATTTTGTTACGTTACATTCTTGAGATGTTTCTACAACTTGATTGGAGTCCACCTGTGGTAAATTCAATTGATTGGACATGATTTGGAAAGGGACACACCAGTCTATATAAGGTCCCACAGTCGACAGTGCATGTCAGAACAAAAACCAAGCCATGAGGTCAAATGAATTGTCCTTAGAGCTCGGAGACAGGATTGTGTCGAGGCACAGATCTGGGGAAGGGTAGCAAACAATTTCTGCAGAATTGAAGGTCCCCAAGAACACAGAGCTGGCTGCCCGGCCAAACTGAGAAATCAGGGGAGAAGGGCCTTGGTCAGGGAGGTGACCCAGAACCCGATGGTCACTCTGACAGAGCTCCAGAGTTTCTCTGTGGAAAACCATCTCTGCAGCACTCCACCAGGTAGAGTGGGCAGACGGAAGCCACTCCTCAGTAAAAGGTAAATGACAGTCTGCTTGGAGTTTGCCAAAAGGCACCTAAAGGACTTTCAGACCATGAGAAACATGATTATCTGGTCTGGTCTATGCCATGCCATGCGTCACGTCTGGAGGAAACCTGGCACCATCCCTACGGTGAAGCATGGTGATGGCAGCATGATGCTGTGGGGATGTTTTTCAGCGGCAGGGACTGGGAGACTAGTCAGGGTTGAGGGAAAGATGAACAGAGCACAGAGAGATCCTTAATTAAAATCTGCTTCAGAGTGCTCAGGACCTCAGACTGGGGCGAAGGTTCACCTTCTAACAGGACAATGACCTTAAGCACACAGCCAAGACAACGCAGGAGTGGCTTTGGGACAAGTCTCTGACTCCTTGAGTGGCCTAACCTAAGCCCGGACTTGAACCCGATTGAACATCTCTGGAGAGACCTGAAAGTAACTGTGCAGCAACGCTCCCCGTCCTACCTGACAGAGCTTGAAAGTTTCTGCAGAGAAGAATAGGAGGAACTCCCCAAATACAGGTGTGCCAAGCTAAGAATACTCGAGGCTGTAATCGCTGCCAAGGTGCTTCAACAAAGTACTGAGCAAAGAGTCTGAATACTGAATACTGTATGTAAATGTGATATTTCAGTTAAATTTTTTTTAGACATTTGCAAAATATTCTAAAAACCTGTTTTTGCTTTGTCATTATGGGGTGTATTGTGTGTTGATTGAGGGTGGGGCAACAATTTCATCCATTTTAGAATAATGCTGTATGTAACGTAACAACACGTGGAAAAGTCAAGGGTTCTGAATACTTTCCCAATGCACTGTCTGTTTCAAGTGAGAATTAGGCAGGTCTGATACCAAAGAAGAAGTGTAAAGTAGGCAAGAATTTCCTATGTTTTATTTTCATTTTGCACAAATAGTGTGCAGTTCCAGTAGTTAGCTATACCACTACATGGCAGAAAAGTTATTCACAACAGAAAACACAACCAAGATTTGACTTTAAACTACCACCAAGCTACAGCAAAATGTAATTCAATTACTAGTTGAACTACATGAAGTTCACTACTCCTCAACACTGTTAGAACGAATACTATATTTCCCTTGATGTAGTGTTGCTGAATGTTAAAAAAAAATGGCTCAACATACCCCACTCTCCCCCATCTCTTTTTCGATTTATCTATCCCTTTCCACCCCCCTCTTTTCTTCTCTCCCTCCCACCCTTCTTTCTGTCTCTCTCTTTCTTTATTCAACTCTTCCTGGTTGGTCAGCAATAGTAATGATTGGAATGGAAAGCACTCACTCCTTTGCCCAAAGCCAAATCCTGCACCACTGCTGTTGCAGATAGCTCAATAACCTACTGCACAGCGAGCTCGAGGTCTGTAATGCACTCCACACACTTCTCTCTCTCTTTTTCTCTATCTCTTCTGCTTCCTCTTTCTCTCTACAGTAAGCTGGGGATGGGGAAAGAGGGAGGGAAGAAAGCAGTGGAGGCTCTTGAGAGGAGGAAGGGGTCTACAGTAGCCTCAACAGCACTATGTAGGGCAGCAACATGGTATAGCCGGAGGACAGCTAGTTTCCGTCCTCCTCTGGGTACATTGACTTCAATACAAAACCTAGGAGGCTCATAGTTTTCACCCTCTTCCATAGACTTACACCGTAATTATGACAATTTCCAGAGGATGTCCTCTAACCTAGCAGAGCTCTTGCAGCATGAACTGACATGTTATCCACCTAAACAAAGAATCAGAGAATGAATCTAGTACTGAAAGCATAAGCTACAGCTAGCTAGCACTGCAGTGCATAAATTGTGGTGAGTAGTTGACTCAAAGTGAGAGAAAGACAATAGTTGAACAGTTTTGAACAAATTAATTTCTTCAAAAATGAAGGAGAAGCAAGAGAGAGAGAGAGATATATTTTGTATTTCACTTTCACTTACTTAGCAAATGCATCTAGCTAGTTTAGCCTACTCAAACAGAGAGGGATGGTATATTATTATATATTACCTAGCTGGCTATGGCTTGACTCTTCCAAGTCAAGGTAAGCTTTTGGTTTGATTAATTCATTGCCAACAAGGCCCATCGGTGTAACTGCTAAACTGCTTCCTAACTGTACACTGCACTGCATGATTGTAGTGGGTTTACTAACACGTTAGTTGTAGTAGCTATATTGACCTGACATTAGCTAATACGGTGACAAACATGTAGGCTTGGTGTAGTGGTTATGATATGAAGATTTGGCCTGGAAAGGTTTTTTCCCCTGGTCACAGACAGCTGATGTTGTGCACTGAACTCCACAAGTGAAGGGAAAAGGTGAGAGGAGGAGAGAGCATAGATGTTGATAGTCGAATCGGATGATACTCATGATCAGAAAAAACTGAAGCGTTTTAACAGGCTTAAAATAGATGTTGGCAAAATAACTCCCTGCATGTTCTCATTGCAAAGAAAGCTGTAGATTAGGAGAAGCGCCAAGGGTCGGGTGTGTATGTGCGCTCCTCTGTGTCTGTGTGTCCTCAACTTTCCCTACCCTTGCTCCACCTGTTAGATATTATGCACATTGTTAGCTTGATACATCAAATCAAATTGTTTTGGTCACATGCAATACCATCTGCTAACCATGTGTGAGTGTAGTGAAACGCTTGTGCTTCTAGTTCGAACAGTGCAGTAATATCTAACAAGTAATCTAACAATTCCACAACAACTACCTAATACACACAAATCTGTACAGGGATGGAATAATAATTTATAAATATATGGATGAGTGATGACCGAGTGGCATAGGCAAGATGCAATAGATGGAAGTAAAATACAGTATATACATGTGAGATGAGTAATGCAAGATATGTAAACATTATTAAAGTGGCATTATTAAAGTAACTAGTGACCTATTTTGTCAAGTGGCCAATGATTTAAAGTCTGTATGTAGGCAGCAGCCTCTGTGGATCTATGGATTTCAAATGACTGGGAATATGGGTATGCATCTGTTGGTACCGGGTACCTTAATAAAAAAGGTAGGGGCGTGGATCAGAAAACCAGTCAGTATCTGGTGTGACCACCATTTGCCTCATGTAGTGCAACACATCTCCTTCTTGATCAGGCTGTTGATTATGGCCCTTTAGTGGAATGTTGTCTCATTCCTCTTCAATGGCTGTGCGAAGTTGCTGGATATTGGCAGGAATTGGCAGGAAGCTGTTGTACAAGTCGATCCAGAGATGTTCAATGTCTGGTGAGTATGCAGGTCATGGAAGAACTGGGACATTTTCAGCTTCCAAGAATTATGTACAGATCCTTGCGACGTGGGGATGTGCATTATAATGCTGAATGAAACTTGACGTGATGGCAGCGGATGAATGACACAACAATGGTCCTCAGGATCTCGTCACGGTATCTCTGTGCATTCAAATTGCCATCAATAAAATGCAATTGTGTTTGTTGTTTGTAGCTTATGCCTGCCTGCCCATACCATAACCCCACCGCCACCATGGAGCACTCTGTTCACAACGTTGACATCAGCAAACCGCTCGCCCACACAATGTCATACACGCTGTCTGCCATCTGCTCGGTACAGTTGAAACCGGGATTCATCTGTGAAGAGCACACTTCTCCAGCGTGCCAGTGGCCATTGAAGGTGAGCATTTCCCACTGAAGACTGTTACGACGCTTAACTGTAGTCAGGTCAAGACCCTGGCGAGGACGACGAGCACGCAGATGAGCTTCCATGAGACTGTCTGCACAAACTGTCAGAAACATTCTTTGGTTGTGCAAACCCAGTTTCATCAGCTGTCCGGTTGGCTGGTCTCAGACAATCCCGCAGGTGAAGAAGCCAGATGTGGAGGTCCTGGGCTGGTGTGGTTACACATGGTCTGCGGTTGTGAACCCGGTTGGACATACTGCCAGATTCTCTAAAATGTTGTTGGAGGCGGCTTATGGTAGAGAAATTAACATTACATTCTCTGGCAACTGCTGTGGTGGACATTCCTGCAGTCAGCATGCCAATTACACACGCCCTCAAAACTTGAGACAGCTGTGGCATTGTGTTGTGTGATAAAACGGCACATTTTAGAGTGGCCTTATTGTCCCCAGCACAAGCATGATCATTACCTGTGTAATGATCATGCTGTTTTATCAGCTTCTTGATATGCCACACCTGTCAGGTGGATGGATTATCTTGGCAAAGGAGAAATGCTCACTAACATGGATGTAAACAAATTTGTGCACAACATTTGAGAGAAATAAGCTTTTCACAGAAAATCATCCCTCCCCATATAGGAGGAAGTAGCTAGGCAAACCTCTATGCATCGATATACAGTGAGTAATGATGTTTTCTTCATGACATGAGCAAGGAGATGGAGCTTATCTCTGCGATTTGATAGCATTTGGTCTCATGCGGCCGCTAATTCGTTTAGTGGAGCAATCAATATTGATAGTAGCTATTATGTGTTATGCAGTTCACAAGATTCTGGAACCTTCCATTACACGTTTAGCTAGGAACGCATTCAATTTAACGTACAGACTGGTCTGGAGTAGTGTGCTTGTATAGCTACACTTGCTGTTCTCTGGTTCTGAGCTAACCAGAGTATTGCAAGCTCATTAGTGCACGCTGTTGCAAGGAGTCAGACTATTAGCATACATGTTAACGTCATCTTTCAGTCACGCTAGTCATCTTATCTGCTGCAGTAGGTTTAGGCCCTGTGTTTATTAGCCATGTTAAATCATATGTCATGTATTACACATAGGTAGTCCCTCCCTGTCGGTCCATCTTGTAGTTTTCAGTGACAGCATAGTGACAACTATTCTACTATGTGCTATTGTACTGTATGCTAATTGTAGTGATCGCTTCATTCAAGTATCATGTTTTAGCACCTGTTATTAATTCATCTTCTGTTGCATTTTGTTATCGTGTCTTTCACGCTGGTTCTATCATGTTATGCTGCAACTCTTAATGCTGTGGTGATACTTGCACATTCACTAGTATATATATTCTGCTTTAAGAGTTAATGTATTGTGTGTTTATGGTGTATCATTGTGATTTATGTTGGTACAATACATTTTATTGTCTGGTTGATCCCATATTGCTCCCTTACAGGATCAACAGGCATTCTTTCAGTTGTCAATTAATTACTTATGTCATCTTCATTCTCGCTGCAGTGCTCATGAAGCAACAGGTTAGGCATATCTTAGGGGTATACTATTTTTAGGATAGTCGTAGCCACTCACGCGAGTCATCGTGCATGCTTGTTCATTGTGCGTATGCAGGCACCTTATACCCTGATGCAGCTCACTCTGCTAGTCATTTGTGTAGCTGCCGTGCCTCATATCTACCACCGTCGTGCTGGCCCAAATGATGTGGGTTGCTACGTGCCCTGTCAAGCAGCGTGATATTTTGTGATACTCGGAGGGCGTTAGTCTGTTGCCGGCTAAACATTTCATCGTTTTAGCACATATTTCACAGAAGTACATCTCATTTTAAAATTATTACTATTACCAACCCTAATAATTTTTCCTCCGATTTTTTTGTTATCTTGGAAAGCTGGCGCAGTGTGATGACCAATCAAGGCTCGCTATAGCTTCCAGCCGTGTTGGATTGGTTTCTGATACTAGAATTTACCTAGCATGCCATAGGCTTGCTACACACCCACATGACAATCAGATGTTGGCGATCAAGAGTTAATCGCCCTTAATGGAAACCTCTGTTATGAGCTTATTTCAGACACTCTAATATGCAGGGATATTTCAGTATCTATGGGGTCTACTTATTCTTTCTAGCAGGTCATCATCTATATTCTCTCATGGTTTACCGGCATATACGCTCAAGTAGACTATATTGTAGGCCTAGGTTTGAGATTATCATGTCACTCTCACTGTGCATGCTCGTGCATGCTGCAGAAGCCTCGGCTACTGCTGAGTGTAGCAGTTATATTAGGCAAATTAGATAATGCAGGTGGTTTTGGGAGTGTTGTTAGTATACTGTACTTTTTTATGCTATGTCATTAGCTCATGCGACACATAGTTAGTGTTTACACACAGGCCTAGTAGACAGTCATGTAATGGTAGAATGACCTTCACTGGTCTATTGAGCTCTCCCACCTGGCGATGAGTTTACCTGCCAGTACCATGCCTCTTTAAGTTTGCTATGATGGTGTCAGCCGTGGTCAATGGCCTACATGTTGCCATCTTTGCTGGCTACATGATATAAAGTACATTGCATGTGGTTGGCTGGGTCACATTGCTTGGCTGGGACCATTGCTTGTTAGATAAGTTTTTTTTTTTTTATGTAGACCCGCCAGATGATTACTCATTTAGTTTCAGTGAGAACACCCGGTGGTGCGTCTCCAGGGCACCTGGGTTAGTACTGCATACGGTTGCTAGTTAGGTCAAATATTCCCATCTACCAAGATGACAGCTCATCTTGCCTCAAGCGAGGGTACCCGGTGGTTTGTCATATGAGAAATATAAGAAACACGTTGCACAGCTCATGCCACACATGGTTAATATTCATACATAGTATACAGTCTTGTAATGGTAGGATGACTTTAGCTGGTCTATTTGATAATATCGAAGCAGCGCTTTCTGCCGTAGCTACACACAGTCCAGTTTTTTAGAAATGTTTGCAAATGTATTAAAGACAAAACACAGAAATATCTTGTTTACATAAGTATTCAGACCCTTGAGACTCGAAATTGAGATCAGGTGCATCCTGTTTCCATTGATCATCCTTGATGTTTCTACAACTTGACTGAAGTCCACCTGTGGTAAATTCAATTGATTGGAAAGGCACACACCTGTCTATATACGATCCCACAGTTGACGGGGCATGTCAGAGCAAACACCAAGCCATGAGGTTGAAGGAATTGCCTGTAGAGCTCCAAGGCAGGAATGTGTTGAGGCATAGACCTTGGGAAGGGTACCAAAACATTTCAGCAGTATTCCCAACGAACAGTGGCCTCCATCATTCTTAAATGGAAGAAGTTTGGAACCACCAAGACTCTTTTTAGAGCTGGCCGCCTGGCCATACTGAGCAATCTGGGGAGAATGGCCTTGGTCAGGGAGGTAACCAAAAACCCGATGGTCACTCTGACAGAGCTCCAGAGTTCCTCTGTGGAGGTGGCTTCCGTCTGGCCACTCTACCATAAAGGCCTGATTGGTGGAGTGCTGCAGCGATGGTTGTCCTTCTGGATGGTTCTCCCATCTCCACAGAGGAACTCTGGAGCTCTGCCAGAGTGACCATCAGATTCTTAGTCACCTCCCTGACCAAAGCCAATCGCCCCAGATTGCTCAGTATGGCCAGGCGGCCAGCTCTAAAAAGAGTCTTGGTGGTTCCAAACTTCTTCCATTTAAGAATGATGGAGGCCACTGTTCGTTGGGAATACTGCTGAAATGTTTTGGTACCCAGTTTGGCCCAAGCGGACAGCTCTAGGAAGACTATCTAGGGGATTCTAAACTTCTTCCATTTAAGAATGATGGAGGCCACTGTGTTCTTGGGGACCTTCAATACTGCAGAAACGTTTTGCTACCCTTCCCAAGGTCAGTTCCTCAACACAATTATGTCTCTGAGCTCTACGGACAATTCCTTCGACCTCATGGCTTGGTTTTTGCACTGACATGCACCGTCAACTGTGGGACCTTAGACAGGTGTGTACCTTTCCAAATCATGTCCAATCAATTGAATTTACCACAGGTGGACTCCAATCAAGTTGTCGAAACATCTCAAGGAGGATAAAAGGAAACAGAATGCACCTGAGTTCAATTTCAAGTCACATAGCAAAGGGTCTGAATACTTTCCAAATGCACTGTACGTCACCTTGATTTACATGATTCATTTCTTAATAAATGGTTAAACCTATTTCCACGTGGTGTTTCCTTTCTGAAACCAGCTACTCTTTCTGGGATCTAGCAAAATGAAGGCAGTTATATACAATTAACAACATATTACATTTCACAACAGATTTCACAGCACATTAAGTGTGTTCCCTCAGGCCACTACTCAGATGTTATCATGTGTATGTTTGCCTGTGTCTATGCCCGTGTGTGTGTGTGTGGGTGTTTCTTCACAGTCCCAGCTGTTCCATAAGGTGTATTTTCATATTTGTTGTATTATTTATTTAATTTTACTGCTGGCATGAGTTACTTGATGTGGAATAGTTCCACATAGTCATGGCTCTATGAAGTACTGTGTACCTCCCATAGTCTGTTCTGGATTTGGGGACTGTGGAGAGACCTCTGGTGGCATGTCTTGTGGAGTATGCAGGGGTGTCTGGGCTGTGTGCTAGTAGTTTAAGCAGACAGCTTGGTGCATTCAACATGGCAATACTTCCCACAAATACAAATAGAGAAGAAGTCCATTTCTCCTCTACTTTGAGCCAGGATAGATTGACATGTATATTATGAATGTTAACCCTCTGTGTACATTTAAGGGCCAGCCGTGCTGCCCTGTTCTGAGACAATTGTAATACTCCTAAATCCCTCTTTGTGACACCTGATCACACGACTTGACAGTAGTCCAAGTGCGACAAAACTGAGGACCTGCCTGTAGGATCTGCCTTGTTCATAGCGTTCTTAAGAAGGTAGAGCAGCACTTTATTATGGACAGACCTCATCCCATCTTAGCTACTGTTGCATCAATTTGTTTTGACCATGATAGTTTACAATCCAGGTTTAATCCAAACATTCAGGTTCTGTTTGAGGGATTGGTATACATATATGCAGCTTACCGCTCTCACTGCTTGTATGCAATTGTATGTATTGATGCTTTGCTTGAAACAGTGAGCTACCCTGAAGGAGCAGAGCCTATATCACAAGACTTGAATTATTCATTTGTTGATAAATGGTTAAACCTTTCTATGTGGTGTTTCCTTTCTGAAGTATTGTAAGATGACACGTGTCTGCAACTAGTCAGCCTCAACCACCTTTAGATTTTTCTTGAAGGTAGGGTTACTTTGAAAAATGTATTGTTATAGCATGAACATTTGCAAACCCCCTGCACTTGGGAAACATAACCCCCTGCAGGACTTTCACTGCACCAAATACCCTAGGTACAGACTCCTAATTATCCTTACACCTCTGAAGACTCTAACCACGTCCATGCCAGTCGGAAGAACTTAAGTGTTTTATCTCTGAACCCTCAAGTTGGTTTCTCCACCTGTTGGATAAGGGGAACCATGAGGTGTTAACAACACTCGGTGGAGACTAGAGATCCTGACTGCCAATGTGTCCAGCCTGAGACATGCCATTAAGTTATCCTGACACTCACACCTCACAATTGTTACATCCCGCCCCTCTCACCTCTCCCTTTCTCACAGCCCCAATCAATGAGAGAAGAAATAGACAAGATGATGGTGTACACATTGTTGGATTACTTCAAGGAGCAAAAAATATATATTTTAATAACAAAGCATTTTCTACATTCAAACTGACCCCTGCAACTGGACAAGGACATTTTATGAGACTCCTGTTTATCTGTACTACACCTAACAGTACCTAACCTGTAACTACCAGTATAATGGATACCAATTCATGATATTCGCACACCTATTTCATGTAACGTATTTCAGAATGCTAAGAACCATCATACAACAACAACCAACCCTGATTTCTTGGTTGGACTTTTTCCCCCCAAAACAAATTTGGCCTCACTTTTGTCCTCCTTGCCGGCATTAATGTGTGGATCCCTTACTGCCCACTATTAAAACAGAAAAGACCATCATTACATTACCAAATTAACAGGACTCAAATATTCAACGTTAGCTACCACCAATGTGCAAGTTGTAAAAGTAAACATTGAACTTATGGATAGCTCATTCTGTCTTGCTCAACGAACGCCCCTTTCCGGTGCAGTCGCTGGAGGAGTGCTCTGCTGTAGCAGCTATTGTTGTTGGAATAGTTGAGCTACTTGTGTCATCAGCCTTCCGTTCATATCAGCTACTGTGTTGTAGTCAGGCATCTAAATCATAATGGCCACGAATTGTTGGAAATCCATGCCCTCGTTTGGTGATGCATCGTTCCCTCGCACTAAAATAATCATGGCAGGCCCCACAAACCTATTGTATCAATAAAAAAATAAAGAGTCAATATTGCCGCTTGTCTCCTTTGTTGTATTTTACCAGGCTTCGTTGGTGGAACAATAGATAGTTTGGTAGCTAGCTACCTAATGTTACCTACCTAATGTTAGCTAGCTACCAAACTATCTATCTATAACTATCTATCTATCTATTCCACCAACGTTGGGTAGCTAACGTTAACCAACTAACCTTTGGTAGCTAGCTAGTTAGCTAACTTTGCTTTTTTATTTATTTTTATTTTATTTTTTATTATCAAATCAATACATAAAGCACATGAGGGAACACAAGCATACATAGATTACAAACAATAGACAATCGAGCTAGGGGGTACAATATCACATTACAATTACACAAGGACCTTAAGGGAGTTAGCTAACTTTGCTTGCCAGCATAGGTTGTGCGTGATGACGTAGGGCACATAAAAATACCTTTTGCGGTTAAATTCCCATGTACCAACAAAAAAAAAAAAGTTAAATGGGTTTCAGTCGCATTTTCAACTCTACAGATGGTTTTCACACAAAACAATGTGCATTATATAGCGAGTGTGCCTCTCTTGTACTGGCACGTGCGCTCTAGCCAACAGCGCTATCTGTATAGCCCACATGATGAGAGTACCATAACCAAAGATAGGGAAAATTGCAGGAAAGAGACGTTTTGTTTAATGGCATTATCATAAAACATTTTTCACTGAAAACAATTTTTTTGCATCCATTTGCAATTCATTTGCTCTGCGCATTTTGAAATGATTTCCTTGCAATTATTTAGTTTTTCTATCAATACTTTGGGGTTCATGTTTTGCTTTCAACATCATTATTTTTGTTTTGAGGCTATACAGTGTTTGTTTACATTTACTTTGTTAACCAACATTGGAGTCAACCAAGATTATATTTGGGGTTCTGATGGGGCACGACAGTTGAACTAAGCTCATGAGGCATTTACGTTATATTCTTCAAGAATCAATGGGTACATTCATTTATTTATAAGTTTTAAAAAATTGATGTAGCAACTAAGGATTGCCCTTTTAACAGGCAACCTGTTACAGCAAAATAACTATGTCGCCCTTTGAACATGATCCATTAGCCTGCCGCCGCCCGGAAATGATTCTGTCCACTGTTCTGCGAATGTCCCACGAAATCATTCGGCTTTTTAGATGTGGTCACCCTAATTCCGCTGGTGGAAACATTGCTACTGCAACATGTTAACACCATCTTTCACATGTGAGGAGAATAGCAATGATTCCACATGTGAAAGTGAGATTTTCATGTGAATGTTTTTCACATGTAAAACTGCATATCCGATTTATACACGTGAAAACATGTTATTCTCCTTACATGTGAAAAGGCAATAAATGTAATACATGTGAAAATATTGCTTCACTTGTCAAATTTAAAGGTGCTACACACAGGATATATTTTAGATTTTTGCATTGTAATTTCAGAAATATATCTGCTGTAATAGTGGAATGATTTTGTTTCACAGGGAGATTTGTTTTTAATGCAGCCTAGTGCTAGGTGAATTGCAACAGCATTATAGGCTGCGTTCAAAACAAATCTCCCCCTCCCCTGTACACCCTTTCCCGAGACTCGTGCTTGAGCCTTTCGGTTTTGGTCCACCAGCTTTTTGTTAGTGAAAAGATATTTCACAGCGATTTCAGATGTTACAATGACTCTACAATTGTATTAGTCACATGCGCCGAATACAACACCTTACAGTGAAATGCTTACTTTACAAGCTCCTAACCAACAATGCAGTTTAAAAAATATGAATAAGAATAAGAAATAAAAGGAACAAGTAATTAAAGAGCAGCAGTAAAATAACAATAGCGAGACTATATTTGGACACTGTGTTAACAACCCTCCAGACGAGCTTCAATGACATACAACTCTCCTCCAATTGCGCTTAAATACAAGTAAAACTAAATGCATGCTCTTCAACCGATCGCTCCCTGCACCTGCCCGCCCATCCAACATCACTACTCTGGATGGTTCTGACTTAGAATATGTGGACAACTACAAATACCTAGGTGTCTGGTTAGACTGTAAACTCTCCTTCCAGACTCACATCAAACATCTCCAATCCAAAGTTAAATCTAGAATTGGCTTCCTATTTCGCAACAAAGCATCCTTCACTCATGCTGCCAAACATACTGACCATCCTACCGATCCTCGACTTCAGCGATGTCATTTACAAAATAGCTTCCAATACCCTACTCAATCAATTGGATGCAGTCTATCACAGTGCCATCTGTTTTGTCACCAAAGCCCCATATACTACCCACCACTGCGACCTGTACGCTCTCGTTGGCTGGCCCTCGCTTCATACTCGTCGCCAAACCCACTGGCTCCAGGTCATCTACAAGACCCTGCTAGGTAAAGTCCCCCCTTATCTCAGCTCGCTGGTCACCATAGCAGCACCCACCTGTAGCACACGCTCCAGCAGGTATATCTCTCTGGTCAACCCCAAAGCCAATTCTTTCTTTGGCAGCCTCTCCTTCCAGTTCTCTGCTGCCAATGACTGGAACGAACTACAAAAATCTCTGAAACTGGAAACACTTATCTCCCTCACTAGCTTTAAGCACCAGCTGCCAGAGCAGCTCACAGATTACTGCACCTGTACATAGCCCATCTATAATTTAGCCCAAACAACTACCTCTCCCCCTACTGTATTTATTTATCTCCTTTGCACCCCATTAATTCTCTCTACCTTGCACATTCTTCCACTGCAAATCTACCATTCCAGTGTTTCACTTGCTATATTGTATTTAGTTCGCCACCATGGCCTTTTTTTGCCTTTACCTCCCTTATCTCACCTCATTTGCTCACATTGTATATAGACTTATTTTTCTACTGTATTATTGACTATGTTTGTTTTACTCCATGTGTAACTCTGTGTGGTTGTATATGTCGAACTGCCTTGCTTTATCTTGGCCAGGTCGCAATTGTAAATGAGAACTTGTTCTCAACTTGCCTACCTGGTTAAATAAAGGTGAAATAAAATATACAGAGGGTACCGGTACACCAGTCACCAGTTCGTCGAGGTAATTGAGGTAATATGTACATGTAGGTAGAGTTACTAAAGTGACTCTGCATAGATGATAACAGAAAGCAGCAGCGGCAATGCAAATACTCTGAGGAGCCATTTGATTAGATGTTCAGGAGTCTTATGGCTTGGGGGTAGAAGCTGTTTAGAAGCCTCTTGGACCACTGGTGTTGATGTCAGCCATGACCAACCTTTCAAAGCACTTCATGGCTACAGACGGGGAGTGCTGCGGGTTGGTAGTCATTTAGGCAGGTTACCTTAGTGTTCTTGGGCACAGGGACTATGGTGGTCTGCTTAAAACATGTTGGTATTACAGACTCGGAAAGGGAGAGGTTGAAAATGTCAGTGAAGACACTTGCCAGCTGGTCAGCGCACCCTGCGGCCTTGTGAAATATTGACCTGTTTCAAAGTCTTACTCACATCGGCTGCGGAGAGCGTGATCACACAGTCGTCCAGTGCAGCCTGTGCTCTCATGCATGTTTCAGTGTTATTTGCCTCGAGTGAGCATAGAAGTTGTTTAGCTCGTCTGGTAGGCACGTGTCACTGGGCAGCTCTCGGCTGTGCTACTTCCCTTTGTAGTCTGTAATGGTTTGCAAGCCCTGACACATTCGACGAGCGAAGGAGCCAGTGTAGTACCATTCGATCTTAGTCCTGTATTGACGCTTTCCTGTTTGATGGTTTGTCGGAGGGCGTAGTGAGATTTCTTATAAGATTCCAGGTTAAAGTCCCGCTCCTTGAAAGCGGCAGCTCGAGCCTTTAGCTCAGTGTGGATGTTGCCTGTAGTCCATGGCTTCTGGTTGGGGTATGTACGTACAGTCATTGTGGGGACGACATCATAGATGCACTTATTGATGAAGCCAATGACTGATGTGGTGTACTCCTCAATGCCATCGGAAGAATCCTGGAACATATTCCAGTCTTTTCTAGCAAAACAGTCCTGTAGCTTAGCTTCTGCTTCATCTGACCACTTTTTTATTGACCGAGTCACTGGTGCTTCCTGCTTTAATTTTTGCTTGTAAGCGGGAATCAGGATAGAATTATGGTCAGTTTTGCCAAATGGAGGGCAAGGGAGAGCTTTGTACGCATCTCTGTGTGTGGAGTAAAGGTGGTCTAGAGTTTTTTTTCCATCTGGTTGCACATTTAGCATGCTGATAGAAATTTGTTTAAACAGATTTATGTTTCCCTGCATTAAAGTGTCCGGCCACTAGGAGCGCCGCCTCTGGATTTCCTGTTTGCTTATGGTGGAATATAGCTCATTGAGTGCGGTCATAGTGCCAGCATCGGTTTGTGGTGGTTTATAAGACAGCAACGAAAAATACAGGTGAAATCTCTCTAGGTAGGTAGTGTGGTCTACAGCTTATCATGAGATACTCTACCTCAGGCGAGCAAAACCTTGAGACTTCCTTTGATATCGTGCACCAGCTATTGTTTACAAATATACATAGTCCGCCACCCCTGGTCTTACCAGACGTTGCTGTTCTATCCTGCCGATACAGCGTATAACCAGCCAGCTGTATGTTGATAATGTTGTCATTCAGCCACGACTTCGTGAAGCATAAGATATTACAGTTTTTAATGTCCCGTTGGTAGTTTAATCTTCCTCGTAGCTCGTCAATTTTATTTTCCAATGATTGCATGTTAGCTAGTAGAACGGAAGGCAGTGGGGGTTTATTCAATTGCCTATGAATTCTCAGAAGGCAGCCTGACCTCCGCCCTCTTTTTCTTCTCTTCACGCAAATGACAGAAATTTGGGCCTGTTCCCGGGAAAGCAATATGTCCTTCACATTGGGCTCGTCGGACTCGTTAAAGGAAAAAAAATATTCTGCCAATTCGTGGTGAGTAATCGCTGTTCTAATGTCCAAAAGTTATTTTCGGTCATAATGACAGAGCGATATTCACATGACAACACAGCCACAAAGTCGGAACAACTTTGACAACAGATGCCACTCCATCAGGAGAAATCAAGAGGTGAATATCACAGCCAATCACAACACTGGTGGGTAAGTAATACTGTGAAACTATCATTCCATTATTACTGCAGATATATTATGGACATTTTCTTAAATTGCAATTCCAATGTGTAGCACCTTTTAAACTCAACATGGGAAAACCGCCATTTCTTTTTTTTTGTAAGGGTACACACCCCAAGCTGATCAACAACAGTTCTTTTTTACAAAACTGAGTGGAGAAAAATAAGCCTTGAGGTCTTGAGAAATCAGTACTGTAAATTTGAAGCTGATAATCCCGGCCAGTTCACCCCTGATACAAGCCAGTATTGGGCATCCATCCATGTCCTCAGACGTCGGGAGATGACGTGGAAACCGGTCACTAGAGGCAACAGTAAGCGTTGTTACCTTTAAATAGGTTTCAACGTGGGGTAGGAGATGAGGGAGTTAACACCTAAACTTAACCTTAAACACTTTGAAATGTTATGTTTGCAATCATTTTGAAATTTGACATTTGAAAAACATGGATGAACGTCTAATTCTGGATAATCCATCAGAATTGGATCTAAGGTCAATGTTACTGGGGACAAAAAAAGTGTCCTGGGCCAATAGTGTCAGACAGCAAGCTGGCTGTAATGATAGTGTCTGTCTACTACCGTCCATGCAAGGCAACCCCAGTCCATCCTCCCTCCAGACTCAGGACTATAATTGAATTGAGAAGCTGTAATGGAACTCTGTGAAGCGTGACGAAGCCGTGATAGCCCTGGGCATCCAATCACTACAAATAAAAGAGGCATAGGCTTATTGGATATGGATTGTGTGTGTGTGTGTGTGGTGGTGGGGGTGGGGGGGGGGGGGGGGGTCTAAGAACCCAGTGTACATGGTTCACTCATCAACTCTGTTGTGGATTGTGTCTTGTTTCTCTGCCCATATTGTGAGGCTATAGCAGGGATTGTGTCTTGTTTCTCTGCCCATATTGTGAGGCTATAGCAGGGATTGTGTCTTGTTTCTCTGTCCATATTGTGAGGCTATATCAGGGATTGTGTCTTGTTTCTCTGCCCATATTGTGAGGCTATAGCAGGGATTGGAGTAAACAGAGATGTTGTCACTGTGTTTATGTCGCGGTCCCCTACACTTTTTTCAATCAATTCGCTATTTTCATTGTTCCGGTGGGTTGTGATCACACAATACCATGGTGCACACAACGTTGAAATCATTTTCTGACAGTGTCATCTTAGTAAACATCCAAATACCATCGGTGTCTTTTGGTATGGTTATAGTATAGTAGTACCGTAGATGATAGATGTCACGACTCCGACCGAAGGTGGCTCCCCTTCTCGGGTGGCGCTCGGCGGTCGTCGTCGCCGGCCTACTAGCTGCCACTGATTCTTTTCTCCCCCTCCTTATGTGTTTATTGATTACACCTGTTTTGAGTTGGTTGTAATTAGTTGGGCTTTATTAGTCAGCCCGTTTCTTTGTGCGGGATTGATTATTGTAACCCTGGTGTTTGTTACAGATGAACGTGTTGGTGTATGTTCGTATATAGTGCTGGACTGTTTTCGTTCCCCGTGTCTGGGGCATTTTGGTTTTGAGCACCCAGTGTTTAGTGGGGTGGCCGTGGTTCACCGTGTGTGCATTAAAAGAGCACTATATTGAACTCTCTGTTTTCCCTGTGCCTGACGTCATACTCACGATACCCAGTACGTTACAATAGAAAATAGAAGTGCAACTCACTTCAATAAGGGTACTGTGATCAATTCCTTAACGGAAGTTTCAGGCTCCCTGGCCCTCATCATAAAATAATTACCAAATGTGTTGAGGAAGTTTAATGTCTTGGGAATATTTTGTGATGCACTTTGTTTGCATTTAAGGTTTAACCCAAATAAATGTCCATGGATGGCTGAATTTAGATGGAATGTACATGGCGTATAGGTTCTATAATGACTATTCCCAATGAGTAATATTATATCCTAGCCTCTTGGCTGTAGAAGAAACACATGCATGGGACACTGCTGTGAAACAGATTCTGGAGAAAAAAATAATTGATTGCCTTGTGGTGGCTATGGGGTTACTCAACATAACAATGTCTGGGTACTATTTAACTTCACTTTCGCCTCGATATAAGCCAAACAATTTTTGTCAAATCAAATGTGAAACTGCACCTTATTCACAAGCCAAGAGATGATCTTACCATAACACGTGGAACCTTCCGGAACACACAGAACCACTGTATGCGATCTTAAAAGCAATCTTTCGTAACATAGCAGCTAGAAAGTGCTTCGTCATAGCAAAGTAATCAGGGTTCAGCATAATCATAAAACAGGGCATTAACGGTTCCAAAAGGCCCTTCTGCACTCATCAAGCTCAGAGAGCTACTGATGTAATGACTGGAGGTCAATGGGAACACAGTGAGAGGAACATTGAAGAGAGCAACCTTGAAGTCTCACTTCATTCTCTATGGTGCATCGGTGTGGTCTCTCTATAGACTGTCCCCGGCATAACAACAAGGGCTTGGTATTATAATGAGTGTTTAACCATTCATATTTCATCACAATTCATCATTCACAATATTAATAATTGCTTCATTTATTCTAAATGTAGTCAGTGTTATCGTATTGTAACAAGCTCTCTGTGGGTATCCATTGCAGGGCTTATTAAACGAAGCAGAAGAACAAACACTTGCTATGAAATAACAGACATTAGTCAATGTCAGACTGTGGGGAAGAACACTTAGTGCTGCACAAAACACTCCATTAGGAAGAAAAGGGAGTATTCCTATACAAATGAATGCATCCTCAGGGAGATGCTGCACAGTATGCAGCAAAGTATAGTTTTACTGCTTAATGTTGAACAAGGAAAGGACTCTGACACTTTTCTTTGTATCTACCTCTCAATAGTCTGTCAAGAGTGTAACTACAGAATAAGAAACGTATAATTTTTGTATGCAAATCAATTGTAATTCTCTTTGAACAAGGATCGGAGACTTCATTATTATTGTTCACAATTCTTCTCAGCGACAACACCATTCAATGAGCTAAACAATCTGTAGTTAATTTCATCGCCAACAGATGTACATTAGGAACACCTTCCTAATATTGAGTTGTAGCCCCCTCCTTTCGCCCTCAGTACAGCTTCAATTCGTCAGGGCATGAACTCTACAAGGTTCCGAAAGCATTCCACAGGAATGCTGGCCTATGTTGACTCCAATGCTTCCAACTGTTTTGTCAAGTTGGCTGGATGTCCTTTGGGTGTCTTGATACACACGGGAAACTGTTGAACGTGGAAAAACCGAGCAGCGTTGCAGTACTTGACACAAACCGGTGTGCCTGACACCTACTACCATACCCTGTTCAAAGGCACTTCATTCACCCTCTGACTGGCACACATACACAATCCATGTCTCAATTGTCTCAAGGCTTAAAAATCCTTCTTTAACCTGTCTCCTTCCATTCATCTACACTGATCGAAATGAATTTAACAAGTGACATCTATAAGGGATCCTAGCTTTCACTTGGATTCACCTGATCAGTCTATGGCATGGAAATAGTTACAATTTTGTATACTCAGTGTATATGAGTAGGGCAGTGGAGGTCACAAAATTCCGTCAGCCGGTGATTGTCAAGCAAATAACTGTCGGTCTCATGGTATTTGACCGTTAATTAACATAAACACATTTAGCATCTCCTCGCTTCCAAACATAGCCTACAAGCCACTGATGCAGACTTTGGAACATATTTTTTGCGAAGGCTGTACACATTTCATCAGTCTCTCATTCACAATTTGACAAGCACTTGATAATGCCTCGGATTTGTGTGGCTGCAATGCACCCTAAAAAAATCCACGCCTTTTGCGGATTGCTGCGTTGTGCCCTTCTTCCTGAGTACACCGCTCACTCACATGGCTCTCCATCACACGATCGGGTCTTTCTAACAGGCTACAAGTGAAGACAGACACATCGGGGACGCAACAGCGCTCGTCCTTATCTAATTACGAGGTGCATATTGAAGATATTGGAAGAACTGTCCACATATATTTTTCATCAGCCAACAAGATGAGTAGGCCTAACAAACAGCAAAAGCACTAGCCTATGACAATCTACTATCCCCCATAGTACAAAATTTGACCTATTCTGTGCGAGAAATAAATATTCCTAACATAGTCTGGGACAGTTGTGGGTTGCGATAGATCCCAAATTAATACAACCACTAGCATAAAAAACCCATGGATTTAAAAAAATTATTTTTTACCCCTTTTTTCTCCCCAATTTCATAGGTAGTTACAGTCTTGTCTCATCGCTGCAACTCCGGCAAAGCTCGAGAGCCGTGCGTCCTCCGAAACACAACCCAACCAAGCCACACTGCTTCTTGACACAATGCCCGCTTAACCCAGAAACCAGCCACACCAATGTGTCAGAGGAAACGCTGTACACCTGGCTACCGTGTCAGCGTGCACTGCGCCCGGGCCCGCCACAGAAGTTGCTAGAGAGATGGGACAAGGACATCCCTGCCGGCCAAACCCTCCCCTAACCCGGACGACACTGAACCAATTGTGCGCCTCCCCATGGGTCTCCCGGTCACGGCCAGCTGCGACAGAGCCTGGATTTGAACCAGGACCTCTAGTGGTACACTGCGATGCAGTGCCTTAGACCACTGCGCCCCTCAGGAGGCTCTAAAAAAACGTTTTTACGCAATGTGTCTGGCACAACAGATCAGAACATTTAGCTTAAAATGTTGATAAACTATTAGGCTATTTCTTCACGTTATAAGTGCAGCAATGCTATAAGCGCGAATGTTCCATTAGTGGGAAAACACCATTATCAAAAATGACCGCAAATGTAATTATGCATGTAATGCTTTTATTATAAAGGTGCATTTTTATGGTGAAAATGATCTGCCCCAAATTTGAAACTCTGCTTATGTATGTCAAGTTCTAATGTAATGTGCTTAATTTTAAGAAGTTATTTGGCCACTTTAGTTAGATACAAACCTTATCAAAACATATAGGCCTATGGGCTAGCCTACATGAGGTGTGCGACTATGATTCACAAGTGATAAGCTAATATTGTCACCCATCAGACTAATTCTTGATTTAATATTGTCTTTACGTATACTAAATAATATATGTGTGAATTATTTTGATTTAGAATGGACCATTATCATGCACCTATCTCGATAGCGAATGGTAGGCTATACTCCTGTGGTATAGATAAGCAATGTGCTTAATATTAGGAAAGTTGATAAATAAATATAGTAGGCCTAGCCTATAGAAAACTGATGGGATCCTCCTCTTTTTAATAGAGGCCATCATTCTGTTTTCTCGCTCAGTTGTATAGCCATATAAATGTTGCACAACATGAGCTCATGGGCTCCCATTAAGTGTTTGATTTTCGATCACATTGGCATTGATGTCAGAGTGATTAGAGGGACAATAGAGTGCTGAATACCAGGCAGTTAGCAAATTTGGTAGGCTGCTAATGACCATCAGCAGCATCACCGTAACTAAACGGTCACATGGAATTTGACTGCCTTCATGACTCGTGACCGCCGGTGTGGCGGTAATATGGTCAGCCCTCTATAGGAGCCATAAACAATGTGATTAACCTTGGCTGATTACAGACGTACACAATCATATCATAATTTTCTATCCTAAACAAAAGGTAGAAATATAAAAGATAAGTCAAGGAGACGTGAGGTTACCTTCAAACACAAGTTAATGTAAGCTCTGTAGCTACCCCTATACAATATCTAACAGTGAAAATACTGAATAGAGAAAGAAAGGTGCAGACTTAAATCAATAAAAATATTATGGCGTTTGAGACTGACTATTTTCAATTATCTGGATTTAAAAAAATATATAGTCTCACCTTACAATCAATCAACCAATCAATCCATTTCAAGGTAATTCAAAATGAAGCATTTTGTCCAACAAAAGACTTGTTGCAATCTCATGTATGCATTGGCCTATCTCAGAGGAAACAGCTATGACTTTACATTTTTTTAAATGTACAAGATACCTGACGCACCGCACTTTTGTTCAAAATGGCTTTCGACACATTATCAGGTCTTTTTTTATTGGCTTATTGATAAGCAATCATAGCAGGATCAGCACATTATCAGGGACATTGTACATGGGCTAAAAATGGGCCAGCTCATCTGGCATATACCCAAAATGCCAGATGGCCAGTCCGCCCCTAGACATTGATACATGGCAGCACTTCACTGATTGATTGACTTCATTCATGTGGATCAAAGGCTGTATAGTCTTTACAATCTTCGTGGCAAGCTTGTTTGTTAGGAGCCTATCAATGACCATGGCAAAACAGAAGGTAACTTGCAATGCAGCAAATATACAGGAGGAACTCCCTTTATGGATGGATACGTTTTTTTAATTCAAAAACATAGATTTGACATATTATCATAATTTTATGCCATTATGGAGATAGAGTAGGATATTGATTTCGATGGATATATAGATAGAGCTAGCCACATAGCCCAGACAGATAGGTAGGCAGGTAGGTAGGTAGCTAATGAGAAGGGACCTATTTGAACTGCTGAGGCCATAGTAGAAAATGCATTATAAGACTGACCTCTAGTGGAGGTTCAGTAGAGAAGGCTTTATCCTGTTAATGTATTTATGGACCTTGCACATTTCCTTTCATTTGGGGTCTTTGAAATAAAGACTATGTTAGAAAAATAACCAAAAAGGCGAGCCTAAGCAATGTTATTTAAATAAATTAAATCGATATTTGGGTGCTGACATTAAAAACATAGGCCTATAAATTAAATAATTTCACTGTATAAAATGGTGATTATTCAAGTAGCCTAGCTTTAGGCTACCTTATTAGATGATTATCAGCCGTGCTAAATCGTATGGTTGTTTTTTAAGTTTAGCCTGTAATATTAACACCGTAGCCTAGTTGGAGTCAAAACTCATACCTTGCGGTTGTTCCGCATTCAGCAGAAACTCCTTGCAGCAGCATGCATGCCTCGCCTGTCACTTCACCTGGAGTGTATTCATAGTCAGATTCCGTTGCAAAACGTTTTGCAACAGAAACCGTTTAGGGTTCACTCTAGGAACCAAAGTGAACCAAACAGAGCAAACTGAAAGAACCGGGGAGGAACCTACCTGTATTTGTCTATTAGAAACTATCGTTTTCGTTGCAAAAAGTTTTCCGTTTGGAGTAAACGGTTTCCGTTAGAAACAGTTTTGCAAAACTTCAAACTTTTTTAAACGGAATCGGAGTAATGAATGCACCCATGTAGTCTAGCTCGCTAGCGGGACGCTTTCGTTCGTCCTCCTCGACTATTGATATAAGAACACACCCACAGTTTGACACACCTTTACTTTGTAGTTAACTTCTGCACATTCTTTCCGGACCGAACAAAGTCTAAAATGACGGAGCAAACGAAGTGTTCAGAACTTGCTACGCAAATATTAAAAGAGGCTCCCGCGTCGAGAAAGGCGCTTATTGACAACTATAACAACCTTCACAAAGTGGCCGATTACTGTGAAAACAATTATTTAGGCCTACAGGTGAGTATTTTTTGACAATGATAACAGAATTAGCCAACTGAATTATTCTAATAGGCTTAGTCTAGTTATTTGTTTATTTAATATATTTGGGGGAAATTGTGAATTACTTTTACTTGCTTGCTGTGCTCTTTCTCTTTCTGTCTTTGAAACAAAAACGGTACGATGCCTTCTTTATAACGTAGTTATAAAACATTTGACATTTTAATTTAAAGCCTTAGGCCTCCCCATTTTGAGGGAACATTGAGGCATATGAAAGGGCAAGTTGTGCACTCTTCTGTTTATCATAGTATTCTGATTGTGTCGAAAAGTATACGAACACTGTAAGAAGTTTTGCTATATCATACCTTTGCCAAGAAAATAATGCTTGAAACATGATTAAAGGATGAGGACACATGGAAGGGTTTGGAGGAGACCAAGGCTTTGACCACTCAGGCTTTGGCCAGTGTGGCCTACCAGATCAACAGCCTAGCCACTTCTGTCCTGAGACTGCTGGACACCCAGGCCATGCAGCTGAAAGACATGGAGAACTCCCTCAACCTCCTCTCTCTGGTGAGAAACACTGTCGCTTTATCCGTCAGTTAGCTCATGAGGCTACGCTACAGTACGGGGCTTTTGCTCAATAGGTGAAATACAGTACAGTTGTGCGTCCCACATGGCACCCTATTCCATATATAGTGCACTACCTCACTATATAGGTAACAGGGTGCCATTTGGGACCTAAACTCGGTGTTGTAATACCTGTGCTATCTCCCAGGCTGTAGCTATCCATCAGGAGAAGGTGTCTCGGAGAGAGATGGGAATTTTCACCACAGTAACGAAGTTGGCTTGCGCCAAATTAATGAGCCCTCCCAAAGCTGGCCGGGAGCTCGAGGGTTGCTACATCAGAAGACCCATGTCCTTCACCGAACTGGACACACTGGGCCACAGCTTTAACGTGAGGACAGCTGGGAGAATGTTTCGCTTTATGGATACATTTTATCCCATTAGGCTTAGCATTGTTTTTCTGTAATATGATATTGATCGACTGTCCACAGATAATAAACCGCAGTCTACATTATTGTAATTACAATTACTAGCACTTAGTTACTTATTAGCACCTACTTGCTTTGTAATTCAATCCCGACAGAGCAATGTTATTGTGCCATCTAGACTTTAGAGCAGTAATATGTTTGTGGTGTTTTTCTTCATTTATTGTCTTCCCCAGCTCAATGAGTTGCAGCCTCGGAAAAGAACAGGGACCACAGAGAGCGTGCGAAGTACAGGGAGTGTCTGTGTCCACCCTGTGGAGTGTCCCGTTGCTCCTGCTACCCAGCCTGGGGAACCCTCCTCAGCCAGCGTCAATAAGGATCTCTATAGGTAAGCACAGCGCTAGTTAGGGTGGTGAGTGGTGATGGGATAGGACCTGTTAGCATACTGTAGTAAAACTCATCATGAAATCGGGCCCTTAAAACCAGTACCATCTGTTAGTATTACATGGCTTTAACTGCCTCAAAGATAAAGTGATACATCCATTGAATGGAACCTTCTCATTCTACCCTCCCAGGTCCAATCTTGGCATTAACGTGGCCCTACCATCGGTGCCCACCTTGCCAGTCTCCTCAAACCTCACCCAAAACTGCCCACAACCCCCTCCTGGATCCACGTTTGACTCCAACATCCCACCTCCTCCTCCTCCCCCACCTGGCTCCATGGGCACTGGTCCTCCTCCTCCTAAACCCTCCATGACCTCATCGAATAACCTCCCTCCTCCCCCTCCTCCTACACCAAATGCATCCCCTAATGTTCCCTCTCCGCCACCCCCTCCTCCACCTGCTGCCAGCGCATCAAATAGCTTCCCCCCTCCTCCTCCTCCTCCACCTGGTTCAATGTGTAATGCTCCACCTCCTCCGCCACCTCCACCTCCTCCTCCTCCACCTGGTTCAATGGGTAATGCTCCACCTCCTCCGCCACCTCCACCCAGCTCATCAAATAGCTTACTCCCTCCTCCACATGGTTCAATGGGTAATACTCCTCCTCATCCTCCACCTCCTCCCAGCTCATCAAATAGCTTCGCCCCTGCTCCTTTTCCTCCTCCTCCACCTGGTTCAATGGGTAATGTTCCACCTCCTCCGCCACCTCCACCTCCCCCCAGCTCATCAAATAGCTTCGCCCCTCTTCCTCCTCCTCCACCTGGTTCAATGGGTAATGTTCCACCTCCTCCGCCACCTCCACCTCCCCCCAGCTCATCAAATAGCTTCGCCCCTCCTCCTCCTCCTCCTCCTCCACCTGGTTCAATGGGTAATGTTCCACCTCCTCCGCCACCTCCACCTCCTCCCAGCTCATCAAATAGCTTCACCCCTCCTCCTCCACCTCCACCTGGTTCAATGGGTAATACTCCTCCTCATCCTCCACCTCCTCCCAGTTCATCAAATGGCTTCCCCCCTCCTCCTCCTCCACCTGGTTCGATGGGTAATGCTCCTCCTCCTCCACCACCTCCTCCTCCCCTCCCTGGTACCTCCACTAAGGTGCCCCCACCTCCTCCACCACCCCCACCTCCTCCTCTTCCATAACTTATATTGTTACGTGTCTTCTCTATCTACCTTCTGCTATGTAGGGATTACATGATAACATGGCACAGCAATGAATTGAACTGAATATGGTATGTAACCTGAATACAGTGTGTGATCATGATTGAGTTTTTATGAATATGTATAAAACAAAATTAGATTTATTTCAATTTGCAAGTATATTGATGACAGGATTCTGCATTAAAGGACGTTTTTAAATCTATATTTTGCTATGTTGTGTTTTGCAGAAACTACCTCTATGTCCACCAGTGTTATGTTATGGTTCTCCGTTCAGTTATACAGTTATTCAGCCATTCAGTTATACAGTTATTCAGTTATATACTTACTCTATTATGCATTTGACAACGCCACACCACTACGAAGACCGTACAACACAAACAGATCTGGGACCAGGCTACTATAGCCTACATATATCTCACAAAATCCCTCCAAAAGTGCACATTCCTACCGATGTAAAGCAGCTGTGGGTCTCACTCATCCAAACTACCACGACGTGTCCCAACAATGCCTAGACTGCATTCCTCAGTTACATGCCTTAACGTGGACCCCTTGTTTTTCTCATTAGCCTTATATTCTTCATTTCCCTCCCTCTAATAGTCTTACACATCTATATCATATCTCTTATACAGTATGTTTATTAATATCTCCACTTGAGTCTCCATTCCATGTGCCTCAAAGCAATTGGCTGGTGTAGGATGTGTCCCAAATAGCACCTGATTCCCTATATAGTGCACTACTTTTGACCAGAGCCCTTTGGGTGCAGTTATGGTCAAAAGAAGTGCACTAAATAGAGAATAGGGTGCTATTTGGGACGCAGGCGTAGCTTCAAAGTGTTGTGCGTCACTGATAGTACCTGACAGTAAACATGCTTAGGATCTTTGAACAGGTCAATAAGGCTGTAAAAGTTTGTCTTTGCGTACTTCCTGTGACAAGAGTATGAAAGCAACTCACAGGTCGACATACAGGTTGCTGTACATTCAGAGGTCTTGGTTGTTAAGGTAAGGTGCATTTTGAATACATCTATTAATACGAAATGCAGTAATAATGTAGTAATCATTGGTGACAGGATATTGCATGACTGTTGTCTTACTCCAAATCCAACTGATTTTCATTAGACTTTGAAGTCCGAATGAAACGTAAGTACATCATACAAGGTCCAAATTCATTCAACCCAGTTCAATTATTTTAACATGGTCATGGTTGGGTAGAGGGAGGCACCATAACAACTATGCCTCTCCCTCTTTGTAACAGTGTATAAAGTGTATACTTTTCTATTGGATTGTACCATTGTATTAAATGGTTGTTGACAGGGGCTTTGTAATGATCACACTTGTCATTGGGCATTTATGGACAAAAGGGTCAAAGGTTTATGCTCCAGTTTACTCGTTTTCATTTGTAAAAGAGGTCAAACTTGTACAATTAAATGTAGCTTATTCGGTTGCCTGTGACTTCAGGGGTATAAATCATTACTCCGACTCTGTTGCAAAACGTTTTGTTTGCTCTGTTTGCTTCCGATTGATTCTTAAACGGTAGACAGTTTCCGTAATAAATACACCCCTGATCACATCTGTCTCTGCTGATCAGTGGTCAGTGTCCTGCTCAAAATCTGCTCCGTTTGGCCTTTAGAGGAAATGTAAAGGATGCAGACGTGTGTAATTCTTACCTACATTTTATGTCATCTGGGGCACCTAGAAAATACAATGACTTCTGAGAACGTACTATGTAAGTGGTTCTGAACCGGTCACAGAAAAGGGTTGAGATGGGTTATTTCTGGGTCATGAAGCTGAGTCTGACGTTGAATAGGAACTGAACATGACCGATTGACAAGCGCTTACTGTTGATTCACAGAGAGCTGTTGAAAGTTCTAATAGTGATGAGGAGGCTGCTGGATAGAAACGTAAGGAATTTCCTTGAACTGTACCTTAGGATTCTCTTTTGTGTGTTCTCCACACGGAGACAGACGCCTGCCACAACAACAGACTGCGCATCATGCAGAATGAAAGTTGGTTACTTGATATGATAAAGTAAGTCTTTCTCTTTTTCCATATTATTTTGTGATCTCCACCTCTACCAAACGGAAACAAACATACTGATGTTCCAATTTACACACCGATGTGGATGTACTATATGCTACACATTACAACAGTATGTGTGCAATAACATTAGGTTATATTTAAGCAATAAGGCACGAGGGGGTGTGGTATATGGCCAATATTCACGGCTAAGGGCTGTTCTTAGTGGCCATATACCACAAATCCCTGAGGTGCCTTATTACTATTGTAAACTGATTACCAGTAAATGTATTGTCCTACCCATGGTATACAGTCTGATATACCACAGCTTTCAGCAAATCAGCATTCAGTTCTCGAACCACCCAGTTTATAATTTTAAGAAGTTTTTCACAATTCCTGACATTTAGTCCAAGTAAAAATTCCCTGTCTGAGGTCAGTTAGGATCACCACTTTATTTTAAGAATGTGAAATGTCAGAATAACAGTAGAGATAATTATTTATATCAGTTTTTATTTCTTTAATCACATTCCCAGTGGGTCAGAAGTTTACATACAATCAATTAGTATTTGGTAGCATTGCCTTCAAATTGTTTAACTTGGGTCAAACGTTTTGAGTAGCCTTCCACAAGCTTCCCACAATAAGTTGGGTTAATTTCGGCCAATTCCTCCTGACAGAGCCGGTGTAACTGAGTCAGGTTTGTAGGACTCCTTGCACGCACATGCTTTTTCAGTTCTGCCCACTTATTTTCTATAGGATTGAGGTCAGGACTTTGTGATGGCCACTCCAATACCTTGACTTTGTTGTCCTTAAGCCATTTTGCCACAACTTTGTAAGTATGTTTGGGATCATTGTCCATTTGGAAGACCCATTTGCGACCAAGCTTTAACTTCCTGATTGATGTCTTGAGATGTTGCTTCAATATATCCATCAAATTTTCCTCCTCATGATTTCATCTATTTCCTGAAGTGCACCAGTCCCTCCTGCAGCAAAGCACCCCGACAACATGATGCTGCCACCCCGGTAATTCACGGTTGGGATGGTGTTCTTCGGCTTGCAAGCATCCCCCTTTTTCCTCCAAACGGGTGGGCATTATGGCCAAACAGTTCTATATTTGTTTCATCAGACCAGAGGACATTTCTCCAAAAAGTATGATCTTTGTTCTCATGTGCATTTGCAACTGTAGTCTGGCTTTTTTATGGGGGTTTTGGAGCAGTGGCTTCTTCCTTGCTGAGTGGCCTTTCAGGTTATGTCGATATAGGACTCGTTTTACTGTGGGTATAGATACTTTTGTACCTGTTTCCTCCAGCATCTTCACAAGATCCTTTGCTGTTGTTCTGGGATTGATTTGCACTTTCACACCAAATTAAGTTCATCTCTAGGAGACAGAATGCGTCTCCTTCCTGAGCGGTATGACGGCTGCGTGGTCCAATGGTGTTTAAACTTGTGTACTATTGTTTGTACAGATGAACGTGGTACCTTCAGGCAATTGGAAATTTCTCCCAAGGATGAACCAGACTTGTGGAGGTCTACAATTTTCTTTCTGAGGTCTTGGCTGATTTCTTTTGATTTTCCCGTGATGTCAAGCAAAGAGGCACTAAGTTTGAAGGTAGACCTTGAAATACATCCACAGGTACACCTCCAATTGACTCAAATCAATTAGCCTATCAAAAGCTTCTAAAGCCATGACATCATTTTCTGGAATTTTCAAAGCTGTTTAAAGGCACAGTCAACTTAGTGTATGTAAACTTCTGATCCACTGGAATTGTGATTCAGTGAATTATAAGTGAAATAATCTGTCTGTAAACAATTGTTGGAAAAATGATTTGTGTCGTGCACAAAGTAGATGTCCTAACCGACTAAGTTATTTGTGGAGTGGTTGAAAAACAACTTTTAATGACTCCAACCTAACTGTATGTAAACTTCCGACTTCAACTGTACAGTACAGAGAATAGTTTTACAAAGATGTCCAAGAGCAAAACTAAGTGGCAATCCTTGTCACTTCCATGGTCATCAGTCATCATCAAACCTAAGTGTAATATATACTGTAGTTCTGGCTGTAGTTGACTGACTCCTGACTAAATCCTACATTCCTCAAACTACAATTCCCAGGTTCTTAATCACGCCTTTGATGTGCATAGCACTGTACCTGCTGTGTTGCCGTAGAAAATGGCCATGCACTCAGGAAGAAGAGTCAGATGACTCCTCTGTCTATGTCATCCCTATGCATGAAGAAGAGAGGACAGAAGGACGAAGAGAGGAGGCAAGTCCCCCCAGTAGACCTCCTCGGCGCTCAAGGGCCCCAACCCCTCCACCGTTACCCACGACAGTCTACAGACCTCCCTATAGAGAACTGCCGCCGTATAGCTCAGTGGATCTCATCAACCCTGCACCGCCATACACTCCGGTACGACATCCCTCCACTGCTAGGTTGACCTCCTCAAACTGTCAACAGACATCTTGATTATAAAGACTTTCAGCGGCTGTCAACACTTTCCCCCATTTTGTAATTTAGGGGGGAAACATCAGCCTTGCAAAACCAGACTGAATGCTGTGCTCACTATGTTTCACTTGAATTAGGCTAGAAAAAAGGGCAGTGCAATCTTCTAAGCAGTCTATTGACCGAACTACTAGCAACATATGATCACTTCACATTCAGTTTTTAAGTGATCTACTCCTCTTGAAGAAACAGAAACTACACACAGAGGTATCAGTGACTATAACCGTTCAACTTGGCACTAACATGAACCTGACTCCTCTCCATTGCAGTTTGACCCAAAGGACCCAGAGGACGTTCCACCTTCCTACCGAGCGGTGATAGAGGACATACCACCCATCTACTCAGCAGTGGTGGTGTCAGATGACCTTCCATCTGTCTGGTATCCGCCACTGCCCCCAGTCTCACCCCCCTTACTCCCAAGTCCAGGTTACGCCCAACTCCCGTTACCAAGACCCTAACATGGACGCGACTTGCACAATTGAGAATTCCATTTAATCCCACAGCACTTCTGCTACAGCCTGGTCCCAGATTTGTTTGTGCTGTCTTGCCAACACCTATAGGCAGCACAAACAGATCTGGGACCAGGCTATGTCTGCTATTCCCTTGCACCTCCATGGGGTTCATATAGAGCTCTGAACATGCATATTCAGGCCGTCCAAAGAACAATGCTGATTAATCTATGTTTTTGAGGAAACTTTGGATTTATGTGATACAGGTAGGGCCTAGAGTTGTTCCCGGTTGGTGAAAACTCAGGGCCTGAAATATTGTATAGTGGTACATCTTATTTAAGTTGAACACTTTCGTCACTGACGTGACATTGTACTGTAAAGTATCTGGTTCGGCTTGTGTAGAGGACTGGGCCATCATGGAGTCATTGTTCATTTCACCAACAAAAATAGTGACTAAAATAATCACCCAGGTGACTCTCTTGATTCACCTTAACCAGTCAACACCACCAGCCTTCTAGTTAGCTAGAATACTCTTTGCTGGTTAAGAAATACAAGCTGCTTTACCAAATTAAAAACAGTAACAGCATTGTGTTTAATAGTAAAACAACAGTCTAGCTATGTTTTTCTCTTCCTTGAGTAGGCTATAGAAAAGTAGGCCGTCTTTTAAATTTGTAGTCTCGTTCAACCCTCCCACTTTTCTCACTGCATTTCATATACAGATTCTGTTGTCAAGTGTTCCTCTTTTCCTCAGATCAGGCCTTTATGGTAGAGTGGCCAAATGGAAGGCACTTCTTAGTAAAAGGCACATAACAGCCCGCTTGGAGTTTGCCAAAAAGCACCTAAAGACTCTCAGACCATGAAAAAACAAGATTCTCTGGTCTGATGAAACCAAGATTACACTCTTCGGCCTGAATGTCAAGTGTCATGTCTGGGGGAGACCTGGCACCACCCCTACTGTGAAGCATCGTGGTGGCAACATCATGCTGTAGGGATGTTTTTCATTGCAGGGACTGGGAGACTAGTCAGGATTGAGGAAAAAATGAACGGAGCAAAGTACAGAGAGATCCTTGATGAAAACATGCTCCAGAGCGATCAAGACCTCAGCCTGGGGCGAAGGTTCACCTTCCAACAGGACAACGACCTTAATCACACAGCAAGACAAGACAACGCAAGAGTTGCTTCGGGACAAGTCTCGGAATGTCCTTGAGTGGCCCAGCCAGAGCCTGGACTTGAACCCGATCTAACATCTCTGGATAGACCTGAAAATAGCTGTGCAGCAACGCTCCCCAACCAACCCGACAGACCTTGAAAGAATCTGCAGAGAAGAAAGTAAAAAACTCCCCAAATACAGGTGTGCCAAGCTTGTAGCGTCCTACCCAGCAGACTTGAGGCTGTAATCACTGCCAAAGTTGCTTCAACAAAGTACTTAGTAAAGCGTCTGTGATATTTATTTTATTTTATATACATTCGCTACAAATTCTAAAAACGTGTTTTTGATTTGTCCTTATGGGGTATTGTGTGTAGGTTGATGAAGGAAAACACTTTTTAAAATCAATATTAGAACAATTTTTGAATAATAATCCTAACAAATTGTCAAGGGGTTTGAATACCTTCCGAAGGCACTGTACATGCAACCATTTTGTGGCACAGAGAGAAAGCAAAAGGGATTGTAAACAATTTATTGAAATTCCTCTTGCCACTACACAAAGTCTGACTGGGTAAATAACTATATTTTGAGTTAATGTGGACCCAGTGACTCAGACTTGAGCACTTGGACCAGGACTCAAGCACTGGGACTCAGCCCCTTACTTGTGACTTGGACTCGAGCACAGGGGACTTGGGACTTGATTCGGACTTGATGTTCAGTGACTCAAATACATCACTGGGTGAAATAGTTATTAGCTCCCTTTCAAAATCATTAGCCCCTGTTCAATGTGGCGTCTGTGAAACATTCATAACAATGGTAATGACCGAATGACGGCGGTGCAATCCATACTACTTTGCGGCACCATCTGGTGATTAAGTTTTTCTCTCATGTCTGTTTGTTTTGTATGTACTGTGCAATATCTATGTAGGCTGAATTAGGAATTTACATGGTCAGATAATTCAAATACAATTTTATTCTTATTTACAGTACCAGTCAAAAGTTTGGACACACCTACTCATTCGAGGATTTTTCTATATTTTTACCACATTGTAGAATAATAGGGAAGACATCAAAGGGATGAAATAACACATATGGAATCATGTAGTAACCAAAATATATGTTATATTTGCGATTCTTCAAAGTAGCCACCCTTTGCCTTGATGACACCTTGCCCACTCTAGGCATTTTCTCAACCAGCTTCATGAGGAATGCTTTTCCAACAGTTTTGAAGGAGTTCCCACACATGCTGAGCACTTCGTAGCTAATTTTCCATCACTCTGCGGTCCAACTCATCCCAAACCGTCTCAGTTGGGTTGAGGTCAGATGATTGTGGAGGCAAGGTCATCTGATGTAGCACTCCATCACACTCCTTCTTGGTCAAATAGCCCTAACACAGCCTGGAGGTTTGTTTTGTGTCATTGTCCTGTTGAAAAACAATTGATAGTCCCGCTAAGCGCAAACCAAATTGGATGGCGTAATGCTGCAGAATGCTGTGGTTGCCATGCTGGCTAAGTGTGCCTTGAATTCTAAATAAATCAGCGACAGTGTCACCAGCAAAGCACCATCACACCTCCCCCTCCATGCTTCACGGTGGGAACCACACATGCGGATATTATCCGTTCACAAAGACACAGTGGTTGGAACCAAAAATCTCAAATTTGGGCTCATCAGACCAAAGGACCAAAGGTCTAATATCCATTGCTCATGTTTCTTGGCCAAAGCAAGTCTCTTCTTGTGTCCTTTAGTAGTGCTTTATTTGCAGCAATTTGACCATGAAGGCCTGATTCACACAGCCTCAACAGTTGATTTTGAGATATGTCTGTTACTTGAACTCTGTGAAGCATTTATTTGGCCTGCAATCTGAGGTGCAGTTAACTCTAATGAACTGTAACTCTGGGTCTTTCTTTCCTGTGGCAGTCCTCATGAGAGCTAGTTTCATCATAGCGCTTGATGGGTTTTGTGACTGCACTTGAAGAAACTTTCTTGAAGAAAGTTCTTGAAATGTTCCGTATTGACTGACCTTCATGTCTTAAAGTAATGATGGACTGTCCTTTCTCTTTTCTTATTTGAGCTGTTCTTGCCATAATATGGACTTGGTCTTTTACCATATAGGGCTATCTTCTGTATACCATCCCTACCTTGTCACAACACAATTGACCTACCTTGTCAATTCCACAAATTAACTTTTAACAAGGCACACCTGTTAATTGAAATGCGTTCCAGGTGACTACCTCATAAAGCTAGTTGAGAGAATGCCAAGTGCGTGCAAAGCTGTCATCAAGACAAAGGGTGGCTACTTTCAAGAATCCCAAATATAAATATCATTTGTTTAACACTTTTTTGGTTACGACATGATTTATTTCATAGTTTTGATGGCTTCACTATTATTCACAATGTAGAAAATAGTTTTAAAAAATAAATAAAAACCCTGGAATGAGAAGGTGTGTCCAAACTTTGACTGGTACTGTATGTTTGTCAAATTTTCTTCTGTTGGGAAGACAATAGGATGTTATGCAGAAAAATATGTCGATAGGACCATGTTTTGTATTATATGTTTGTCCAGATGGAAATCAGTGATTTGTGTTTATTATAGGTTGAGGCAAATGTGATGTGACTACAATGAAAGGGCATATAGTTGACAAAAATGACCCAGTGTTTTCGTACATTTTGACAATAATTAGACTAAATGAGATATTCAAATGACAAAAATGTGACTAAAACATAATGATATTTTAGTCAAAATTACTAAGACTAGACCAAATCAAAAAAAAAAAGAGTGCCAAAATTAACACTGTATGGATGATTTTCTCTTTATCTTTTGGAAAGAGTTTCTTGTGAAGAAGGTATAACACTGAATAAATGCACCTTTATATTTGTCATATTTTGACAAATAGTGCTGATATAAATGACATTGTTTACATTAATGTACATTATTTTGATTTATATGTCATTTCTATTCAAAATGAGAAAAAAAACCGATGCAACACTTACTGTGCAACATGCCTCCTGTTTGTTTGTAATGCAGGGGCAGAACAACAGATTTTTACTTTGTCAGGTCGGGACAGATTTCTACCTTGTCAGCTTGGGGATTCGATCCAGCAACCTTTCGGTTACAACACTCTAAACACTAGGCTACCTGCCGCCCCTTTGTCGCAGTATCTTAAATTAATTGTTCCCAAGGTAGGCTGCGTGTGCTACCAAATTAAATTCACTCGATTCAGAGCCGCCTCTTTATATACGCAGACTAAAACTCACTAGAACATTTTGCCTGTGAGGTGGGGGGCCCCTCGACCAAATCTCTCTTAAGGCGCACAAAAGTTTGCTGTCTACTATAAACCCACATACACTTACTTACCATGCTAAAGGACACATGCAGGTAGGCCTCGCAAAGGTATTTCAATTAATTAATCGAGACAGTACCAATGAATGAATTGAAATACCTTTGGGATTGAAATGGTTATACAGTACCAACTGTTACGAAACCACCTAGCCAGACGACTGCTAACGCTAAACTTGCTAGGCGCTAGGCCTGTCTGTATGTGGGCATTAAAGAGTAAGAGTATGCGGTCCATGTTGTATGTGGGTTTATAGGAGACAGCCAACTTACCGGGTCCATGGCTAGTTCTTGCTTTTCTGTATTGAAGTCCTTGAATCTCCATTTTGATTGTTGAGGGGAATTGATCAAAGCGTGGAACTCTCTATCTAAAAAAATAATTGATCCTTGACTGCAATACAGTTTTGGAAAACATAAACGCTCAACTTAATTATCATCCCAAAAATAACTTTACAAATACAGAAGTTCCACTTACTGTTAGCTGTTTTACCACAGATTGCCGCTGAGGTTTTTGTGCAACCCAGCTTCAAGCCAACGTTCTTTATGTGTTCCTCCCAAGTTTCCATTCGGTCAGGAAGTGTTGTAGTTCAGATGAAAAGAGTGCAACTATAAAACAACTCCGTGTATCTTATTTTGGAGTGATATAAAAGTAGAGTTTCTGAGGTTTCCAAAATGGCATTGCACACAACGATTAATAACGGTCAGACAAAGCATCAGGACTGTTGTACACATTGGCAGCGCTGTGGTCAATGGTTCGAATGAGAACCCAATGGCTGTATGGCCTTGTCGAGAGCAAGCTTAGTTCTGACTCCTCCAGCCCAAGAAGCTTACTGTATATACTCCTTTCAGTTGTGCTGACCAAACAATGACATGCAAAAAGAAAAATACAAATGGCGTGCCCAAACAAAAGTATTTACACAAACTAACTCAGAGAAAGGCCCCACCATGCTGCTGTCCACCTAAAATCAAATTGTATTTGTAACAAATGCTTTGTAAACAACAGGTGTAAACTAACAGTGAAATGCTTACTTACGGACCCTTCCCAACAATACAGAGAGAAAAATAAAGTAAAAATAATAACACAAGGAATAAATACATAATGATTAAGGATAACTTGGCTATAGACGAGGTACCAGTACTGAGTCGACTAGGCAAAAGTATAGATAATAAACAGTAGCAGCAGTGTTTGTTTTGAGTCAAAAGAGTTAGATAGTTAGCTACACAGATTATCTGCATCTATTTGGTTAACTATGGAGTAGTGTTATGGCTCGGGGTTAGAAGCTGATTAGGGTCCTGTTGGTTACAGACTTGGTGCATTGGGTACCGCTTGTCGGGCGGTAGCAGAGAGAACCGTCTGTGACTTGGGTGGCTGGAGTCTTTTACAGTTTTTAGGGCCTTCCTCTGACACCGCCAGTGATGTACTGGTCCGTACGCACTACACTACTTGCGTTCGCATGCCAAGCAGGTGCCATGCCAAGCTGTGATGCAGCCAGTCAAGATGCTGTCAATGCTGTAGCACTTTTTGAGGATCTGAGGGCCCATGCCAAAACATCTCAGCCTCCTGAGGGGTGTGTGGAACATGTTAAATACTTAGTGATGTTGACACCCAGGAAGTTGAAGCTCTCGACCCGCTCCGCTACATCCCCTTCGATGTGGATGGGTGCTCGGCCCTCTGTTTCCTGTAGTCCACCTTCAGCTCCTTTTCTTGCTAACGTTGAGGGAGAGGTTGCTGTCCTGACACCACACTGGCAGTTCACTGACCTCCTCGTTATAGGCGGTCTCATTACTGCAAGTGATCAGGCCTACCGCTGTCGTGTTGTCATCAAACTTAATGACGGTGTTGGAGTTGTGCGTGGCCACACAGTCATGGGTGAACGGGGAGTACAGGAGGGGACCCCGTGTTGAGGGATGATGTGGCGGTTGTGTTGTTGCCTACCCTCACCACCTTGGGGTAGCCTGTCAGAAAGTCCAGGATTGAGTTGCAGAGGAAGGTGTTCAGTCTCAGGGTTCTGAGCTTAGTGATGAGTTTGGTGTGCACTATGGTGTTGAACCCTGAACTGTAGTCAATGAACAGCATTTTCATGTAGGTGTTCCTCTTGTCCAGGTGGGAGAGGACAGTGTGGAGTGCAATAGAGATTTCTTCATCTGTGGGTCTGTTGGGGCGGTAACTCTACCTACATGTACATATGACCTCAATTACCCTGACTAACCGGTGCCCCCGCACATTAACTCTGTACCGGTACCCCCTGTATATAGCCTCGCTTGTTATTTTATTGCTGCTATTTATTTATTCATTACTTTTTTACTTTTTGTTTATTTGTATTTTTTTAGGTATCTATTTTTTTACTTTACACTTTTATTTTAAAAAAATCTTAAAACGTATTAAAGCATTGTTGGCTAAGGGCTTGTAAGTAAGCATTTCTTTCACCTGTTGTATCAAATAACATTTGATTTGATTACTGACGCCACCTAGAGATGGAGTGTGGATGTGTTGTGTCCCAAACCAGCCCCTCGCCCCGACCTACTCGCTCGGTGTACCTTCTTCACTGAAGAAACTCAAAGGGTGACTTCCAGAGTGGCAAGCGAATCAAATACAGCCATCAACTTAGGGACACACTGGTGACTTGAAGGATGCAATTCATGTTCCATATTTAAATAATAAAACAAGTATGAAATTCAAACGAACATAAACCCTGTCCTTTTACAAGATGTGAACCTCAGTAACAGTTAAACGTTTAATTTGGGTGGACTTTCATTTGTTACATGTGTCAAGCCTCGAAATCAGACACAAACAAATGCACGTGACATGTTGCATGAAATTGCGCAAATTCCAAACATATTGCAGTGCATGTCGGGATAGCACTTCGCCTGGAGCCTCCAGCCTTGCTGGCTCGGTCGAAGTGGCTATCGGAGGTTCGAATTAGCACCGACACCCTCAGCTTTGGGACACTTATTTATATGGCAAAGGTGTGCGTGAGCGCCCAAATGGTGCGCCGAGGGGCTGATTTGGGATTCAGCCTACCTGTGCACCTAACTACTAACTAAACTTAACTAACCTCCATTCGTAAGACAAGGAAAAACATTTAGAATTAAATCTACCTTAAGCCATGAGGACGAGGCAATGTTCTACAAGATATTTCGTCTTTAATATTTTTCTATGAAATTCAGAATTACAATCTTGTGTAGCTGCCCCACTACCTCAACACAGTAGTGTAGTAATCCAGAGCACTAAAGTTTTCTTTATATATAACCTTTGTTACAGTACAATATTTACGAAATTCTGAGATAAAATCACTGGAATTATACATATATATTTGTTTAATCATAGGGAAAGGGATAACATACAGTAATCATGCTGCAGCATGTGAAAAATAGATACCATTTCAACCTATAACTAGTGTACAGTAAGTATATCCTTGGCCTCTGTACCATGTTAAGGCAAAGTAAGCATGTTGGAAGCCACTTATTTTTTATATATATGCTACCTGTCAAAAGTTTGGACACACCTACTCATTCAAGTGGTTTTCTTTATTTGTACTATTTTCTACATTGTAGAATAAAAGTGAAGACCTCAAAACTATGAAATAACACATATGGAATCATATAGTAATCAAAATAGCGTTAAACATATCCAAATATATTTTAGATTCTTCAAAGTAGCTATTTTGGATAAACTATTTCATAATTTTGAAGTAGAAAATAATTATACAATGTAGAAAATAGTCAAAATAAAGAAAAACCTTGAAATGAGTAGGTGTGTCCAAACTTTTGACTGGTACTATATATATATATATATATATATATATATATATATATATCCTGTATAATCAACATTGAAAATAAACTAAATATGTCCATCAAAACAAACATTCTACTCAGAAAGAGTCAGACACTATAAGTGACAGACACTATAGTCCACATGAAGTAAAACGAACAAGTGTGCAGAGAAATCAAACAATTACACCGTTTCAATTAAACATAGTTTCAATCATCTAAAACATTTCTTAGGGGCCTATATTCACACTTAGCGATTGTGGTCACATCTGTGCTAAAAAGATCAACTGAATATTTCCAACATCTCGCACATTAAACTATTTTTTTTTTTAAACACACATTTGATTTTTTTTAAAACATGGTAACAAAGAACAAAGAAATTTAAGATGACATTAAAATATTAAATTCTCAGAGTGAGAAAATAGAGCGTATTGACATGTATGCATTGTTGATTGCTGTGTGTTTGTCTTTGTGTGAGTGGGTATGCATTCATGCGTGAATTGGTGTATTCGTCTCAGATCATGTATTGCTATGCTATCTTTTTTTCAACAAAGAGAACATAAATAAGAATAAGTACAGTAACATCAGGACAACTGTCAAATATTTACAATCGTACGCTCATATGACAAAATACACCGAATTTCATATAAAGAATAGTGTGACAGTTGGTACCTTTGTATTCTAAATCAGCCACGAAACGAAACACTCAATGTAAACATTGCACTACATAGTTTTTGTAAGATTTGGGAAGGCTAAACATTGTCAGGGAACTCCTGGTAGTATAACAATATCCATTATACTCCAAGACCGCCAGCACAGTATTTGCAAAATATATAAGCCTACTTCAACATATATAATATACTGCCACTCGTATCACTCACACACTACGCACTGTACCTCAAATCCCCTCTAAAGCCTCCTCAACAAATACCAATATATATTTGGTTATTTGTTTATTTTTTACATATTTTTTTAAACAAAAATTGCAGTTTGACATCATGTCTGCGGAGTATATAATTTGTGCAAAAGCCTACCATGAGGCAGACCCCTTGCACTGGAACATCGGGATTGGCCCCTTACAACAGACCTCCAACCAATAACATCACAAGCTGTGGAGGGAAGCTCCACCCCTTTACAATTTACTCTTTCCTGATTGGTCCCTCTCTACCTGCGGCCTGTACCAACTCCTCAGGCCTTTGATGCCTATTCTGACCTCCTCATGATGACATCCTGACCTCTAGCTCTGACCTCTGACCGGCCTTTAGAAGACCCAGCTGACAGGAACCCACTGCTGCTCTGCGCCTAGTCTCTCCAGCGCCATCTTCAGGCCGCAGAAGGCCCCCTCCAGGCTGTCGTTGATGATGTTCAGGTCAAAGTAATGTCCGTAGGCCCGCTGGATCCTTTCGCTCTCATCCACTGTCCTCTTCAGCTCTGAGTCCTGCATGGGAGGAACAACAGGGTGATGATAGTGGTTATCATGGACAACTATGACTTGTTTGCATATGAACAATTGGGCCCATTCAAAAAGCATCTCAGAGTAGACATGCTGATCTAGGATCAGATCCTCCCTGTCCATCACAATCTTATTCATTGTGGTCTAAAAGGTCAAACTGATCCCATGGCATGACCGAGAAGGTAACAAGGGATGACGTAAACACTGAGATTGGTTGTACACGGTCAGAAATGAATTGCCGTGAATGGGCATATTAAAGATGATGAATTGCTAGGGTTAATGCATTATGAACATACCAGTCCTACATTTTACCATGTGTCTAACAACAATGTCTGCTAACAGTAACAGGACCAGTGATGTATCTGTGATACAACTATCCAGTCTGGGACTCACCGTTAACTGTTTGGTCATCACTCCGGCTTCTTTGGCAGACTTATTCATGGCTTTGAGGACCTCGTAATCTGGAGCCTCAATAAACACCACGTACGGAAGGAACTCTGACGTCCGCAGAACCTTAAGTGCCTGTAGCGTGGAATGAAATCGTTGAAAAGTGGCTGTAGCAATATATTATTATTAACCCCGCTAATGACGTAACGAGCTACTGAAATTGGCCACGAATCACTTGAAAATGTGTCTCATTGAAGGAATCCGCTCCTTCCGTTTCATCTCTGTAATTCAAACTCTCGCTTTGGTTAAACAATAAGAAGATTATGTCATAACCCTATTACTTTACTATGTGCCGAAGTTTGGCATAGTGGTAATGTAGCCAACCATCTAAAAATAAAACAATACAATATGAATGGGGGGAACGAATTCAGTTCTCCTTTAAATGAAAAAAAAAAGGTCCAGATCAACCTCTTCCCTGGACATTGATACCCCAAAAAAATGTATAGAGGATGATATCTGAATGAATATAGATGCCCAGATGCTATAGTCTACCTGTGGGTTGACATCCAGGATGCAGATCTTGCCAGAGTCCACCACCTCGTGGATGGAGTTGATCTTGGTGCCATAGAGGTTCCCGTCGTACTCGCCGTGCTCCAGGAAGCGCCCGTTCTTAATGTCCAAATCCATCTCACTGCGAGTCATGAACGAGTACATCTGTGCATCCTTTTCATCCACCTTGGGTTTCCTTGAGGTAACTGTTGATCAGTGGTGGAAAAAGTACCCCATTTTCATACTTGAGTAAAAGTAAAGATACCTTAATAGAAAAAGTAAAAGTGAGTCACCCAGTAAAATTCTACTTGAGTAAAAGCCTAAAAGTATTTGGTTTTACATGTACTTAAGTATCAAAAGTAAATGTAATTACTAAAATATACTTAATTATCAAAAGTAAAAGTACGAATAACAAAACACATCCTTATATTAAGCAAACCAGACGGCACAATTTTCTTATTTTTAAAATCGAAGGATAGCCAGGGATACACTGGCTATTGTTTACAACACTCAGACATCATTTACAAAAAAAGCATTTGTGTTTAGTGAGTCCGCCAGATCAGAGGCTGTAGGGATGACCGGGAATGTTCTCTTGACAATTTTCTGTCCTGCTAAGCATTCAAAATGTTAAGAGTACTTTTGGGTGTCAGGAAAAATGTATGGAGTAAAAAGTACATTCTTTTTCTTTAGGAATGTAGTGAAGTAAAAGTTGTTAAAAATATAGTAGTAAAGTAAAGTACAGATACCCCCCAAAAATACTTAAGTACTTTACACCACTGCTGGTGATAAATACAGATTGATGGTTGTTGTTTGGTCATGTACATTAAGGTATAGCAACTGACAAATACAGAGCTGAACAACGCACACAGAATCACAAAATGTAGTCTTTGTAACTCATACAAAGTAAAGGTATTTTGTATTTTTAAATTGTTTATGTTTTTTGTATACTTTTCTAATGTGGCATTGTTTACAGAATACCAGAGTACATCAAAGTGTCAGTGTTTCGTAGCTCTGTCAGTGTTGAATGTTAGTACTACTCACAGGGGATGGTGGTCCCATAGCGCAGGGGGTCTGACACCAACAGTTTGTTCTTCAGACTACGGCGGCCCACTCCCTGTGCTCCAATCAGTACCAACGTCTTCCGACGGAACGGGGAAACCTTGGCCACCTCCTCGTAGATCCTCAGCTCATGCCGATCAAACTCTAAACAGTCAACATATTCATATCAGATATCCGCATTACTAACGGTATTACTTTACCTAGTCGAATTCATGCTGCACCTACTCAATCTAGCATACTGCATTGACAACAGTTTACACGTTTGTCTAATAATGTTTACAACAAGTAAAGACTACATTCGCCGCAGTTTCAAACATTGTTACGTTCACAAATGGTCATGTTGGTACAAAAAACGCACCTGCATTTTTGGTCGTTAGATACATCATCTTTTTCTTCTTTTTCCCGCCCATTCCAGAACAAAGAGGACCTGTGAAAAGCAACACACAAAATGTTCGGTCTTTATTCAGTACTTCTCAGCCCACTTCAATTGAATCTGTATCAATTTAATGAACAGCGCCTGCCAGTCAGGGTCTGTTGCCTTTTACAGTGTTGCTGTTCTGAATCGTAAATCAGGTCTGCTGGGGTTGCAATAGGTAGCATGTACCACTAGATGGCATTATGCCTCTGCATTACAGTAAGGATGACACTCCATTTTATTGCAACAGTACAACTGGGAATCACTGTTACTGCCCAGTCGTCTCCTCCGTATTGGCCGGCAGGTGGATTTTGAGGACGTTTGTTTGAAGCGGGGACAACAATGGGCATGACATAACCTTTTGATGTTTGTTTTATGAAAAGAAATACGACTTTGATATCGACACAGTGGATCAATATGTTGATGGGATGCATTAAAAGAGCTGGCCATTTGACAATGATCACTTCTGATTTTTAAATATGGCTCAACCACATTAAAATCCTAAACTGCATGCTGGTTCCAATGGCTTAGTCGGTAGCACCATGGCAACGCCCCTGTTGTGTGTTTGATTCATACATTCAATACAAGTAGCTTGGGTTAGGCATTTTATATACACTGCTCAAAAAAATTAAGGGAACACTAAAATAACACATCCTAGATCTGAATGAATGAAATATTCTTATTAAATACTTTTTTCTTTACATAGTTGAATGTGCTGACAAAAAAATCACACAAAAATGATCAATGGAAATCAAATTTATCAACCCATGGAGGTCTGGATTTGGAGTCACACTCAAAATTAAAGTGGAAAACCACACTACAGGCTGATTCAACTTTGATGTAATGTCCTTAAAACAAGTCAAAATGAGGCTCAGTAGTGTGTGTGGCTTCCACGTGCCTGTATGACTTCCCTACAACGCCTGGGCATGCTCCTTATGAGGTGGCGGATGGTCTCCTGAGGGATATCCTCTCAGACCTAACTCCTGGACAGTCTGTGGTGCAACGTGGCGTTGGTGGATGGAGCGAGACATGATGTCCCAGATGTGCTCAACTGGATTCAGGTCTGGGGAACGGGTGGGCCAGTCCATAGCATCAATGCCTTCCTCTCATGCCACATGAGGTCTAGCATTGTCTTGCATTAAGAGGAACCCAGGGCCAACCCCACCATCATATGGCCTCACAAGGGGTCTGAGGATCTCATCTCGGTACCTAATGGCAGTCAGGCTACCTCTGGCGAGCACATGGAGGCACATGGAGCTGTGCGGCCCCCCCAAAGAAATGCCACCCCACACGATGACTGACCCACCGCCAAATCATGCTAGAGGATGTTGCAGGCAGCAGAACGTTCTCCACGGCGTCTCCAGACTGTCACGTCTGTCACATATGCTCAGTGTGAACCTGCTTTCATCTGTGAAGAGCACAGGGCGCCAGTGGCGAATTTGCCAATCTTGGTGTTCTCTGGCAAATGCCAAACGTCCTGCACGGTGTTGGGCTGTAAGCACAGCCCCCACCTGTGGACGTCGGGCCATCATACCACCCTCATGGAGTCTGTTTCTGACCGTTTGAGCAGACACATGCACATTTGTGGCCTGCTGGAGGTCATTTTGCAGGGCTCTGGCAGTGCTCCTCCTTGCACAAAGGCGGAGGTAGCGGTCCTGCTGCTGGGTTGTTGCCCTCCTACGGCCTCCTCCACGTCTCCTGATGTACTGGCCTGTCTCCTGGTAGCGCCTCCATGCTCTGGACACTTCGCTGACAGACATAGCAAACCTTCTTGCCACAGCTCGCATTGATGTTCCATCCTGGATGAGCTGCACTACCTGAGCCACTTGTGTGGGTTGTAGACTCCGTCTCATGCTACCACTAGAGTGAAAGCACCGCCAGCATTCAAAAGTGACCAAAACATCAGCCAAGAAGCATAGGAACTGAGAAGTGGTCTGTGGTTACCACCTGCATAACCACTCCTTTATTGGGGGTGTCTTGCTAATTGCCTATAATTTCCACCTGTTGTCTATTCCATTTGCACAACAGCATGTGAAATTTATTGTCAATCAGTGTTGCTTCCTAAGTGGACAGTTTGATTTCACAGAAGTGTGATTGACTTGGAGTTACATTGTTTTGTTTAAGTGTTCCCTTTATTTTTTTGAGCAGTGTATAATTATATCATATACCGCATGAATACACCCCACAAGTGTCTACAACAGACCCAAGAGGAGTCTTAGCGCCTTAGCAGACTGGCACTTCCTTCAACTTAAGTTACATTTAAGTAGATTCTCTTATCCAGAGTGACTTGCATACATTTTCATACTTTATTGTACTGGTCCCCCTGTGGGAATTGAACCCACGACCCTGGTGTTGCAAGCACCATGCGCTACCAACTGAGTCACAAGTGAAGAGAAGGGAAGCAGCTGCAGGCAAGGCTGCAGGCTGACTCACCACCCACCACGTGTACTGGTGTGCTACAGACAGACAGAGGACACTACAGTATGAACGTGACCTGGCCCCTCTGTTTAGAATGAGCTTAACGAGGAACAGATTGAATCTGCCCGCCTGTCTGAGTCATTCCTCTCTAAGCCTGCTGCTTATTTGCTAGTCCCTCTTCACTGATGAAACAACCGTCTTGAAGGTTGACTGGGGGACAAGCAGAGGCCTAAAGCGTACACGTGCACAGTGCACAGCGCAAAACACCCAGAGCAACAAATCTTCCTTTAGTCTACATTTATGCTTCATGGTTTTTTTCCCCGTTTTTTTTTCTTCTTGTGGACCATATTGTTGCGCATTCCGACAATAATAAAGTATCATCGCACCTTATCTCTGTTTGAGTTCTTCAGCGTCTTGTGTTATTTCCACGGCAGATGTCAGAGGAGTAAACGTGTTCAACTTGTGCATTCAGAGCGTTATCTTTAGCGTGTAGAAGATGTCAAGCTATTTTGTGTCTTCCAGCCCGTATGGGTTATAATACGGTATAAGGAATGACGCATATATAATATACAGCACCTGCTGTAACCAGCTCCAGATCTCTCTTGACAAAAGCCTTCCTCTTCTCCTCCAGGAGCTGGCTGGGGATGAGGCCTGCACTGCCCCCCTCCAGGTGACATGCCTGTGATGAAAAGAAATGCATAAAGCTGTCCTGTCACCATTTTAAACAACAACACATTGTAAACTATTCGGGATAAACAGGATAAAGTGAACGAATTAAGAGTGTCCATTCAGAAGTGACTGACCTGCCACCAGTTGAGGTCCTCCTGATTGAAGATCTGCAGGATGTCTCCACTGCTGAAGCCCAGGCCTGCCTCCTTACAGGGGATTAGGTTGTCATGGGATGGGTCATAGTCAAAGTGACACTTCACATAGGCCTGAGGAAGATGGAGAGGGCACTGGGTAAAATATGTTGTCTACTTACTTCGGTCACCTCAGCATACACCCGCACACAGTACAGAGAGGCGGTTATTGTTGATACTGTGTAATACACGGAGTTGAACATCTCTTTACTGGACTGGATTTATTTTGCACTTAAGGGGAATGTATCATCTACTATCAACATGTACTGTAGCACCCACCTGCACATAGATCCTTATATGGAATGGAATTGTGTTTTGACGAACAGTTTTTCTCATGATTGGCAATGTGCTGTGATGATGGAGCAGTTTTCCGATGCAAGGGAAATGTCTATACAGACAACAGCGTCTAATCTGTCATCTCTCTCCCTCTCAGAGATAACATTCTGCAGCAGCTCTCTGCTTGGACAGCTTGAAGTCGCCTCCGGCAATCAAAATACTTCCAAATGAACCCGCGTCGGTCGTCAGGAAGAAATCCAAGGGAGTAACCACTCAAAATTTGTTGTCCGAACCTTTTGAAATACGCCCCAACATATTTCAAACGAATAGCCCAGACCTGATGTTATCCAGTCAGCCATGAGGGGCCGATTCAAAGGCACTCTTTCAAACGGGCGTCTGGCCCAGGGCCTCAGTCCAGCTCATATTGAGCCTTGGCTGGTCAGTGGAATGGGATAGACAGTACAGAGCTGTGGGTTATTGGCATGACATGAATTACTGTTATTTGAGACAGGTGTCCTGTCCTGTGAGCTTTTCCTTCTTTGCTTTCATTTGGGCCATTCTGTCGCTGAGTACACTCAGTCTATAACACTCTTTGGCTCCTTTGAGACCCTGTGACCAAACACTCACAGAGCTAAGGACACTATACCAACAACAAATTCAAAGGCTGGGCCTCTAAATGGAAAGGGGTTGTTTAAAAGAACTAATAGTAACCAGTAATGTGTTTTGGGTGTATTCATTCAGGGTGCATACTAAGGGGAACAATCCACTATTTTGAATAACTTACTTACTGCAAAAGTTTAAACTCTTGCAAATGGTGTGAAACTCTTAAACACTCTTATATACAACGTTTTGAGCTGAAATACTGAGGATGTGGCTGGAAATCATACATCGCTAACATTTTCTTTCTAGTTGAAACAGATCTACTGTACAGATCAGTTGTTTTCCCCCCGGGTTGTTTTTGGTTTGCTCTAAATCCTACTCACTCCAGTAGCTAATTCATTATTCATGAGAGAAAATCATTCAGTAGGATTATATGGGGTCAATTTCACGCCATATGTATTGAATTCAAAATCAAATCATCGTGAACATGAAAGATAAAGTAGAGAATGTAAACATATTTTCCAGGGCGGGTAAAATAATGTTTGTTGAAATCAAAAACCAAACCATTAAAAGCATAATATATAGAATTGTAAACAAAAATAAGACATCAAAAGCAAAACCGCAAAACTTGTAAGCAAATCATTTTAAAGTGAGAGCAAAACTCTATGACAAATTATTTTTAAAAAATATTTGAAAACGAATGCAAAAATCTTTTCTGTTAAACTTTCCCAGCAACCAATCCTTTTGAATTGCATATCTGAAATCTGAAAAGATTTGATAGGTATAAGAAATATGGTAATAGCTCTAACTGTGGAGTGGATCTTTTGGGGCATATTGGATACACCTATCCAATGCTTTCAGATCTAATGAAGTCAAAAAACGGATATGGGCTAGGGTTCCAATTAGAATGAATCATAGGACCCTAGGAATTTCAGCAGCTGTTGCTGAGGTCATATGGGTCAATGTATGGGGTACACCGAGGGATCAAGGGCCAGGGCTCAACTCACCTGGCGTGGGGTGTGAGGCTCCTGGTAGCTGGGGAGGATCTTGAGCACCACGCTGCCGCTGGCCTCCTTTAGCATCTGCTGGAGCACCTTGGGGTCATTGCCCACCTCTTTTGCATTCACCTCCTTGATAATGTCACCCACGTAGAGGAGGCCCTGCTGGTCGATCATCCCGCCATGAAGGATGCGGGCGATCACCAGCTCTCCACTCTCCACCCGAAATGTCACACCCTACAAAGACAAAGATGTAGCCCTTTATTTTACCATTGGTTTTTATCTACCTGAGCCGAGTCAAAGAAGACGAAAACATCCAGGACCATGACTAGAAGTACTAACAAAGGTTTAACAAGGACCACCATTTTGTTTTTCAGTTTCATAAAGAACCACACGACAACTCAACACACAGTTGCACATGTAAACCACTGTAAAGCCATTTCAAAATGGCTGCCATGGTGTCCAGCATTTCTTGTCCATCACTGAGTCTTACCAGGTGCTCTCCAGACACCTTGCGGATGCCCACCATCCTGACTGCATCTGGGGGCACAGGCTGGTTGTTGAAGGCAGCGTCCATGAAGGAACAGGGGCTGGGAGGAGGAGTCTCAAAGGTCTTGGAGGCCACCGAATCATGGGTTTCCATGAGAGACTGTGGACCAATAGGGACAGAGGATCAAGATGTGGATGATTGCATGGCACCTACTGTACGATAGAATTGTTCGAGTAAGACAGTAATATTCACAACTGATCTTAAGAAGACTGCATTGGATACATTAAGCAAATTAGCATGGCACCCATGGTAGCAACACCAGTTAGGACAGTTTCCCTTCAGTAAGGGATTTCTTTGAGAATGGAGTAGAAGTCGCAGAGTTGGAGTGCTGATCTATGATGAATAAAATAGCATGGACAGATTGCGTGATCCTAGATCAGCTATGATATCGGGCATAAACGAAACCGTTGAGTGTGTAGACCTGGAAGTGTGGCTCCTTCAGTATGCACGCCAGTTCGTCTGCGGCCTTGCTCCTGTGCGTGAGGGGAGTGAGCTCCTTCAGGATGTCCTGCACCAGCTCCATGTTGTTGTCACTCACCGCCTCCAGCCTGGACTCCTCCAGGTTCTCATGGGCCTGCGGGTAGCAGGGAGACGGGAACTGAAGGTCAAAAAGTTATTGTTAATAACTAGCAATCTTTGTTGGTCATTTTAGCCCATTGCAGTAATTATTTCTACGTACTATTTAGCAGACACATTTATCCAAAGCAACTTTCAGTGCAGTGAGTACATACATTGTGAGTACATACATTTTAGTATTCCAACCCACGACCCTGGCATTCCTAGCGCCATGCTCCTACCAACTGAGCCACACAGGACCAATAGTACCAAATTAGAGCAAATATATGGCAAATCTCGCGACGCACTTAGGCCGAAGAGTCACAGAGTATTTACTATGAACTCAGTTACTTTCTAGCAATAAAGTCACTGTCCTGTAAAACCACAGAAAACATCTAAAGAAACACAGTGCAACTCCCATGCAGCAACAAACACACTTCGAGTCACGACTTCAACGAAAAATATGTGTCTGCCCTAAAACAATCAGATACACTGTGTGTTTTCTCCCTGTGCTGTGGAGCATCAATATTTTAGTTTATATGAATATTTCACTTCGTCTTTTGCACTGAGGGCACTGGGCCTACTTTACTGAACATGTCCTCACCTTTTAACACGACTGGCCTCTGGCCCACCACCCATGTGGGACTTATGAACTAAATCATAATGTGCTCCTGCCCCTCAATCTCCAAGTGTTTATTTCCCATTAACAGAAAACCCTCTAATTCATTTAGAAGTTTGAAATGCTGCATAGTGCTTAATTAAATGGTTCCACTTTATATCAACTTATGCTGGCTTCAACCTTTATACGGTACATACAGTGTAATTACAATGTTGAGGCAGTGTTACAGTGTTGAGGCAGTGTTACAGTGTTGAGGCAGTGTTACAGTGCTGAGGCAGTGTTACAGTGCTGAGGCAGTGTTAGGGTGCTGAAGCAGTGTTACAGTGTTGAGGCAGTGTTACAGTGGTGAGGCAGTGTTACAGTGCTGAGGCAGTGTTATAGTGCTGAGGCAGTGTTACAGTGTTGAGGCAGTGTTACAGTGGTGAGGTAGTGTTACAGTGTTGAGGCAGTGTTACAGTGCTGAGGCAGTGTTATAGTGCTGAGGCAGTGTTACAGTGTTGAGGCAGTGTTCCAGTGCTGAAGCAGTGTTACAGTGTTGAGGCAGTGTTACAGTGCTGAGGCAGTGTTACAGTGCTGAGGCAGTGTTACAGTGGTGAGGCAGTGTTACAGTGTTGAGGCAGTGTTACAGTGTTGAGGCAGTGTTACAGTGTTGAGGCAGTGTTACAGTGGTGAGGCAGTGTTACAGTGGTGAGGCAGTGTTACAGTGTTGAGGCAGTGTTACAGTGTTGAGGCAGTATTACAGTGTTGAGGCAGTGTTAGGGTGCTGAAGCAGTGTTACAGTGTTGAGGCAGTGTTACAGTGGTGAGGCAGTGTTACAGTGTTGAGGCAGTGTTACAGTGTTGAGGCAGTGTTAGGGTGCTGAAGCAGTGTTACAGTGTTGAGGCAGTGTTACAGTGTTGAGGCAGTATTACAGTGTTGAGGCAGTGTTAGGGTGCTGAAGCAGTGTTACAGTGTTGAGGCAGTGTTACAGTGCTGAGGCAGTGTTACAGTGTTGAGGCAGTATTACAGTGCTGAGGCAGTGTTACAGTGCTGAGGCAGTATTACAGTGTTGAGGCAGTGTTACAGTGCTGAGGCAGTGTTAGGGTGGTGAGGCAGTGTTACAGTGTTGAGGCAGTGTTACAGTGCTGAGGCAGTGTTACAGTGCTGAGGCAGTGTTAGGGTGCTGAAGCAGTGTTACAGTGTTGAGGCAGTGTTACAGTGCTGAGGCAGTGTTAGGGTGGTGAGGCAGTGTTACAGTGTTGAGGCAGTGTTACAGTGCTGAGGCAGTGTTACAGTGCTGAGGCAGTGTTAGGGTGCTGAAGCAGTGTTACAGTGTTGAGGCAGTGTTACAGTGGTGAGGCAGTGTTACAGTGCTGAGGCAGTGTTATAGTGCTGAGGCAGTGTTACAGTGTTGAGGCAGTGTTACAGTGGTGAGGCAGTGTTACAGTGTTGAGGCAGTGTTACAGTGCTGAGGCAGTGTTATAGTGCTGAGGCAGTGTTACAGTGTTGAGGCAGTGTTCCAGTGCTGAAGCAGTGTTACAGTGTTGAGGCAGTGTTACAGTGCTGAGGCAGTGTTACAGTGCTGAGGCAGTGTTACAGTGTTGAGGCAGTGTTACAGTGGTGAGGCAGTGTTACAGTGGTGAGGCAGTGTTACAGTGCTGAGGCAGTGTTATAGTGCTGAGGCAGTGTTACAGTGTTGAGGCAGTGCTACAGTGTTGAGGCAGTATTACAGTGTTGAGGCAGTGTTACAGTGTTGAGGCAGTGTTACAGTGTTGATGCAATGTTACAGTGTTGAGGCAGTGTTACAGTGTTGAGGCAGTGTTACAGTGCAGAGGCAGTTTACAGTGCTGAGGCAGTGTTACAGTGTTGAGGCAAGTACAGCGTAACTACAATGCTGATCCAAATTAGCACCAGAGAAATGAATAAGAACACTGAGAAAACAACTCAAAGAAGGATATCAATACATAGCAGTTAATCTGCTGCTGCACAGCCTATAAAAATAGATCAGATATCATTTAACATTCCACCGCCCTGCTACGTTACTCCCAAACAGACACAAATAACCATGTTGTTTTATGGGTAGATTTACAGAGACAGTCAATCCCACAGAGACATGCTCCCATGGGCCTGTTGTCTGGTCTGGCAGCTATGGCTGTTTGTTTACGTGACGGAAGGGAACGGGCCCCTGCTGTTGAACAGGATATGAGTACACACAAACACTTGCTCGGACGAGAGAAACACACACAGCCAGACAGACGGACGGACGGACAGGCGGACGGACAGACAGATAGACAGACAGACAGACAGAAAAACAGACACACACACACACACACACACACACACACTGTGTAGGACTCTTCTGCAGGAAGACTGGGTTTACTCAATGTGCTTTGGCAAGGGTCTGGCAACCTTGTGGAGCAAGCTGTCAGAAAGTGGTCCTTGGACAGCAGAACAACACAAATACTGCTGCTTAGATCAGGGGGTGTGGAGACAGACAGCCAGAAGGTTCAGCCCTCTTGGAATAGCTACCTTTAGTCTCTGCTGTTGTTGTCTGTCTTTATAAGGTCCTTCACAGGCACATTGAAAATATGGGAGGCTGAAGAATCCAAATAGAGCGAAAGGACTGCGTGTGCATATTAAGTCTTTGTCCCGTTTAAAATCAATTTTGTAGACCACCTAAATTGACAAGAATACTGTAGCTACCTTTAGTCTCTGTTGTTGTTGTCTGGCTTTGTAAGCTACTTGATATGCACATTTGAAATATTATATGGCAGCATTGACAAAACAAACACGGAGAGGACTGTACTGTATGCACACACTCTTCCAAAATGGTTCTTCGATTGTCCCCATACGATAATCCTTTTTGGTTCCAGGTAGAACCCCTTTGGTTTCCATGTACAGCCCTCTGTGGAAACAGTTCTACATTGGAACCGAACCAAAAGTGTTCTACCTTGAACCAAAAAAGGATTCTTCAAACAATGCTCCTATGGGGACGGCTGCGGAACCTTTCTAGGTTCTAGATAGCACCCTTTTTTTCTTCTAATAGTGTAGCATACCAGGTCTGTGTCGTCTCGTTCAAAAGACATAGGCCACCTCAAGACGTGAGTGAGAGCGAGAGCAATTGCGCGCTTGTGATCTGATGCGCTCTTTCAATGCTTCCATAGTTCTGATGACCTCAACATAAGGAGCCAAGCAGTAGCTGCCATGTTGATAATTGATCGTGATGCACTGTTGCTTTGTGAATGGATTTTGGCATAGCTGCTCCATACACTCTATTACCATGAAGAATAATTACAATAGACCTGCTTGGAGGTCAATGGCGAGCAACAGTACACTCTGTTCAAAAAGCCTGCTTCAAGTCCTTGAACATAGGACAGTGTTCATACAGCTTGCATCTGTGAATGAATCCTTTAGGAGCTTCCCATATATAGATAGACAAAAGGGGGACACACACACAGATAGACACACACACAGATAGACACACACACACGCACAGATAATAAATCAGCCTTGAGAGAAGCGGTGGAGAGCAGAGAGAGAGAGAGAGCGAGAGAGAGATGCAACTGAATGCATTTGATGCAGTGCTCCCCAAAGAGCTCTAATCTCCTTCTCGCTTCCAGAAAACCCTGTCTGTCTGAATGCTCTGAATCGGAGAGAGAGAGAAAGACCACACAGCATTAGTGAGCCTTGCGAGTCTGTTCTTTCTTTGAGAGCATGGCAAAGAACAGAGTATCCCCCAGGATTGTAAAATCTCAGAGCTTCTGACAGTTCCTAGGCCTCAACTGCATTAGAATAGATAGCGCAACAATCACGACTATATTGTCATTTTAATAATTACAATGTTAATGTCAATGTTGATTTGTTAATTTCCTTCTCAAGGTTCTAAACTTAAATTGACGTTTTATTATTTTGTTTATCGATTGTGGACTTTTCATTCTAGTAGCTTTTGGAAAATTCAAGTTTTTTTAAAGGGCGCTGAATTTGGAATCATGCTCCTTTCTTTTCGGGAAAAGGTTTAAAATCGGGGATTAAAAAAGACCGAACTCGGAGCTCAGTGGGGCGCTGCTCTCAATAGCCAGTCTGCTACTTCAAACTCCCTTTATCCCTCCCCTCCTCCTTCCCTCCAACCTCAGTCTCTTCAAAAGCTGAAAAGCTCAAAGTGTAAAACGAAGAACATGCTTCCATTATATGTTGGAAAACTAGTCGTCATTAAAAAGAAAAGTCGATACGGCAAGTTTTTGTTTTGGTATCTCTTCTCTCACAAGAAAGTAGCTTCTTTGTGCTTTTTGGTGAACTTTGTGAACTTTGTGCCTCCTAAGGTTGTGACTTTGTGTCTCAGACAGAAAGTTGATAATGTCCTTGAATCAAAACACCCATGACAATGCAGGTGTCTTTTGTTCTTGGCTAAATGTTTTTCTACTTGTAAAATAGTAATTTTACAGACATTTGAGTCCAGTGCAGACCGTTTTTGACAAGAACAGACTGATAAGTTGACTAAAACAAACGATTCATGAATTGCAATTCCATCTATGTAAAAGCAAAGAATATAGTCATATGAAGACAACTAGAACTCAACAAGAAAGCTATAACCTCACACCGACAAGCCCAACAGATCCATAGAAAAGTAGGTATACTGTAGGTAAAGGTATATTCTCACCACAGGGCTCTCCATGATGCCCTTGAGGAAGATGAGGTCCAGGTCATTGGCCATGGTGGAGCTGGTGCTGTCACTCAAAGTGTCTAGAACCTGCTGCATAGCTGGAGACAGACACAGGAGAGAAGAGGACAGTTAGGACTACAGGTTACTCACCGTTCCACTTTTCCCCCCTGTGCAGTGAAAATCATTTTACAAAAATGAAAGCTACTATATCGTTTGTATATCTATACTCGCTGGTTGTATACACATACTAACCCTTTGGGAGAGTGCAGTGGTTTTCATTTGATTAGTCACCATTGGTCAGCTCGTAAGGAAAACAAACACATAAAGAGAGAGAGAGTGTGAGAGAATAGAGATGTTCACCGGAAGAATGAGCAAAAGAACCTAGAGAAAAAGTAGTCTAGAGGAAAGCAATACAGAGAGAGATGAAATGCCTCACATCCTTTCCAAAGCAATCTCACCACTGTCAGTGAATTCCCTGTCAATTTTATTTCTGACAGTGGAGACAGCATCTCACCTCCCCTTCGTCTCTCTCTACCTCTTATCTCTCTGGGGTAGAGTCACAGAGGGGGGGGGGGGGGGGGGCAACAGGAACTGTCCGATCTGAGGAAGTCACATCAACAACCCTTCAAAGCAACTCCACTTGTATAACTAGGAAGGTTGGCAGTGCACTTTGTCCACTGATTTTATATAACAAAGGGGACACAGAGCAGTTGACTGACTGACGGACTGCCACTAACCGACTGACAGACTGATGGAGACAGTGGCATTTCTTCTCAGAACACTATCCTTCCCTCATTGTGTTGGATAGCTTATCGTTCATCTCACCGTCTTGTCCCATCCCAACCTATTGCAATGCATCAAACTTGTAAATTGTCAGAGAAGTCACAGTGGGAATCCACTAGAGCATGGGTTCTCCAAGTCGTAATGCATATACATATATATATATAATTTTATATTGCCGTGGACTCCCCCTGCAGTACCTCCATGGACTGGGAGTCCAAGGCAGGGTAGCCTAGTGGTTAGAGCGTTGGACTAGTAACATGGAAGGTTGCAAGTTCAAACCCCCCAGCTGACAAGGTACAAGTCTGTTGTTCTGCCCCTGAACAGGCAGTTAACCCACTGTTCCTAGGCCGTCATTGAAAATAAGAATTTGTTCTTAACTGACTTGCCTAGTTAAATAAAGGTTAAATAAAAGGCCATATCCCAAAATGTATATACTGTATGCACTACATTTTTTAAAACTGAATATATAGGGTGTAATACAATAACACAATGTAATTTCATTACATATCATTCATCTACAATGTAGGTTCTTAACCAAGGGCAACATGGGCCTGGGAGGCTCACAGGGATACTGGTTTCCACTGCAGTACTCCAACAATTATAAAATGTTTCAACTCAACCAAATTTGATTTTTTTTTCATCAAACATAAAAGCATTGCAATTTAAACTTTAAAACTACAAAGTTTTCTCTGCCTCAAGGCAAAATATGTAGAATTGCAGGATATTAGCTTTAAAGCTGCATCAACAAAACATCTCTCTGCCCCATGACAAAATGTGCAAAATTACAGGAAATTAGCTTGAAAACCACAACATTTTCTCTCCGATGCCAAGAGACGGGCCTTAAAAATGTTCTTCCCCAGGGCCTGAGACTTGGTTTGTCCTGCCATTCACTACCAAAGGCATATTGAAACTCCTTGTTTGCTATTTCTGGAATGTGATAAAAAACAAGGCAGCAGTGCGCTTCAGGACAATGTGGACGCCTCCGTGCGGTCAGGTAGGCTGTTTGGAGTGTTTATCCAACTGGATAAAAAATATATATACAATAATAATAATTATGCCCCCCCACTTCTAAAACCAAAGTAGCGCCCCTGACTCGAGTTGTGTTCTCATTATGAGGGGGTCCCTGATAAATTTGCTATCATAAAACGAGTCCCCGACCCCAAAAGGTTTGAGAACCCCTGCACTAGAGTTCCTTTTCCCCATGTCATCACTTGCTAACGAGGCATCATTCCCTAACGAGGGCGTGATATGTAACTCAGAGATGATCTGTGCAATTAGAGTGCAGTTCATCAATTTAATCAGCTCCATTAGGAGTGACTGTACGGCAAATTTGGAGACACAACGATCCTGCATCATTTACTGCCTCCCACTATAATATTGTTTTCTCATAACCATAGATCAAGGGTATGATTACCCTACCCTACCAGAGACCATAAAAAAAAATATAAAACAGATCCAAACCAGTTTTCAGCTCATGTTTCACCTGATTTAGTTAACAAAAGTCGCATCTGGTCCAGGTAATTCCAGGTAATTCCAGGTAATTCCAGGTAATTCCAGGTAATTCCAGGTAATTCCAGGTAATTCCAGGTAATTCATGAAATAGCAAAAGTGTGGGGGTGGGCCTTCCTCTTCTGTTCTCTATTGCTCCTCTATTGCTCCTCTAGCAAAGGGGGAGGCTGGTGTTTTTTGATCCTAACATGGACGACAATACTGAATATCTAAGGTGGACAACAATATGCATGGTGAACAATAAGATTTGGAGGACAAGATGCGTGATGATGTGTGACGACCATAAAATAACTTTCTTTTGAAACATATCCAAACGGAATTCAAAAAAGAAGAAGAAAGCTGGACACTATGAAGTATGTAAATTATGTTAAGTAGTCAAATAACGAACCCATGTATTGACGTGAAAACAGATTTGTATTCATATGAATGAATCTATCATATTTGTTCAAATAAAAAATACATTTTTTTTTATAAAATATTATTTTGAACAAAAAAAGAAAGAGAACATGTGACCCTCTAATAGTGGCTGGGAGAAACTTCTACGAATTCCACTCCATAACACTATAGCTCTGGTGGCACAGACAGGTAAGTAGTTCTGTACTCACATCACCATAGAGACACTTTACAAACACAACAAAGGCTATAAGGAACTCTGAGGTCAGGCATGCATTGCACATCAGACACAGCCTTGACTTGTGTCAAAATAAATGGAAGTCACACACTCTAGTCCACTCC